>NW_028258305.1:36436893-36739924 GCF_053883595.1 Heterocephalus glaber
TAATCAGCAAATAATGATAATTTTCTTTCCTATCCATATTCCTTCCCCCACCCCTTGTGTAATTGCTCTGACTAATGTTTCCAGAACTATATTGAATAGGAGTGGTGATAGTGGGCATCCTTGTCTCCTTCCTGATTTTAGAATGAAATCTGTTTTTGACCATTTAGAATGATGTTGGCTGTTGGTTTATCATAGATAGTTTTTATCACATTGAGATAAAGACCTTCTATTCTAATTTTCTGTAGGGTTTTTTAAAATCATGAATGAGTGTTGGACTTTGTCAAATGCTTTTTATGCAACTATTGAGATGATCATGTGGTGGTTGTCCTTGGTTCTGTTAATGTAGTGTAGTACACTTATTGATTTGTGTATGTTGAACCATCCCTGCATTCCTAGGATGACTCCTACTTGGTATGTTGTATAATCTTTTTAATAATTTGCTGCATTTTGTTTGCCAGTATCTTATTGAAGATTTTTGCATCTATGTTCATTAAAGAGATTGGCTTGTAGTTCTCTTTTTTGGTTGAGTCCTTTCCTCTTTTTGATATGAGGGTAATGCTTGCTTCCAGGAATGAGTTTGGGAGTATTGCTTCCCTTTCAATTTCATTAAAGAGTTTGAGGAATAGGTGGATTAGATTTTCTTTAAAGGTCTTGTAGAATTCAGCAGTGAATTTGTCAGGACGTTGGCTTTTCTAGTTTTTTTTTTTTTTTTTTTTTTTGTTGTTTTGGTTTTTTTCCAGTACCAGGGATCGAACTCAGGACCTTGCACTTACAAGGCAGGTGGCGGCACCACTCAGCTAAATCCCCAGCCCTTGGCTTTTCTTGTTAGTAGTTTTTTTTTTTTTTTTAATGACTTCTTCAATTGCATTGACTGATATTGGGTTGTTTAGAATTTTTATATCTTCTTGATTCAGCTTTAGTAATTCATATATATCTAAGAATCTGTCCATTTCTTTTGATTTTTCCATTTTATTAGAGTACAGGTTCTCATAGTAGGTACTTATGATCTTCTGGATTTCTGCAAGATCCATTGTGACTTCACCCTTTCATTCTAATTGCATGGATTTGGGTCTTTTCTTTCCTTTTTTTGATAAGATTGGCTAAGGATTTGTCTGTTTTATTTAATATTTGAAAGAAACAATTCTTTGAATTATTAATTCTTTATATTGTGTTCTTAGCCTCAATTGCATTAATTTGTGCTGCGATCTTTGTAATTTCCTTCCTAGTATGCACTTTGGGTGTAACTGGCTCTTGTTTTTTTCTTTTTCCTAGAAACTTGAGGTTCAACATTACTTGACTTTACTGTTTATTTGACCTTACTGTTTTTCTGATGTGGGAATTCACCATTATATAAATTTCTCCTATAGGACTCCTTTTATTCTGTCCTGTAAGTTCTAGCTTGTCATAAAAGCATTATTATTTAATTGTAGAAACTGTCTAATTTCTTCTTTAATTTCATCTGTGATCCATTTTTTTTCTGCTCCTGGTTATTTGGAGTTCTCTATACCTCACTTATCTGTATGTGAAATTCTTCTTCCATGCTTGGAAAGTTTTCTGCTATTCTGTGAACAATTTTTTTGTGTCCTTTGTGCTGTCTTCTGATTTTTTTACTGATTCTAATTAATGTTATATTATTCTTTGCATCATCTAGCAGCTGTTTTATTGATTTTTTTGTGATCCCTTGCTATTTTTAAGAAGTTTTTCATTTGATGATCACTAACCACAGTCTTGTCTTTTAGACCTGGTATTCTATCACCCCGTTGGTAGATTCTGCTGCATATACTTTTTTTTTTTGCGGTTCTGGGGACTGAACTGAGGACCTTGCACTTGCAAGGCAGGTGTGGTTGCCACTGAGCTAAATCCCCGGCACTGCTGCATATATTTTCAACAGAATTTTTTAATCTTTTGGATTTCCATTTGAGTGTCTTTTGTGAATCCCAATTCTTTTCTATGTTGGGCATTCATTGTTTCCATGTTTTTCCTATGCTCCTTTTTTTTTTTTGGTACTGGGGATAGAACTTGGGACTTTGAGCTTGAGAGGCAGGCATCTATGCTCCTTTTTTTTTTTTTTTTTTTTTTAAATATCTGTATATACTCTAGATTCACTAACCATTTCCTTCATTGTGATCATCATCTCCTTAATTAATCTCTGTAATTATTTCTGTTTTGGTCTTGTTAAGAGACATACTTATCTGTTTTGTTACTTCTGCTACTATTATTTTAGAATGATCAGCGAGGTCGCTTCTGGTTTCTTCCTTAATCCCCCTGGATTTGCATTGGGCATGTTGAGGTTATTGGGTTGCATCTTGCTTCAGTGTCTTCTCATTTTCTATTTTGTAATTTGTTTTCTGTGTTGAGGCTTGCCAATAGCTTGGTTGGTAGCTTTATTACTAGTATCAAGACCTCTTAAGGAAATGACTTTTCAGAGATGATTTCTCAGCATAGATGGCTTTTGGCCTTTGACTCTGTCCCAGTATCCTGCCTCTTCTGTTTATTAGGGATGAGAGATTGCAGCATACTTGGCCTACCACCCAGTTCTTTGGTATTGGATTGTAATATTGTTTATGTTCATCAGACAACCTGGTATTTGCATACAAGGAAGATCAATTGATCACAACTATGTCACCTTAGCTAACATAGTACAGTCAGTAATAACAATAGCATCAAGCACCTACTGGAAAATTACAAATTGTGGTAACTAATAATTTGCCATCTTTAACATTAGGTACAAGATTTATAATTATATAACAAAATCTAAGACAAATCAGAAATTTATATACAGTAAATATTCAATCAATAGAGCAATTTACTGTAAGGGGAGAAAATTTATAAGAGAAAAGAGGAAAAGACAGAGAAATTAAAGAAGAAAAAGAGATTGGAAACACAGCTGAAGGCCAAAGAAATATTACCCAAGTCTCAGGAAACTGATGAAGATGACTGGAGGGAAAGAAAGAGAAAACAAAAACAAGGACAAAACAAAACAAAAACTA
Organism: Heterocephalus glaber; assembly: GCF_053883595.1. NCBI lineage: Eukaryota > Metazoa > Chordata > Mammalia > Rodentia > Bathyergidae > Heterocephalus > Heterocephalus glaber. The sequence continues at coordinate 36,439,884 of NW_028258305.1, forward strand.
AAAATAATGTTTACATTCAAAAAACATAAAAAGAAGCAATTAAAACAAAAAATGGGGCCAGGTATTTAGCTCAGCGGTTCCCCACCAGCCTCGCAAAAGCAAGGTCCTGAGTTTGATCCCCGGTACCAAAACAAAACAAAACAAAAACAAAACCCCCCAAAACGAACAACAACCAAAAAAGACCAAAAGCAAAGAAAAAACAATTCTCTGTGATTTCAATCCTGTTTTTATCTTCTTGGGTCTACAGTTTTTAAGGCGCTGGTAGACAAGGGAGGCAATCGGAACCCAGAGCCACGGTGGATATTTCCAGCAAGCTGGTTGTAGGATTGTGGCATGGTACTGATTCTGGGACTTTCAAATCTACAGAAATTCAACTTGAACCTGGCCTTTGGTCATGCGGATGGCCTGAGTCATTTAGGTTATCACACTCTGGGTGTCTCTTGCCAACCTGACCATGGCTCCCTGACCATGGATGTCTCCCATGGTTGTTCCTCACCCAGTCACTGTGGGAGTTTAATACTGAGAGTCCTGAGACGAAGCCAACCTGCAGCTGCTCTGAATCCCATGTCCATTGGCACTTGCCTAAAATGACCTCTGACCAAGCACTCTCTCACTCTCTCCAGTGGGTACGGCAGTCATTTGTACTGGAGTCAATCACCAGCTGTTGTAGTGCACAGGATCCACTACTCTGTTTCTCATGAAGGCCTCCCGCATCCTCTGCTTTCACTGTGTCTCTGTAGGTTTTTTTTTGGTACCGGGGATCGAACTTGGGTCCTTGCACTTGTGCAGCAGGCGGTGAAACCACTGAGCTAAATCCCTGGCCCTGTATCTCTGTAGGTTTGATCTTCCTTTTTCTCTAGCAGAAAGTGCAGATTGCCCCTTTCTTTGCTGCACTGTGGTCTGTCTCTTCAATTTCTCTGTAGCCTCCAATTTTCCCTTTAGATTCTTCCTGTTTACCAAGGATCCACCTTCCTCCTTTTCTTCTCCAAGTTGTTGTTTTCCAATGTCTGGATTCTGAATCTTGTAGAGGCTGATTTATTGCTGCTTACTGTTCTTCCATTTTCCCAGAATTCAGGACCTGGATAACTCTGGGGCTGACATTCTACTGTAGAAAGGGACAACAAGAGGGCTGGTTTAAAGCTGCAGCCTCAGATCTGTTATATTTTCTACCCAAACTCTAACAAGTGTTCTTTGCAAACATTTCCTCCAAGTGAATATGTACATACTAACTTAATTTAATATAACTTAATTATATAATCCTTGTTGATTCCTTTAAAACTAGTGTTGAGTCTTAGGTCCAGAATCAGGCTCTGGTTTTGAATCCTAGCCTTTTCAAATAAAGTTTGAAAATCGTCCTTATTTGTGAAATAGGGATAAAGAGCTTTTCATAAATGAAGATGATACATTTAAAGTGCTTAGAATAATACTTATAATGTAAGTTAACACAATGTTTATTATTATTAAACCACATCTTAACAGTCATTCAAGGAAGGATAAGGTGAAGGAAAGAAGGAAGGAAATCAGTCAATACACTAGGGGTCAGTCTTGTGCTTCAAATAAAGCGCACAATATGCCTACTCTGATTTAATTTAGGGGGTATACAAGATGATCTGGTTTGGAGTAGAAAGATACTTAAACAGCACCGGGATAGTCAGAAACCTAAAACTGCAAAAGAAGGACATAATAATGTGCTAGCTTAAGGCACTACACACCAGTGGTCTTTCAAACTAGCAATCTATTGAAAATAAAAGAGCTGCCAACTCTATTTAATTCCTGCTAGCTTCATAAACTCAGCATATCAGAGATTAAGACCAATCTCAGAAAACAATGAAAAAGGAATTTAATATTAAAAAAAGACCAATCTCAGGTTTGTTTAGGATGCCAGCATTTTTCTTGTTTTTAGGTTTGAAGCCTTGATTGAAGTCATTTTCCAGCAAGCATGGTGCTTGAATAGTGTCTTTGCTATCTATTAGCCATGCAGATGATAATACCAGTCTTATGTATTCCACAAGGCCATAAATCAGAATGTCAGTTGAAAAATACATATTTTAGAAAGAGACTACTGAAAAGTAAGACATTATTATTATTATTCTATACATTTGGCAAACATTGAGAGAGAAACAAAAGTAAAGAATGGAAGAGTTAATCCACAATTCTTTAGCTGCTCTGAAGCCTCAGCTTTATAGAAAAACATTTGCCCTTGAATAAAACTTAAAGTCAAATGATTGTATTTATTTAAATACCATTTATGACCCTATCTCAAGAGAGGATTATAGGATTAATCCACAGTGTAGTAAACAATACAATAATCCATTGAATTTCATAGTATACATTGATCCTCTTAGTGTGGATCTGAAAAAAAAAAAAGCCTTCAAACTCCCTTAACCAGACTCCAGTCATTTAATATAAATCTGAATATTTGGTCTAATTGCAATAATATGTAATGTAGCATTCTTTTAATGCAGACTTTTGAATTTTTCATGTATCTTCTCATTACTTTGCAGGTGAACAAAGCTGACTTTTTTAGTCTAGAAGAACTAGTCTAGAATAATTTTAATGGGTTCTTTTAATTAAAAAGCTTTTATTATAGGTTGACCCAAGAAGTAAAAAAGAGAATTTAAACTTTTTTAGTTTTATTTCAGTGACAATAATATTTGTTCTCTAGATGCCTCCTGAGAGTGTCAGAAAGGTATTATTAATTTGCATGATCTCTTGGAATCAATAAATAGTTGAAATAAAGCAAGAGGCAAAGTTTAAAGCTGTTAACTCACCTAACAGAAATTATGCTGTCCAGAATTTTCAATGCTTCTATAAACCTTTTAAAGAGTAGTAGTGATGGGCCGGGGATGTAGCTCAGCTGTACAGCATCTGGCAAGGACAAGGCCCTGAGTTTGATTCTTGGCACACCCCCATCCCCCGCAAAAAAAAGTAGAAGTAATGGAAACTATATAACAATTTAAGAAGTGGATTGGCATGAATTCTGGCTCTTCAAATTTTATAATCACTTACTTAATTTTGTTCTTATATTATAACTAATTTAAGATGCTATTTTAATTTGTATTTACTCTGGAATAGGGGAAAAAAGATTTTGAAACATTAACTTTTTGATATGATAAAATTTTAAAGTTCTCAAAATCTTCAATTATGTAGAGTTATGTGATTGACATTTCATTTCCTAATCAATCAGTGCTTCTATACTAGGGGTTAAGGGCTGGGGATTTAGCTCAGTGGTTCTGCTGCCTGTCTTGCAGGCATAAGGACCGGAGTTCAATCCCCAGTACCAAAAAAACAAAGCAAAACAAAACAAGGATCTGTATACTAGGGGTTAAATATATGAGATATGGTGTATTTCTTCTTGATCTTTTGAGTTGGGATTTTTATTTGGCTTTGTGAAAATAATCCACAGTGACATAAATATTATTTAAAAACAGGAAGACTATATGGCATTTATGTAGCACTCTACAAAGTGGTATAAATAATTTCATTTTTATAATTCTATGAACTATATAGGAAGGTATGATATTTCATTAATTCAATATATATTATTCAACAAATACTTACTGAGGTCTTATTCTGATCCAGCACTGGGAATACAAAATAAACTAACCAAAAACTCTATTCTCATGGTGCTTAAGTTATTAGTAGGGAGAATAGACAATAAAACATATAAATACATGTCAATTCGATGCAGAAAAGTTAAGCAGGGTAGAAGGGACAAGGAATATGGGAAATGTGAATGAATGCTGTTTTATAGAGAATGATTAGTAAAATGTCCTCTGATGAGATGACGTTTGGGCACAGGATTTCAAAGGAAAAGTATTATAGGCAAAGGATACAGAAGAAACAAAAGCCTGGAGAAAGAAGGCTTCTTGGTGTCTTCAACAACTTTACTAAAGAAAACATCTGTAGCCATTAGAGAAATGTAAATGAAAATCACATTGAGATTTCATCTCAATCCTGTAAGAATGGATTTCATCAAGAATACAGAAAACAATAAATACTAGCAAGGATGTGGATTGGGAGGGGACCATTCTACACTGCTGGTATCAATGTAAATTGTTGCAGCTACTATGAAAATTAGTATAAAGCTTTCTAACCCCCCCCCCCCCGAAAAATAGAGCTACTGTTTGGTATATCACTTTGTATGTAATTGAAGCTATTAAATCAGTATACTATACAGATACCTGCATACCCATGTTTATTGTGGCACAATTCATGATGGCTAGATATGGAACCAGCATAAGGTGACCATAAGCAGATGAATGGATAAAGAAAATGTGGTAGATATACACAATGGAATATTATTCAGCCATAAAGAAAGAATGAAGTTCTGTCATTTTCAGGAAAATGGATGGAATTGGAGAACATCAAATCGAGTGAAATAAGCCAGATTCAGAAAGCAAGTATTGTATGTTCTTCCTGATAGATGGATTCTAAAAAAGATGACATGAAAGTAGAAAGGATACTATTATTAGATAAGAGAAAGGTAGTAAGTGGGAGTGAGGTACGAGGGAGGGTAATGGGGGCATGGATATTATTCATGCATTGAAATCCAATGTTTTATAAAATTAATAGGCTTCACTAATAAAAGGACAAAAAAGGACAATGTGATTAGAGTGAAGTAAGAGGATGAATGATAAAAGAAAAAGGTCAGAAGAAATAAGCAAATGGTATCAATATGATTTACTGGGTTCTCATTATCATTAAGTGACAGAATTGAATTCATATGCAGCTCTCTGACTCCAAATAGTATGCTTGTAAACTATTTTACTTCAGTGACATAACTAAGAATAGTGGCTGCTCTATAAATGCCTAGTAGGTGAACTCAGTGCATCTTGGTAACTTGAAAAAAATATAAGAGAGATAATGTTAATTTGATCTCTTTGGGCTTTCATAATTCATTTAACATTTACGAAAATCTCTTGGGCATGGACAAGTCTAGACTACTTCCCATTCCTCTCTTAGTTTAAAATTCTCCCCTTGAATATTTCATTCAGCTGACCTTAACCTTTAATGTTGAGAAAACGAGTTCTGGAAGCAGAGCAAAAAGGGTAATAAAGATTAAAAACTTGACAGGAATTCTGTGAGATTTCTGGCCTGATGAATACATACACACCATGTGTGCACGAACACATACATATGCATATGTATACGCATACATGCTTTTAAGCAGGGGAAACTTTTATTGGTAATGTTAGTAGTAGGGGTAAATATAAATGATGATGTAGACACCACAGCACCCAAAGGTATCTATTCCAACAGAATTTACTCAATCAAGTTCATATTGGGATTGTGGGCTAAATCTGACTGACACGAATTATAAACTAAAATTTCAATAATAGTATTACACTGTAATATCTAAACATTAAAGAAAAAAGTATTTTTAATAACAATGGAATTAGCTTTTCCTGTTGATGAATGAATACTTGACTTGGACTGAGCATGGACCTAGCTTCCTCTCAGCATACTTCTTGAAGACCTAGCATTACTTATTCAACTACTATAGAAGTTTATCGATTACTTGGCTTTGGAGATTTCCATGTAGAACCTGGAACCATGGCTTAAAAGCTGAATGGGAAATAGTATAGAGTGATAATTAAGAAAACCGTCCACAAAAGCTCCCAATTCTCCCAAAGCAAATCCAGGAAGCACCAAGGAGGGAGAAATCAAAAGCCTCACAGCTGAAATATCTGACATGGTAGCAGTGGAAGAAACAAAGCAGATCAATAAACTGTTCAGTGAATTCAGAGCTGTTGTTATTTTTCCAGTGTCTTGTTTCCAAATCCTGGAGAGGTTGATTTGTTGCTTTTTTTTTGTTTTTTTTTGTTACAGTTCTGCCGTCATTCTGGAAGTTTCTAAAACAACTTTTAAAACAAAAAACAAAATTGCTACCTGATTTAAACAATTGATGCTAATCTATTTACTCAAACAATGTTACTGATGGGGAAGGTAGATAATTACATTAAAGGAACAGAATAGAGAATTCTGAAATAGACCTGCACATATATGAACAATTGATTTTTAACAATGGTGTAAAGCCAATGCAGTGGAGAAAAGATAGCCTTTTCAACCAATAAGTGAGTAGATGAACAAATTATAGTATACAATGCATGGTACATAAAGCATATCACTAAGGATGAATCTAATATGTTGAGTTAAAGCAACCAATCTAAAAAGACTACATACTGTATGATTCCATTTATATGAAACTCTAGAAAACACAAATCTACAGAGAGAAGAAGCACACCAATTTGTTTGCAGCGGGGAGAGGCAGGTGGAGGGGAAAGAAGAGTAGGAGAAGCAGATATTACAAAAGGACATGAAGAAATTTTTGTCAGGGATTCACATATTTACTAAGTTGAATTTACTATTTTTAATGATTTCATGAGTTTATACATATGTTAAAAATCATCAAGCTGGACACTGTAGGACATGCCTGTCATTCCAGCACTCTGGAAGGCAGGAGGATCACAAGTTCAAGCCCAGCATTGGCAATTTAATGAGATCTTGTCTCAAAGAGAAAAAAGAATAAATAAATAAAGGCCTGGGTTGTGGCTCAGTGCAAAGGCCCTGGATTCATTCCCTACTACCACAGAAACAAGACAAAAAAAAAGAAAGAAAGAATGGGCTGGGGATGTAGCTCAGTGGTGCCGTACTTGACTGGCAAGTGCAGGGTCCTGAGTTCAATCCCCGTACCGAAAAAAAAAATTAATCAAACAAAACCCCAAAACATTGAATTTGGGCTGAGGGTGTAGCTTAATGGTAGACTACTTGTCTAGTGTGTGTGACACCCTGAGTTTAATCCCCATCACTACGCACATACCTATAAAAATCAAATTGGACATTTAAAATATGTAGGGTTTATTTCATATCAATTACATCTCAAACTTAAGAAGATGTAGTTGCAAAATGTGTTTGAATATTTCAGGAGTGGGTGCATTATCCAAGTGAGCATGTCTAGCTTAGGGTTACAAAAGGGGATCTGGAACTTGGGGGAGATGTTAGGGGAAAAGTTTTAGGAATAAATTGTTCATCTTTCTTTCCCACCCTTGTTCTCTTCTTGCATTTCCTTCCTCAATATACCCACCATAAAGATTTGAGATGGTAATACTATTTTTATAAAATTGATAGTTGAAGATGTGTGAAAGGCTGATTGTGTTGAACATAGATAAATGTTATTGAGGAAAGAAGCATGAAAAACATTTAATTGTTGAAGAATAAGAAATCAGTAATAAGCAGACAGATGATCATGACATAGGAAAAGAATTAGTAGAAGGAAATGTCATAGAATTCAAGAAGAAAATTTAAAAAAGAGTAGGTGGCAAGTAATGTCAAATGTTAATAGAGTTTAACATCTTTAATAAAATTAACTGTACAATTCAATTATTTAGAGCACTCCATTCCTGCCCATCATTCTAACTAACTGAGATGTTATAACACATCATCATGTATTATTTTTTAATAATACAAATAATATTCTCTGCAAGTAGGCTTCTGCTTTTGAAGAGCTATCAAAATACAAAGAAAAATAATTTTGGGTTTTAAAATGAGCTTTAATTAAAAAAACAGAGACTAAGGTGTTTATATTTTCATATACAGAAAACAAATGACATACAGCTTTCAAAATAGATAGCAGACTCCTACAATGGATTCAAATCCATAAGCCTAGTTTAGCTTTCTTCTCTTAAAACCAAATTAATCTGAGCAAAACTTTTATGTTGGACACTGAGTTGCCCATGTCTGGCTTATGTTATCAGACTAAGCATACCTGTTGGGAACATTATTAGCATACCTACCGAGTTCTAGGGTTTTCTGAGTTCTTGGGATCCATCTATCTATCTATCTATCTATCTATCTATCTATCTATCTATCTATCTATCTTTCTCTATATTTATATAACTGAAAATGACTTCCTCTCTTTCAACAATAGATACATTTGCTTGGGGGGAATAGAAAACATTGGACAACTTAATTTAGCAAAAATATATAGCCAGTCTCCAGGAAATTGGAAATGAATGGCTACCAATGAAAATAAAGTTGGTTATCAGGACCAGGAGCAATGCAATAAACAACAGGAAAAATGTCCAGGCAGTGAATTTCAAACTGGAAGCAGGTTAATCAACATGTTTATCTATCTAACTCACAGTATTTTGAAAAAATTTTTGACTAATGAAAGATGAGAAGGGATGGACTACAATATGTTTTTGCTTAGCACTGTCTTTTCCTGTAAATATTGGTCTATCTTTCCAGGGCTCAAGAACAGCTCCAATGAGATAAAGAACAAACCCACCAGCCACAGGGACTATGGCAGTATCCTGTTTTTCCTAGTGGTGCAGTATGTTGTTTAAAAACAAAAAGCACAAAACTAAAGCTCAAACTGATATCCTTAGCAGGTGGAGGCCATTTCACATGAAACCTTTCAGTTTGCTCAACAAAGCTGCATCTTTGTTTCATGATTTAGACTACGTGGAAATTTGAAAACCTTTAAAGAAGTGTGGTCAGTGGTGGACGCCTATAATTCCAGTACTTGGGAAGTTGAGACAGGAAAACTGTGAATTTGAGGTTAGCCCACCCAGCAAGACCCTAAAACAAACAAACAAAAACAAACAAACAATGACACCCTGTTGTGGGTGAAAAAATTTTAGTTTCATAAAACAAGGGTAAGAAGAAAAGTAAAGCATACAGAAACATATCTCCTCTTTAACTGAATGTCCTGGCTACAGATACTTTGCACCTTTTCCTGCTCTCTAGCCTGAAATGGTTAGATGATAATTTCTAGACTTCTCAGTTCTTAGATTCATAATACGTATTTTCACCATGGGAAATTAGTCAATTGTTTCAGAGAGTTACCAGACATTTCTGGAAAAGAACCCAACAGTGTTAGAACTTCTATTTCCTTGAATTTAAAAAATTTCTTAAAAAAATAAAGAACTAATTACATGAACACTTTCTAGGAAAGATTTAATCTTAAGGTCAAATAAAGTATGTTATTGAAAGTCTTTAGAAAGAAGTAAATTATATTTAATACCTATGATTTATGTTAGCAATGTTTAGGGGAGAACAAGAACCAAAGAAAACTCACCTAACCAAACAGAAACACAAATTCACAAAAAATAAAAACACTGTGTATATCAAAACACAGCATTCTATGCTTACCAGTTTGTAAGATATCAGGCAGACTTGTGTTCCAGTTTCTGTTTTGACTCTGATTAGCAGTGGGACTTTGAATTGACTGTTAGTCTCTCTGAGCTTTGGATCCTCTTTACCAGAAGGACTCTAGTGCTCATCTTTCCAGTAGAAACGAGGTGAGGGTTGGGAGAACTGATCTGTGGAGAGTTCCTGACCCACACGATGCACAAATGATCATGAAGTCTCTCCGCTTTCCTTCGGGCCACATTTTCTGGTGCTGTGGTCACGCCAAGCTCTAGTATCCTTGGTTCAGGCCAGTATCCTCTCCACAACAGTCTCCTGATGTCCTGCACTCTATTAGGAGGATTCTTCTGTGGCTTCAGGACTCCCAGAGAGGAGAAGTCTGATTCCAAGAGACAGTGCTTTGGTTTTATTTTGTCTCTAAATTTTAGGTTTCCTTTTTCAGGAGCCATTTAAATTGGCTCATAAAATAATAACCAAGTTTGTAGTATGTGTCACAAGCCTGCTACATGTCACATGATTTAAATCTGTTAACTTACTTAACTCTCATAACAGCCTGCGAGATCCCATTTTACAGATGGAAAAATTGAAGCTTAATTAGGCCTTAGGACTTGTGAAAAGCAACGTAGTTAAAGACAGTAATGTTGGAGCCAAATATGTTTTACCTAAGACCCGTTAAAACATTTTGTCTCTCAATCCTATTTACCTACTTCTCCCATCAATCCTTCCCCTCTTACTCCAAAGGAATTCTAGCCCAGGGCAAATACCAATTTAAAGGATTTATTTCCCCTGTAAATCTTGAGATATGATCTCTCTAAGTGTCACATCCCTAAGATGTCAGTATAGAAACTTTGCCAGTTGGGAAAAAATGCAAAAGACCCCATACCATCAATTATTACAGTGTGTGCTCATAAAACGGGTGCTTTTAAAAATAGCTACATTTTACAGAGGGGATTAAATAACCAAAAATCAAGGACAATTTTTGCAATTAAACTAATGGAGCTGCATTAATTATCTATGAGCCTTATTCTGAAGTGGTCTTCCCGTTCTAAAATTCCAAAGGAGGCAATAAGAGAACAGTATGCAATGTTCTCCGAGGCAGACGATCCAGTCTTCTCAAGTTAGGAGGTCTCATTGGGAGCAGTTATGATGCTGAGTTATTTTATGGTTTTACTCTTAAAAAGCTCTTTTAAGCCCACAGAATAGAACAAGCTGTGTTATCTAAGAGTATCAGGGCTAGATCAAAAGTGCATCACTTTTTTTTTTTTTTAGCAAAACACAGCAAACATAAGAAATATTGTCTCTAAAAATGAAAAATAAAAGTTAATGGGGGAAATAGTGTGATACATAGGGTGAAAAGAAGAATAAACAGATTTTATAAGAATTGAACTTTCCATGCTTACAATCCCAGAACTCTGGGAGGCTGAGGGTTGAGGATTCCAAGCAAGTTAGTGACTTAGTGAGGTCTTATCTCGAAATAAAAAATACAAAAAGGGCTGGAGGTGTGGCTCAGTGTGAAGGCCCTGGGTTCACACACACACACACACACACACACACACACACACACACACACGGAATTTTCATTCAGAAATTGAACTCAAATCTGTTTTAACTTTCTTTTTTTTTTTTTTTTGAGTATCACATCTAAGATACATTTGCTTAACTCAAGATCACAGATTTTATCTTACTTTTTTCTAGAAATTTTACAAAACCCAAAGTGATTTTATAAAAGACTTTTACAGACTAAATGAAGCTAATGTTCTCTGGAGTTCCTTCCTCGTCTCAGACTAATGGGACCATGGGTTAAATCTGCATTGCTGACTCCTACCTCTTCGGGGTTGCTTTCAGAACTCGGGTGTATTGTCTGTGAAATCAGTGGGAGTGGTCTTTTAAAATAGTATATTAGAATTGTCTATTAGAACCATACACCTTTTTTTTTTTTTTTGGTACTGGGGATCGAACTTGGGTGCTTGTGGTTGTGCAGCAGGCGGTGCAACCACTGAGCTAAATCCCCAGCCCTGTTTTAACTCTCACTTGCATTAAAAGACCTAAACCCAGGTCTCAGTGAGTTGCCATGAAACCACGTAAAATCCTATGAAACAAATTTCCATTGTTATCCTTATTTAATTTTGGTATTTGATACCATAAGATTCTCTGTCCAACCTGAGTGCGTGTAGAGTCTTGGATACACATGCATTGTGTACAGAGCTGCCAGTACCACTCAAAAGTAAGCTTTGCTTTCATTGGAACAAATATAAATCTTATATAACAAGATTTTGGAATTATGGTGGCTTTTAAATTTCAAACTGTTAACATGACAAAGTTACATTGTTTTAGAATTTATTTGTTGTTCTAGATGGTCAAAGCAGCTTATTTATTCTGAGAGACAGTCAATTTTTGTGATGGTAATCAACTTTTCAACTTATAGGAAAATTGAGGTCCATGTTGTGACATGAATTTCTCTACCGAGCTAAAGGTATGAGTTTAATCTGTGACTTTCAAGTGTCCTGAATCTCTAGCAGTTACAAAGCAAGCACCCCAGGTTTTGGTACCAGCTTCTGCTATTTATGTTTGTGGCCTCTGGAAATTCACTAGTGATTTTTAAATTTTAATGCACATGCAAATCACCTGGGAACCTTGTTAAACACAGCTTCGGATTTGGTAAGATCTGGGTTGGGGCTGGGAGTCTGCATTTTTAACAAGCTCCTTGATGATGCTTATGTAAACTTCGAGTGACAGAAAAACAAAAACAAAAACAAACAAAAATCCTGAGTCTTAATTTTCTCTTCTGTAGAAGATGTGAGAAAACAGGTGATCATTATTGGGAAGATTGGTAGGAACATTAAATGTGTCAATGAGGTGAAGTACCTGACAGATGGGAGGATTACCACAAATGTAATCCTCCCCCTGTTTTGTTCCTACTTAGCTCAATGGCATGTTCAATTCTTTATGTAAATTTCTTCAGCTCCAGTTTTCACTAGGATCAGTTCCATTTTTCTGTGGCATAAAATAGTTCACAAAAGGAAGTCATGTGTAAATCAGTAAAAGCCCATCTCTATTTTCTTTCTTTTTGGTACCGGGGATCGAACTCGGGTCCTTGAGCTTGCGTAGTAGGCGGCGAAACCACTGAGCTAAATCCCTGGCCCCCCTATTTTCTTTCTTTAAATCAGTGTTTTGTGTGACTGCTAGAGTTCAGGTAAGTGTTTCTGAAGATGGCTGTGTGCTAAAGGTTTGGTCCCCAGCTTGAGGGACTATTAGGAAGGGGGTAGAACACTTGGGAGGTGGGACTGAGTGGGAAGAATTTAGGTTGTTGGAGTGTACCCTTAAATGAGACATTGGAGCCTCACCACCCTCCCCCCTTTGCCTCTTGGCTGACACAGATGAGCAATTTCCTCAGTCAAATGCTCCCACCATGATGCTCTGCCTTGCCACAGGACCCAAAAGAAGAGTCAGCTGACCATGGACTGCAATCTTCTGAAACTAGGAGCCAAAATAGACCTTTCCTCTTTTAAAGTTAATTATCTCAGGTATTTGACACAGTAATGGAAAACCAATTAACACAGTGACATCCAATGTTATGTGGAAAATCTGTGCCACACATTCAGTGTTCAAAATTGAGTTGAATAAGTCAACTTATTCATAATAGTTTTAAGCATTTTATCACTAATAAAAAGTTGTTATTTAGGATCACAAAACAAAGTCTAATTATATTCTTAATAAGAGATACTTTATAATAAATTATTTAAAAATAAAATACAAGAAATAAAAGAATAAGCCAAAAGAACCAGGCAATTAAAACATAAATAAAATGAAAGGCCTAACTTTAATATTAGACAAGTTAGAATTCCATTCACAAAGTGTTCAAGAAATAGAAGAGCAGGGAACATTTTCCAGACTGTCCTCTGGGGCCAGTATTATCCAGATAACAAGTTCAAAGATATCACAAGAAAAGAAAACTATAGGTCTTAGTCACTTTCTGGTTCCTGGGACTCAGTACTTGACACCAACAAATTAGAGGAAGAGAGTTTTATTTTGGCTCATGTCTTTTAGAGGTTTCAGTCCATAGTCAGCTGGCTCCAGGGGAGAAGCAGCTGCTGTGGCAGAAAGCTGCTGAAGTCATGGTGGCTGAGAAGCAGAGGGGAAAGGAAGAGCAGGGTGGGAGATATACCTTTCTAGGTCACACTTGGAAATCTCGTAATGTCACATTTAACTGTAGCGCCCCCATGACCCAATCACCTGTCATAAGCTCTGCCTACGAGTGCATGGGTCTTTGAAGGGCCATCTAGCTGTAAGCCATAGCAAGGTCAATAACTCTTGTGAATGTAGACACAAAAATCATCCTCAAAAATACTAGCAAGCCAAATCTCACCATACAAAGACAATTATACATCATAACCAAGCAGGACTTATCTCAGGAATGAAAAACTGTGTTTAACATTTGAAAATCAATTAGCGTAATACAACACATGAAAGAAAATGTGGTATTCTGTCATAGGAACAATAAACTTTTGGCATTTGTAGGTAAATGGATGGACCTTGAGACCATATTAACTGAAATAGATCAGACACACAAGCTGAAATATAGCATAGTTTCTCTTACACAAGAAACCCAAAATATAAATAAAGAATAAAATAAAAGCTAATAAGAAGTAGGGAGATCTTTTTCAAATGAGAAGGGCAACGAGAGATGGAGGGTGGAACAGGGAGGTGAGGGCAAGGATTTTGGAAAAAAAAGAATTGGAGGGGGAATGGAAATAGAGCTTTTACAAATGCGGAAGGGACCAAGAGTGGGAACCCTGGGAAGGAGCAGGGAGTGGTGGCAGGGGTAGGGGATGAAGAGCCAAAAAGAATTACCATGTGTTCTGTACATGTACCAACTTCCCATGATGAATGTAATCATTATGCACTGCAAAGATGTATTAATAAGAACAATTAAAAAAAAGGAAAAAAGGACAAATATCACATGGTCATTTCAGAAGGTACAGAAAAAATATCCTTGACAAAATTTAGTGCCTCAGGATAAAAATACTTAAACTATGAGTAGAATGAAAGTATTCAAATGAAAGACCTATAGGTAACGCCACACTTAATGGTGAAAGTGCATATGTTTGCCTCACACCAGCACCAGCAAGATGTCCAACCTCACGAGCTCTATTCAACACTGTACTGGAGGTTCTATTCAGGGAATTGAGGTAAGAAAAGAAATGTATGATATCCACACTGAGAAGAAAAGTACATTTTTTCTTGTTTGGAGATATCATGATTTTATATATAGAAAATCCCAAGGAACCAACTATTAGACCTATTAAAGCCAATAAACAATTTTGACAAGGTTGCAGGATATGAGTAATATGAGAAATTAATTGAATTTCAACACATTAGCAATAAACAATCTAGAAATGAAATTATAAAACAATTTATTTTATGATAGCATCAAAAAGGATAAAATATTTAGGAATAATTTTGAAAGGAAGTATAATACTTGTATATCAACAACAACAAAATATTGTTGAAAGATCCAAATAAATGAAAAACATCCTATGTTCATGGATTGGAAGACAACATGTTAAACTGACAGTACATCCTAAGTTGATCTATGAATTCAAAGAGATATCTCTCATGATCTCAGAAATTTACAAGCTGATTAAAACATTTATTTAGAATCTGGGTGTAGTGGTACAAACTTGTAATCCCAGATACTTTGGAAGTTGGAGCAAGAGGACTACGAGTTTGAGGCCACCCTGGGCAACTTAGCAAGACTGTCAATAAAATAAAATAAAGTAAAATAAAATAAAATAAAATAAAATAAAATAAAATAAGCTGGGGATGTAGGTCAGTGGTAGAATGCATGAGACCTTGTCTAGACTGCATGAGACCTTCAGTTCAATACCCAGTACTGCATAAAGAAAATTTTAACAGGGTCAGAATGGCCAAACATTCTTCAGAAGAACAATACAAACTGAAGTACTCATACTTGTAACTTCAAAACTTATTATAAATCTATAGTAAAAGAAACAATACGGTACTTCTATAAAGATAAATGTAAACATCAGTCTTAAGAAATTTAGAGTCAGGAAGTAAATAATTTCTTTTCAAGTTCAATTTACCTTTAAAAAAGAGTAAAGATAATTCAAATGATAAGAGATGAAGATAAAAAGGAAATATGAAAAGATAAAGATAAATGATAATTCGATAGGAGAAATAACAGTTTTTCAATAAATGGTGTTAGAGAAACCGATTTTGGTCCCATGCTCATTACCGTCTATAAGAAAGAAGTCAAAACTGGGTCACAGACCTAATATAAGAGCTACAACTAAAAGTTTTAGAATACAACAGATGCTCAGTAATTCCTCTAGATTTTTAACCCAAGAGAATGAAAACATTATGTCCACAAAAAACCTGTATATCAATGCTCACAGCAGCACTATTCATAATACCCCAAAGGGGGAAAAATCCACATATTTATCAACAGTAAATGAATAAACAAAATATCATAATCCATAAAATCAAACATTAATTGGCAGTACAAAAAAGTGAAGTACTGATAATGCTATCACTTGGATGAACCACACATCATCCTGCACGCAAGAAGCCATTGACAATAGATCACATATTGTATGATAAAATTTATATGAAATATATGGAATAAGCAATTTTATACAAACAGAATATATTAGCAGTTATGCAAGGCTGAAAAGTGGGGGAAATAGTAACTGCTAGTTGACACAAGATTTATTTTGGGGAGACATGTCTCAGAGTTAGAGATAATAGGAGAGAGCCTCCCCACTCATGGGCACCACAGGAACCATGAACCAGAATGAATGAAACTTTGTTGGTTGTGATGGGCCAGAAGGGGTGACTGACCAAGGCAGAGTGGGTTGATGTCCACACTCAGTCTTTCATCTCCCTTGCATCAGGCCCTCAGGGAACTACAGGATGTAGAGTCTCAGGGGACTGAGCTGGCTTAGAGGCAGTGTGCAATGGACCAGGCAATCTTGGCTTGGGCTTCAGCCACAGTAGGAAGCAAGGGCCAGAGAAAAAAACTCAGAAGTCTGCAGCATCCGGGACCTGTGGGCACTGAGGGCAGGGAGAAACAGCCTGCATTAGCTGAGACAACCTCCTTCCTAACCAAGGACGCTACTGAAACCTCAGGGATCTGGCCATTTTGAGATATGGGAGCTGTGAGATCCAGAGACCGAGAAGAATGTGTGGAGCTTCCTGTGACGTTGTGGCTGGGAATCTTGGGCTGCAATCCACTGGAGGGATCAGAGTAAATCTCCCATTATTGACTCTGAGAACACTACAGGCTCCTGAGCACAGTAAGCAATGACGGTGGCAGTGAAAAACTGTGCAGGAATATTCATGCCAATCAAAAGAATAGACGCTCTCTCCTCTCCTCTCCTCCCCTCCCCTCTCCTTCCCTCTCCTCCTCTCATCTCCCTTTCCCTCTCCTCCCTTGATAATTTCTTTTGTATGACAAGGGTTGGTCTTTTTATATATGTATATGTGGTTATAGCTGTATTAGTTTTCTGCTATCACCCTGTAATATCTTGCTTGTTTTATGATGTATGCACACACCAGTTGTTCCTTAGGAATACTTACACTAACTGGACTGTTTGATTAACAACTGAATATAATCTTTTTCCCTTTCTCTCACCTCCCATTTATATTCCCTTTCTTTCTCTGCTCTGCTTACTTCGCTCCACATATCTGCCTCAATTTCTCTACTGTCTCCTCTTTCTTTTTTCCTTTTAATTGCATTATTTAAAAATTATTCTCTATTTTCATTTTTCTTTTATCTCTTTCTCTCTTTTATCTACATACTATTTGAAAACTCTGAATATCATTAATGCTTAATTTGTGTAGCCTACAATACTATATTATGATCTATATTTTTTCCTGGGTTAGTGAAATAGTACATATCTTTTCCATGAAGTTCTTAAGTATCAGAAAAATCTATGCTTAGCTTCTTAAGTATTGATGTTACCCTCCTCTCTCAAAGCAGTACTAGGGACTAAACCTAGTACCCAGAGCAGATTGAATAAAAATTCTCGCAAAGAAACACCCATAACTCAGGACATAGCACAAAGAGAAAGCCACCTATGGAAAAAAAACCCCTACAAAGCAGTGGAAGAGGCATTCTATCCAATTGTTTTACAAACCTCAACAAAGAAACACAAGTAAAATAAGAAAACAAAGGAACAAGATGCCTCCAATAATAAATAATTCCCCCAAAGCTGATCTCATAGACACTGAAGTGGATGATATTTCAGACAATTAAAAAACTGATAGTTAAAATGATTAATGAGCTCAAAGAGACAAACAAGTAGCTGAAAAGTCAACAACTAAATTGCTCAATGAGCTCAAACAAGGTATAAATAGGGAGCTGTTTGAATCAAAGAAGACAATGTAGGATATGAAAGGCTATTTGAAAAGAGACGTTCTGAGAAAGAACCAACCAGAGGGCTTAGAATGAAGTTTTTTGAGCACTGAAAGAAAATAACTCCCAACCAAGATTATGATATCCTACAAAATTATTCTTCAGAATCAAGAAAGAAATGAAGGCCTTCTATAAAAGTATAAACTAGGGAAATTAATGACCACTGAGCCAGAATTGCAAAACATGCTTAAGAGAATCCTAAGCACAGACCAGCAATGGAAAGAATAAATAAAGCTCACTGGGAAAGAAGATAATGAATACACAACAGAAAGGAATCAAACATCAGAAAAACAATGAAATGACAGGAATTAATATGCCCCTTTCAATAACAACATTTAATGTAAATGTCTTAACTCTCCAATTAAAAGGTACAGATTTCCAGACTGGATCAAGAAACAAAACCCATCCACATATTATATTCAAGAAACACACCTCATCTGAGAAGACCTAGGCAGAGTTAAAAAGAGCATGAAAGCAAGCAGGAGCAGCCATACTTTTATCTGACAAGGCAGACTTCAAACCAAATCTGATCAGAAGAGACAAAAATAACTACATACTGGTAAAGGGAAGAGTTCACCAAGAAAATATAGCAATCTGAAATATATGTGCACCAAACACTGGCATATCCATTTTATAAAACAGAAAGTACTGGCTATGAAAGGACAGATAGACTCCAATATAGTCATAGTGGGGAACTTTAACACTCCACTATCACAGATAGCTCAATTAGATAAATAAACAAGCAAAACAAAAATATAAACATCATAAAGAATCATCAGAATTAAACTATGCTATAGATCAAATGAGCTTAATTGATGTCTACAGAGTATTTCATCCAATATCACCAGAATACACTTTCTTTTCAGCACTTGATGGAAATTTCTCCAAAATAGATCAAACTTTAGACTAAAAGCAATTGTTTTTTTAAAAGACCTTTTAATGTTTTTATTCTTTCTTTGTTTTTTTTTTGGTACCAGGGATCGAACTCAGGATCTGGCACTTGCGAGGCAGGCAGCGGTACCCCTGAGCTAAATCCCTGGCCCAGCAATTCTTTTTTTTTTTTCCCATTAATTGTATTGGTACATTTTAGGTATAAAATACCGTTACATTCATCATTGGGATCTTGTACCATTACATGAGTATCTTGGTTCTTATTTTTTTTCCCCTTCCCTTGCCCTCCCTTCATCCCCTCCACCCTTCCCTATTTGCAAAGACTTTGTTTCCATTTTTTTCCTCTTCTCATATTTTTTCCTTTCCCTTTTTTCCCTTCCCCTACCCCTCCCAATTCCCCTGCTCTTTTAGACCTTTTCTTCCTGTTACACAATATCAGTTATACATTTTTTAAATTACAATATTAAGATCTAGGAGACATTACCACAGATTTTACAGAATTTAAAAGGATATAGAAAGCATATTTCAAAAATCTGTTTTGGAATAAATTTGACAACTTCTAAGAAGTAACTTGGAAGACAAGTTAATGAAACTAACTCTGGAGGATATATAAAATTTGAATAGCACCTATTAAAGAAAGTATATTCCTAGCTTGGAAACCTACCTATATGACAACAGCAGGCTCAAAAACATTTTAACTGATAAATTATATCAAACAATTAAAGCAGAAAAAAGAAGGAACACTTCTCCCCTCATTTTAGGGAATCAACCTTGTGCTAATCCTAAAATTGGATTAAGATCATAGAAGAAAAAAGTATGAACATAGATAGAAATTTGTTTAACAAAACAAACTATTGGAAGTCAGATCTGGCAGGATGTAGAAAGTGGTTTTGTTATAGGGATGGCAGTGTTGGCTCAGCATTGGAAGATCCACCTCCAAAAGTCATCATTTAAACAGAGGAAAGGAAAAAGCCATATGATCCTGTCACTAGTTGGAGAAAAAGTATTGGAACAAATTCTACAGCTCTTCATGGTAAAAGCTATCAGGAGAGTAGAAGTAGAACAGAACCTTCCCAACAGATCAAAGACATGTACTCCATACTTCCAACAAAAACTCCTTCTATGGATGGGGACAATACAATGCTTTCTCCTTAAGGTGGGGAACAAGGGCAGATATGCTTACTCTTTATCTGTCCATTAAACTTTGAAACCTAGTCCCCACCAAAATAGTCTGGCAATAAAATGACATAACTAGGATAGGATTGGCACGGCAGAAGCAAAATCTTTATATGTAGATGAAATGATCATCTACAGAGAAAATACTAAGAAATCTCTAGGAGCCCCTAGAACTTGTACTTGAATTTAGCAGGATTAGAAAACACAAGGTATATATAAAAATTCAGGTCTGTGTGTACTTGCTATAAATGAAGAATTGGATATTGAAATTTAGAAGTTATGTAGGAGTACAAAGGACTCAGAAAAGCCAAAAACAAAAACAAAAACAAAAACAATGTTGGAAGACGTTTAGCACCCAATTTTAAGACTTCTTCTAAAGCTACAGTAATCAAGGCAGTGTTGGTGTAAGGAAAGACATATAGATCATTTGAATAAAACAGAGAATCTAGAAATAGAGCCACACATATATGGTCCACTGAGTTTTGAAAGATTATTTAACATTAGCATTTTATAGAATATAAACTCGATTCAAGAGCCGAGGAAGAGATAGTGTCTTCAGCAAATGGCACTAGAACACCTGGTATCTGTATATAAAAAAATTAACCTCAACCCTTTATTTCCATACATGAAAATAACTTGAAGGGATCTATGAACCTAAATAAGAAAGCCTAAAAGTATGAAACTTTAAGAAGAAATTATAAGGGAAAATATTTATGAATTCAAGGTAGGCAAGAACTACCTAGGATACAAAAAACATGATGTATAAAAGAAAAAAATTGATGAATGAGATTCCATCCAAATTTAGAACTTTAAATGACATCATTAAAATGAAAAGTAGTCCTTAAACAGACCATATTCACAATGCATATAACCTAGGAGCAGAATATATAAAGAATTCTTAGAGCTCATTAATAGACAACCCAATTAAAATGTAGACATAAGAAGATGATAAATAGCCAGTATAGCACAAGGAATGGTGTGCAACTCTAGAATCAGAAAAATACTAATCAGTACAGTAATAAGATTGAATTATACACTCATTAGGGAGATGAAGTCAAAAGTTTTAAAAGTCTTGTCATGACTTTTTCCTTTTGTTGGAGTCTCCCCCTTTGCATTTAATTTGTCACACCCAATGGATTCATTCTGCTGGGTTTCCTGGGGTTGTGATCCTCATTGTCTATTCCTAGGGTATTGTCTAAAATTTTTTGGAGTGCCGGTTTGGTATTCATGAAGTTCCTGAGGTGCTCTTTATCATCAAAGTATCTTATTTCTGCATCAATTTTGAAAGATAGTTTTTCAGGGTACATCCATCTGGGTTGGAGGCTGTTTTCCTTTAGGGCTTGAAATCCATCACTCCAAGCTCTTCTTGCCTTGAGGGTTTGCATTGAGAAGTCTGCTGTAATTCTGATGGGCTTTCCTTTGTATGTGATTTGTTTCTTTTCTCTCACTGCTTGTAGATTTTTGTTCTTCTGTTGCATTTCTGGAATCCTAACTATTATATGCCTATGTGTAGATTTTTTTTTGATTAAGGCTTCCTGGAGTCCGAAATGCCTCACTTATCTGTATTTCAAGTTCTTTTCCCCTCCTTGGGAAGTTTTCTGCCATCACTTCTGTAAAGAGTTTTTTTATGTCATCTGCACTCTCTCTTCTTTCTTCATTGACTCCAATCCGTCTTATGTTATTCTTCTTTGCATCGTCTAGCAGCTGCTGGATTGATTTCTCATATTCCCTTACAATTTTAAAGCAATTTTTCTTTTCCTGGTCACTAATTGCAATCTTATCTTCTATATCTGCAATTCTATCCTCACACTGGTTCATCCTGCTGTGCAGACTTTCAATGGAGTTTTTAATCTCCTGGAAATCTGTTTGTATCTGTTTTATGGATTCCATTTGTTTCCTACGTTGGGATTCCATTATATTCCTCAGATCCTCTATTTTTTTTATCTGTGACCTCTCTAGATTTATTAATCATGTCTTGCATCATGAGCAAAATCTTTGCTGTTATCTGAGTAATTATTTCTGATTTCATTTTTCCCAGATCCTCTTTTGTTGCCAGTTCAGAGAGTCCAAGTGGTTGAGTATCAGAGTGTTCCATCTAGTTTCCCTTTGGGGTTGCTGTAGGTGATCCAGAAGTCTGTTTTTGAGGCTTGTTTATGTGTGTGTCTTCTCATTTCCACGGCGGGGGGGGGGTGCTTCTGGCGCCCACGCAGCTCACCTTCTCTGCCCTAGGAGCTTGGGATGGCTGTGGGGGAGCTTCCTTCCAGGTGCTGGGACCGGCTCAGCTTCTCTGCCCTAGGAGCCTGGGATGGAGGCAGGGAGCTTCCTTTCAGGTGCTGGGACTGACTGAGCTTCACTCCCAGCAATTCTTAATAAAAAGTTGAAATTTTATGCATCCTATCAGATCACAATGGAATAAAAGTAGAAATCAATAACAAATGAAAACTACACAAACATATGAGGATTGAATAATACTCAAATTGAATAATAGTCAAATAATATTCAAATGGTTCACTTAAAAATAAGAGAAGAAATTAAAACACTTATAGAATGATATGAAAATGGAAACAGCACACACCAGAATTGTAGTATGAGTGAAAGCAGTTCTAAGAGGGAAATTTGTAGCTATGAATGCCTACATTAGAAAAACAGAGTGATCCCAAATAAATAACCCAATAACGTATCTTGAGGTCCTAGAAAAATAAGAATAAACTAAACCCCAAATCAGTAGGAGGAAAGAAATAAATATAAGGGAGGAAATTAAATTAAAACTAACAAATACCAAAGAATGAATCAGAGTTGGTTCTTTTAAAAGACAAACAAGGTTAATAAATCCTTAGCCAAACTTCCCAAAAGTAAGATAATCTAAATCTAAACAGACCAATAGTAAGCAATGATATTGAAACCAGGATTAAAACTTCCGACTAGCAAAAGCTCCAATCAAATGGGTTTATACTTGAATTCTGCCAAGAATTAAAACTGATGCTCCCCCAAATTTTCCATGTACTAAAAAAGGGAAGGTATCCTCCCAAATTCATTCTATGAAATCACCACTACCCTGAAGCCAAAATCAGAGAGGGACTCATAAAAGAACTACAGTCCAATATCCTTGATAAACATAGACCTTCATATACAGAATTCAACAAAACGTTAAGATGTCTCAACATAAATAAATAAATGTAATATACTACATAAATAGAATCAAGGATAAAAATTACATAATTATCTCATAATTATCTCTGAGAAAACCTTTCACAAAATTCAACACCCCATTTATAATAAAAAACCTGTTGAAAATAGGTTGACCTTATTTCAAAATGATAAAACCATGTATGACAAACCAATAGCTAAAAAGTGGGGAAAAAAGAAAAAATATTCCCTCTGAAATGAGGAATGAAACAAAGGTGCTCATTTTTATCATTCCTGTTCAGTATAGTACTTGAAACTTTAGCTAGAGTGATCAGACAAGAGAAAGACATAAAAGAGATATGAATAGGAAAAGAAGCCAAATTATTCCTGTTTGCTGATGACATGATTCTTTATGTAGAAGACCCCCACCCCAAACCTTCACCAGAAGTCTTTTAGATCTGACAAATTCAGAAAATGTCAGGATACCAAATTAACACATAAAATTATTCATGTCTCTGTACACCAATGATGTGCTCACTGAGAAAGAAATCAGGAAAACAATTCCATTCATAATAGCTTCAAAAATTAAATATCTAGGAATCACCCTAACCAAGGAGGCAAAATTTCTTTACAATGAAAATTACAAAACTCTGAAGAAAGAAATTGGGGACATTAAAAAATAGAAAGGCATTCTATGTTCTTGGATCAGGAAAATTAATATTGTTAATATTACCAAACGAGCTATGCAGTCAATGCAATCTCTTAAAATACCAAAAATGTTCTTCACAGAACTAGAAAAAAAGCAATCATGAATTTCATCTGGAATCAGAAAAGATCCAGTATAGTCAAAGCAACCCCGAAGAATGAGTGCAATCCTGGAGCCAGCACTGTTCTGGAATTCAAGCTATAGTTTGAAGTCATAGAAACAAAAACAACATGGTACTGGCAGAACAGAAATGTAGATCAATGGAATGGAAGAGAAGACACAGAAACAAAACCAAGCACCTACATCCATCTGAGTTTTGACAGAAGGGTAAAAAATATTTACTATACTGGAGAAAAGACAGTCACTTTAACAGATGATGTTGGGAAAACTTGCAAAACATTGAAACTAGATCCCTGTCTCTCACTCTGTGCTAAAATCAAATAAAATGGGTTAAAGACCTAGATATAAAACCAGAATTTTCTGCATAAATACAGAAATTAGTATGGAGATTCTTCAAAAGACTAAACATAGAAATATCATTTGACCCAGCTATACCACTCCTGGGTGTATGACTGAAGCTATTGAGGACTGCCATTATAGTGATACATGTATACCTATGCTTATAGCATTGTAATTCACTATTGCTAAGGTATGGAAACAGCCTAGATGGCAATCAACAGATGAACGGATAAAGAAAATGCGGTATATAGAAGCCAAAAAGAAGAATGAAATCATGTCATTTGCAGGAAAGTGGATGGAATTAGAAACTATCATGTGAATTAAAATTAACCAGATTCAAAAAGCTAAATATCAAAAGTTTTTTCTTATGTGGGAAAATAAACAAAATAAAATAGATGGCAGGAAAATAGGAAATACATTTCTGGAGATGGCAAAGCAGAGTATCAGCAGGAGAGGTCAGAAAAAGGAGAGAGAGGTATTGGATTGAAATTGATTAAGGTATGTTAACTGCATGTACCAACCTTCCAAAACAAACCCTACCACTATGTAGTATTAGCATGCACTAATAAAATATATACAATATATAAAAATTTAAATTTTATTAGTATATGCTTTCAGTATGTAATGATTACATTGATCATGGGGAGTCGATATGTACATAACACATCTTAATTCTTTTTATATCCCCTTCCCATTTCCCTCCCCCCTCTGATTCTCGATCCCTTTTCCATTTGCAAAAGATCTATCTTAATATCCAATTTATTTTACACTTGATTTTAGCCAAAAGGCCGAGAAATGATAATATCCAATTTATTTTATTGTGTTATTGTATCTAAGTAACAAATAGCTGCTGTAAATTAAAATAATTGTAATAAAAAGAAAACTAACAAAAAAACTTTCTTGGTGGTGTTGTGCTAATAGAAATCTTGTTTTTATGCTATTCTCTTTCCATCTAGTGTAGATAAAGAATTCTAAGAAAAAAAATCACTCTGGCGTACTGAAGAAATCCAGGGTAAATTCTTTCTCCCATGATTCATTTCTAGCTTCAGAGATAAACTCTGTCCTCGGAACTCTAAAAGCTGACAGGAATGACTGGGGGTATCATAGCTAAGTCCATACAGTGAACTGCCGCCGAACAACCCACTTTAGCCCGGTGGCTCTGTATTTGGTTTTCTCCAGTTCTAATTTTTTCTTGCTTCAGTAGGGGTTCTTTCCTTTGTTTCCAGGGAACATAGGGCATGTTTTATATTGATCCTTAAAACATCATTAAAAAGTAAGAAATTCTTTTCTGAAATATTTTCTGCAGAGAGCAAAGTTTTTTTTTTTTTTTTTGGTACCACGGATCGAACTCGGGTCCTTGAGCTTGCGCAGCAGGTGGCGAAACCACTGAGCTAAATCCCCGGCCCAAGCAAAGTATTTTTTAACAAAAACAAAAAATTTTCTTCTTTTTTACTTTTGAAGGAAAATAAAGTTAAAAAATACATTTTGGGAGAAGGGAAAGAAGGGACAAGAAAAAAGAGAATAGAAAGAAAAAAATGGAAACAAAGTTTTTGTAAAGAAGGAGGGAAAGAGGGGTAAAGGAAGGGGAGGGGAATGGAAAAAAGAAGAAGCAAGCAAGATATGTACAGGTACACATTCCCTATGATGAATGTTATCATTATGTATATCTAAAATTAAAAAAGAATGCACAAAATACATTTTAAATTGCTCATATTTACAAAAACTGACTATTATTTTGGGCACAAAGAAAATCTGGCTCAAATGTTCTTCCAATGCCTCTTAAACTGTTCTAGAAAGAAAGGAAAAATTAAAGTTTGTTTATGAAGAAACATAACAATTAACCAACTTGACCAAGAAAGTATACATTAAAACAGAATAATTCAGACTAATGTTACTTATGATGATCAATGAAAATTGATAAATAAAATATTAATAGCAGAATCCAGGGGCACTTTGAAAGAAAAATACTTCATGACCAAGTGGGATCTAGTCCAAGAATACAGGAAAAGTTTGGTATTAGAAAATCATCAATTGCCGGGGATTTAGCTCAGTGGTCTGCTGCCTGCCTCGCAAGCGCAAGGTCCTGAGTTCAATCCCCGGTACCAAAAAAAAAAAAAAAAAAAAAAAAAAGAGAAAAGAAAAGAAAGAAAATCACCAATCATTTTCATAAGCAAGAGGAATAAAATAGTAATGATGGAAACATGATTGATATAACAAATTAATCTCAGCACAAATATCTGTATCATGCATCATCAGGAACAAGTAAAGTGCTTGTAGCAATCACTATTATTTTACAATGTGCTGGAAACACTAGACAATGCAATGAGAAAAAGCAAATAAATTGAGATGTATAAATGATAAAGGAGATAAAACTATCATATTTAGAAATGATATGATTGTAGTACTGGAAAATGTCAGAGAACCAACTGAAAAGCTATATAACTAGTAGGAAAATTAAGAAAATAGTACAAAATCAATTCAGGGGAATTAATGATATATTTGTGTCTATATCTATATTGACCAGTTATAAGATCTCACTTAAAGTAACAAAATCAAAACACCTAAGAATATAACAAGATCCATATGGAAAAAACAAAAACTATGAGATGCAGACATTTTTCGTGGTCCTAGAAAATAATTCATAAAGTTAAAAAATTATACATTTTATACTCTCCCAACAAAATATCAATACTTTTTCCCTGAAATGGCAAAACTTATTCTAAAGTTAAAATAAAAAATTAAAAAAATAAGAGTAGTCTGGAAATTCTGGAAGAGAAAAGCACCAGAGTTTGACTAACCTACAAGATATTAAAGCACAAATCATGAATAATTTAAAAAAGTATGATTATGGTACTTGAAAAGGGAAAACAGGATAATGGAATACGATAGAATGTTGAAATGAGCCCAAGTAGATATAGGAATAGATATAATAGATGATCAACAATATCAGAGGTGTGATAGATAGGCTATTCAACACTGGGGCAAATAGAGAGCCATCTTTAAAAAAAGATAGATTATACCTGTAGTTACAGTAGGATAAGTGAATCAAAGAGTTAAATATAAAAACTGAAGCCAATAATGCTTTAATGAAACTGGAGGAAATTCCTTCATAATTTTGGAGTGGAAAATGTCTTTTTATTATGCCTGGAAATTTAGAGGCTATAAGATTGATAAATTTAACCATTTTAAAAAATGCAAGCAAAACCAACCAAAATAAAGTTCAAAACAAGTTATAAACTGGGCAAATGCTTGCAACTCATATTGCAACGGACTAATTTTCCTAATATATAAGAGCTTCTAGAAATTCCACTTCTAATATATACTTATATAGGTTTACTTGTACCCTTGTGAAATGGCATATGAACAAAGGATTAGAAATAAATTATCCAGTGGAATACTTTTTGGCAGCTGTAAGAGAATACCAAAGCTCTCTCTACACTGATATGGAAATGTCACCAAGATACATTATTAAATAAGAAAAGAAATAGTATATGAACAGTGTTTGTCTATTTGTATAATTGGAGGAAGAATAAGACTGCAGTACATTTTAATTTGCTCTCCTGTGTAGGAAGATTCACAGGAAATTAATAACAATGGCTTATAAGCAATGATGAGGGCTGGAAGATACTAGTTGACAGATAAGAAATGGATTAGAAGGATGATAATTTTTTTATTATTACTTTTTGAGCACTTGAATGTATTATCTATTTAAAAATACATTGAATTTTGAAAAAGGGCCCAAAACTACTTTGCATTCTATTTTGATTTTTTCCAGACTTAATAAAAAGGATTTTTCTCCCCTTCAAAAATAAATAATGTTTTTTAAGGAAAGCTGCAGTGCTCATGGGGTGCATTTGCATCTTCACTCCCTGGCTACATCTCAGCCTGCTTCTTTGGTATCCTTCTTTCTTCTTCTTCTTTCTATTCTTCTTTCTTCTTCTTCTTTCTATTCTATTCTTCTTTCTACTGCTCCCTGCTCTGCAAAAGCGTAGCCTGAAGCCCCAACTGTACTAATTACATGGCACAAACAAACAAACAAACAAACACTAACAGCTTTACTTTTCATTCCTTCTCGCCATGCCAACCCCTTTCACACCTCTGAGTCCTTAGTGCATGCAGAAAAGAAAAGAAGGGCAGAAGGTGTCCAGAATTAGGAGACCAGAAGTTTGAAATCAAGGTGTTCAGAGGATCGGTTCCTTCTGGAGGCTCTGGAAGCAAAGCTGTTCCAGGCCTGAGGTGTGAGCTAAAAATGCTCACCTATATGCACCCTTGCTCTTGCTGATGGCCATCTGCCCAGTTCTGGCAACTAAAAATAGATACAGGAATTTTCCGATCACAAAATCTAAGAAATCTGTTGTTTTCTTAATAGAAAAGAGTAATCTCAGCTTGTAGGTAACTTCCCCCGTTTCTCTCCCACTCCATCTTACTTGAACTGTGCATGTGATATATGGAAATATAGCAGTTATCTTATGGGCATGAGGCAGAACACTACACATGAGGGGAAGCTGAACCCAGAGGCATAGAGAGTTTGGATCCTTGATGGAGCTGCCATGCTAAACTTCCACTAATGTGGAAAAGAGCAAAATAATG
The DNA here is from genome assembly GCF_053883595.1 of Heterocephalus glaber. Lineage (NCBI taxonomy): Eukaryota > Metazoa > Chordata > Mammalia > Rodentia > Bathyergidae > Heterocephalus > Heterocephalus glaber. The sequence goes on from NW_028258305.1 coordinate 36,468,422, forward strand.
CTAAACCCTTATTTACTTCCACTACCACCTTTATGTTTCTATGACATACAATAGCAAAAAAAAATCACAAGTGATCAAAAAGTTTCATTTATTTATTTCTTTTGGCTTCTTGTGCGGTCATTAGAGGCTACTGCAGTTCTATGATTCAATGCAAAAATGGAAATACTGTATATAGTAGAAATAAAGTGACTATCATTTCTCTGCATTTCCTTAATTTTTTTTTTTTGGCCTTTTATACTGAACTACATCCCCAGCTGTTTTTATAAAATTTTGAGACAGGGTCTTAATAAAGAGCCAGACTTGCTGTCTTTCTGCCTCAGTATCCCCGAGTGCTGAATGACAGGCGTGTGCCACCATACTTCCTTTTAATCAGTAATAAAATCATTCCCAGAAGCCACAAGTAACATATTTGTCTTCATGTCTCTTTGTCCAAGGTCAGTCATTGCCAAGAGGAGTTAACTCACTTGTCTACCTCTTTGCATATTTGAGTATCTACTATGTGTCACTAAGGGCTGGGGAAACTAAGCTGTACAACAGACAAAATTCTTAGAGCTCATATTCTAGTGGGAATAAATGAATGAGTGAAATGTACAGACGGTGATAAATACTACTGGAATAAAAACATAATGGGAAAGTTGGATGAGCCATGTACTGTGGGGAGCCTTAGGAAAAGGACCAGATAACTGGTTTTGACCTGTGACAAACCACCCTATAGGGCTGGAACTGAAGCTGGTGATCACTACCTTGGTGTACATGGTCCTTTGAAAGGAAAAGTGAATGAAAATGAGGTTCTGTAAGGAAGAAGGGCATGATAAACAGTTGATGGGCAGAAAATTACCAGTCAGGGCCAACTATGTAACCTGTGAGATGCAGTGTAAAATAAAAATACAGAGTCCTTGTTCAAAATATAAGTAAAAAGCATAAAGCTTTTTCTTTTCTTCCAAAGTCTCTTTCTCAACCTGAGAAACCTGGAGTTTACTTTGCTACTTAATGTTTTGTAAGTAAAGAAAAATTAAAAATTTAAATTGCTACCATTAATTTTATCATTCATTTTTATGTTGTGCAATAACTGTGTTAAAAGAAAACATAAAAACATTTAACATATGTGGAATCATCAAAATCACAGTTCCTATTTTGTTGCTCTTTCAAGCATATACATTTAATTTTTTTATAAAATGGAGTACTACTCAGCCATAAAAAATGAGAAATTAGAGACATTTATAGTTAAATGGATGCACATTGAGGCGATACTCTTAAGTGAAATAAATAAGACACATGTGTAAATACCAAATAATTTCTCTAGTGTGAGAAACTGAAAGTGTAAATAAGGACTAAAAGGTATAACAGATAATATGAAATAGGAAGAAAAGGGGCAAGGGGGAAGGGGAAGTGGGAGGAGGAGGGGAAAGGAAAGAAGGGAATGGAATTAATATGAAAAAGAATATACATTTAATTTTTACCAGGACAGTGAAAAATGATGCACAAACCTAACTCAGTTGCCTGATTTTACTTCTTAATATGTGCACATTCCAGTGATAGTTTCTACCTGTGACTTACTGATAAGGAAGAAATGTCAGAAAGGGAAGTTATAAAGGGAGGAATTATGGGTTGTCTTATCTTTCATTTTTCTTCTATGCCATTCACTTTTCAGCACAAGTAGTTGGCTAATATAGAAGAGTAACATGACTAAGACAGCCTATGGTAGGGTCCCTTGGTTGTCGGTGTTTCTTAGAAGCTGACTTCCATCTTTCTGCATGAAAGCAAGTTTTGCACTGAACAGTGTGTTCTTTTAAGTCTTTGATGTTACACACTTACCTTTTACTTACCAGGAGTCTCTCTGAACTCTTGCATACCGTGGGTCCATTAGGCTCTGTAGTTTTGTGGCATTGCTCTCTCTAAGTTTCAGATTTATAAGCAAAATAATTGTTGCACATTTTAACCACTAAATTTTGGGGTGGTTTTTTATGCAGTGATAGTAACTGAAATATGTTTCAAAATAGGTCCGTACTTTGAAAAAGTCAAGGTTTTCAAGAAGGAAGGGGTTGTTATATTAGAATTGTGTGGGTCACATTTTTCAAAATATTGTAAAACTCTTTGACAGCATATAATGTGGATAACACAAATTTGGATATAACATGATTGTTTTCTGTCATCTCTCCTTCTTGTTCTCAAAACTCCCATCATATTTAAACTGGAGAAGATAATTACTATCTGCAAACTACAGCTGCTAAACTGCAGCTGGGATCTGACAGATTTGAATCATGCTTTGAAGGCCTGGAATATCTGGTTGGCTGGCAGGACAGATTCATTTTGTTCATTTATTTAACCTGGGAATAAGGCATTCCTAAATTTTATGTTAATGAATATTTGGTACCCAACTTATACTAAGATTTTATTCATGGTAGAGACTGGATAAAAGTTCTCCTAAATTTATTTCCTTTTTCTAGATTCACCAGTAAATTACATCTTTAGGGCCCTTCACTCAGCATGGGACAATATGATTAGTTCTTGCCAGTGAAGTATGAGCAGAGATGGCATGTCATTTTCATACCAAGACAATTAAGAATGAGTATGTCTTTTCATGTTGCACTCCACTGTTGTCACATGGGTACTACATGTCAAAAATGGTGGATCATAGCATGAAAGAAGCCTGAGGAGAGCTGCATGAATGCCCCTGGACTATGACACCAATCAACAAACAAAAAGGTTTTATATTCTAACACACTGAGATTTGGGGGTTTAATTTTACAGCAGTAGAGCTTAGCCTATGACATGGTTAAAGGGCAGTTATTGCTATAACAAAACCCTAAAATATGTATAATAATAGTTGAGTGTTGAACAGTGAGGAAACTATTATTTAAAGTTGAGAAAGACATTATATGTAGCAAACTATCTATATTTCTCTCTCTCTCTCTCTCTCTCTCTCTCTCTATATATATATATATATATATTTGAGACAGGGTCTCGCTATTCATTTCAGGCTGGGCTTGAACTCACTATGTAGCTCAGGTTGGCCTCGAACTCACGGTGATCCTCCTATAGTAGCAAACTATAAAGTAGTAGCAAAATGTAAAATTGCTCCTGTAGTAATTTTGGAGGCTGGCCATGGGTCTGCTAAGACAGTAACAGTACAGAAAGTGATTAGGAGGGAGGAAGGAGGAAAAGGAAAGGGGATGAAAAGGGAATTAAGATGTATTATATACATGTACTAACTCTACACAAGAAATGTCAACATTATGTACTACACACATGTATTAATAAACTAAAATAAAAAGAAGGAATCGATATGTTACTAGATGTTGTAATTTGGATCTGCATTTTTCCTCCCAAAATCTCATATGCTCAGAGGTGGGGGCTTTTGGAGGGTGTTTGGATCATGAGGGTGCTGTACTCATTGTTGGATTCATCCACTGGTGAGTTCAGTGGCTGAATGTGCTTTTGGGAGGTGGGTCTTTGTTGGAAGAGGAAGAAAGTGAAATACAGAAAAAGTAGAAGAAATACATACACAAAAGTAATATAGAATTAATTTCAAATATGTTAATATTCACAATAACTATACATAAAGATAACTGTTAAAATATTAACGGATGTTCAGAAAGTCCCCCAAAGAGGGCATGTCTAGCTACGATCTCACATAATGGCTGACCTCACATAATAGCTGGGATATGTGAAAGACAGAACCAGCTATACCTAGTTTGGAATACTGGAAATGGGATTCCTCACCTGGAAAAAGGAAACTCCCAAGATCTTGTTGAGGACCACAGCGTTAAGTATATAAGCTATAGGGAGAAAGAAGTGAGGGGATATGGAACTGATTAGGAAACATACAGACTGCACATCCTTGTGACAAACATTTATTAGTAAGGCCAGATGGAAAGGAGAGATTCTTTTATTTGAATAGCTGCGTATCTTTGTTGTTCAGGGAGAAATAAAAACTAAAGGAACTCGATCAAAACAACACAGGAACCAGTTCGAAGGTTTGGTTTAAGTCTCTCACCATGAAGACACACTTGGAAGACTGCATTGCTAGAGAGAGACTCACCATTCTTTGCTTGAGAGACACTCACCAAGTTGGACTGAAAATGGGCACTGCAAGGTAATTCACTACAGGCCTTTCATCCCAGATTTCAAAAACCCTGAACAGAATGACCCCAGAAAATCCTCAGCTAGACTGTTTCCTCAACCAGAATTATGTTGGCAGGAATTTGATAGCACAGGTCCCAAGTGGCCCCATACCCCCGATAAACAGAATGCCTCCTGTGACTCTCCAGCCACACGCTTTAATCAGCCCAGATGATCCCAGTATGTACTGGACGCCACAGGTCCAACACAATCCCACCATTTGGAAGAAACATCAAGGATGCACCTCATTCACTCACAAGTAGCATAAAGAGCTGGAGGCTCTGTTTAGCCAGACTGCGTTCCCAGATAAGAACCTCCAGAAAGACCTGGCTGTGAGACTCAACCTACAGGAGAAAACAATAAAGGTCTGGTTCAGGAACAGGTGGTTCAAACAGAGGAAGCAGCAGAAGCAGCAAGAGCAGTCACTACAGCAGTCCAGCCAGATCCTTCCAGCCAAGAAGAATATGCCCTCCTCACTCAGAATGTCCACCAACCCTTACTCTTTTTTCCCTATGGTTTTAAATCTCCATATCTCCCTTCCATATCAGCCCATGAGCCCTTCTGACTGTTCAGAAGACTTTGTCTTCACAGAGAGCCCCGAGATTGATTTCCAAGTGCAAGATCCTCAGCTGGAGGGGCTGATGGCCTCTGTCCCTGCTCTATTTCCTAACACATAGGACATAACCCAAATCATAGAACTGTACAGTTTTCCTGATGAGTGTGAGGTCTCTAGCTGTTCCTTCAGCTGCCTGTATCAGTATCTTTCACCTGCAAGGTCCCAGCTAGAAGGGCAGACTGTCTCTCTCAGCACCTTTCATGGTCCAGCTGCAGGTCCACCTCCTGGGCAAACCTGCACACCCAGTATGATGAGCCAAGGCTCTGCTCCCTGCAGTCTCAGAGATAGCCCAACATTCCAGAGCCTCCCCACTAGGTAGACTTTGCATTTCTCTGACCAAAGTGTTTTAAAATTAATTTTATTGGTATATTTTAGTTATACATGATGATCACATTCATCAGCGGGAATTTGTAGCTGTACAAAATGTATCTTGATTCTTTTTTCCCCATCACCTCCCCTCCCTTCAATCCCTCTTCCCCTCCTTATTTACAAAAACTTTGTTTCCATTTTGGTTTTTTTTCTTGTCTTTTCCTTCCTTTTCCCCTCTCCTCTCTCTTGTTCCCTTTTCTATTTGAGCATTATTTTTTTCCTGTTTCCCAGTATCTGTTATACATTTTGGTCCTTATTTCCCCTTTCAGTTTCTTGCACCAGAGAAACAATGAGATATTTAAACACGTGTGTCCAATTTATTTCACTTAAGAGTATGGACTCTGAGCAAAGTATTAACAAATGTCAGATCATTTGGAAAAGAGATCTTCTTGCCTCTTCTATATGACTTTTCTTTCCTTTGTCTGATTTTTAACCCAACTATGTAGGTCAGTGTTACTTGTTTTATTTTGTTGTTATTGTTGGGTATTATTTTGTGTGTGTGTGCTTTTGTTTTTCTGGCATTGGGGATTGAATTCAGGAACTTGCATTTGCCAGGCAAGCGCAGTGCTGCTGAACCTCATCCCCAGCCTAGTGTTACTTTGATTTCAGTACAAATATAAAATAAAATTAGAGGTTTTTTCCAAGTACTATTCAGTATTATATAACCAGTCCTGTAGTTCTTCATGGGGAAGGTCCTCCAAGCCTTGAGAAGGTCATCGAGACTCTAAAACTCTCTCTTTTTTTTTTTTTTTTGGTTGTTGTTTTGAGACAGAGTCTGGATATGTAGTTCAGACTGGCCTTGAACTCACTATGTAGCTTAGGCCTTGAACTCACTGCCATCCTCCTGGCTCAACCTCCCAAGGGGTGGGACCAAGTGCTGGGATTACAGACATGTGCCACCAGGCCTGGGTTCTAAAACTCTCTCTTCTCAAAATTATTTTAACTTTTTTTTCAGAGATAGACCATGGCTTTAAGAGTAATCTACTTTTTTTTTTTTGGGTCCTGGAGATTGAACCCAGGTACGTTACACCACTGAGCTCTTTATGTTTTTATTTTCTAATTACTCAGAGCTTGTAATTATTCTATTATGGTTTAATTATAAAATCTCTCCCCCAAATCTTGTGTTTTTAAAATTTTCTTTTGCTATTATTTTCTAATTTCATTCCACTGTATTTGGAAAACATACTTTGCAACATTTCAGTTCTTTTAAACTTCTTATTTTATGACCCCTAATGCCTTTTATTCTATTTTGTGGCACTGGGGATTGAACCTAAAGCCTTCAAACTGAACTACATCCCCAGTCCTTTTTTTATTTTTTATTTTGGGACAGTTTCACTAAGTTGCTAGACTGCCTGGACTGGTCTTGAACTTGCAGTCCTCCTACCTCAGCCTCACAGAATGCTGGGAGTACAAGTATATGGCACCACACTTGGATCAAATACCTTTATTTTTATTTTTTACTTTTTGAAGCAAAACATTTATTGGTATACTTTAGATATACATAATGACATCATTCATCATATGCAATTTGTGTCTGTACATGATATATCTTGCTGCTTTTTTTCACACCCCCGCCCCCTGCTTCCCCTCCTTATTTAAAAAATCTTTGAAGTTTTCTCCAAAGGTCTTCATTTTCTTAGTTAATTCCTAGATACATTATTAGAAACAATTATTGAGAGGTTCTTATCTTATTGTATGTCTATTACCAGTGTTGAGGAATTCTATTGATTTTGTAAGTTGATCATGTAATTGGAAAATGTGCTGAAATATTGTTCTACAATTGTGACTATTGATTTTGTTATTTTTCCAGAATTATCAGTCTTTCTTTTTTTTGGTACCAGGGATCTAACTTGGGTCTTTGCGCTTGCATAGCAGGCAGTGAAACCGCTGAGCTAAATCCCCAGCCCATATCAGTCTTTCTTTAATGAAACCGTTTTATCTCTTCCTATGATATTTCCTAAAACTCTCATTAGGCCTGGTCTCTTGTACTGTCTTAAAATGAATGGTGATGGTGATCTCTCCTCAGATTTTGACAGGTAATTGACTCTAAACGCCCTAAAACTAAAGATCAGATCAGAAATGATAGATGTTATGACTTGTATCTAGATGTCCCTCCAAAGCCTCATGCACTCATAGGTGGGGCTTTCCAGGGGTGACTGGATTTAGGGTATGTGAATATGGATTAAGGGTGTGTGATAACTAAATTAGTCTACTGATTGGTTTAGCATAGTTCTGGTTGTGGATATAGGAAGCCCATCCTTGGTGTGGGTGGCACCAACAGGTTTGTACCCTGGATGGAATATAAGGGGAAAAGAAAGCAAGCTCACTGCTCACTGCCTCACTGCCTTGCTGCCTCCTGCCTGACCTGCTATGGACTGTTTCTCCTCTGCCATGCCCCTCTGCCATACCACCTTGCCTTGGAGAGAACTAACTATGGACTGAAACCTCTACAAACTGAGCTAAAATAAAACTTTCCTCCTTTAAAAACAAACAAACAAACAAACAAAAAACTAAAGGAACTCGCATACCCACACCCAGAGTGCCCCCCATACAAATACATACACAATTATGTATATTGGGTTAGAAAAAGCTATATTAGGATTCAGGCTAAATATTGTATCTGTTAACTCAGAATAGCTTGGAACCTTTTCAAGTAAAACTTACCATAAGTTGCTAATCTAGGAAGAACTCATGTTATTCAAAATGAATAATCATAAAATGAACAGCACATAACATGTACTATAAAGAAAAAATGAGGAAAGAATAAGAAAAATAGATGAAAGATGAAGAATCCTATCCAAAAACAATGTTGACACTTAAAGTTAAAAATCCTGACCAAACATATCACAAGATTTCAAAGAACTCACTTAACTGTTTACAATGCTCAAAGAAAATACAAGCATTTATGATTATGTAGAACTTGTGAAATGATAGAAGAGATACAACTAACAAAAGATGAGGAAGAGAAGGTAGGAGATACTTTAAACATGATTTCTTAATCTTTTATAGCTTAGTATCAAAAGCTATGCCTAAGTCCAGTAAAAGCAGTCTAAGAAAAAGGCATATATACCTGGTGCTATTGCTGTATAACAGGGGCCCCCAAGCCCTAGGCAACAGACTTGTTCTGTATATTTATGTTTCATATGTATTTACAGTCACTCCCTGTCACTTGCTTTACTGCCTGAGCTCTGACTCCTGTAAGATCAAGGGAAGCACTAGATTCTCATAGGAGTGTGACCCTACTATCAGCCGCACAAGTAAAGGATCTAGGTGATATGGTTCTTATGAGAATCTAGGGCTCGATGATCTCAGGTGGAGTTGAGGCTGTGAGGCTAGTGCTGGGGCGTGGCTGCAAATACAGATTAACATTAGCAGAGAGGTTTGACTGAACAGAGACCATAATATAGCAATTGCCTGCAGACTTATATAAAAGCCTTATCTGTGAGTGGCATGTGACAATTAAGCTGTGTTTTGTGGCAGGCTAAAGTCAATGAACATTGGGATTTTTGACATGTTTCACACATTAACAGATATTTGAAATAGACTGAGCTAGGGCTTCCTTTTTCCCAGCTGGTGCATGATCACCTATGTCACCTTTCAAAAAAGAGTTTGAGCATTATTTCCCAACCACAGAAGACCCCTGAACTGGGAAGGACCCACTTGTGAATAAGCAAGGTGAATTGACTTTGTTTGTGCTAGAAAAGTATGAACTTTTTGAGATTGTAAATGATGGTATCCTTAAAAGAATGTTTAAGGCAACTTCAAATTTCCATACATTCTGGATTAAATTCAAAGTGGAGCATCCTGAGATTGTCACAAAAGCATTGAAAAGACTGTTTCTATTCACAACATCTTATCTTTGTAAAGCAGGGTTTTCTGCTATGACATCAACCAAAATGAGATTATGGAGCAGACTGGACATAAGCAATTTATTTCTAGTATCACTGTCTCCCATCACCTCTAGATTACTTGCAGGAAAACAATCAGAATTTCCACTGATTTTGTACTATGAGGAGGTATATAATTATTTCATTATATATTACAATGTAATAATAATAGAAATAAAGTGCTCAATAAATGTAATGCAATTGAATCACCTGGAAACTATCCCTACCCCTTCCCTCGTCTATGGCAAAATTGTTTTCCATGAAACCAGTTTTTGCTGTCAAAAAGGTTGGAGACCACTGCTGTATACCATAAACCTATGAAGCAAGACTTAAATAAAAACAAGTCCTTCCCAGCCTCGGTCAGTCCTCTCCCTGTAACCCTCTTCCCCTGTAGCTGTAACTCCTTATTATGGTGCAGATAAAATTAACAACTATGCCCTGTAAACAAAGTTTATGACACTCTGTTTTCATATGATTCATAAGGCACTGTCTTCTTTCAAAGGAAAGTTACAAAACTGTCTGCCCTTGTGCTGTTCCAGTAAACTCACTTGATAGTAGAAAAACCACCCCCTTCAACAAAATGCATAAAAGCTGAAACTTCTCTTTGTTCAATGCTCAGCCATTTTGAACACAGAGTCCGCTGAGCTGGTGTATACATCTTAATAAATCCTCCTGACTCCCGTTTGGTCTCTCCTGTCCCTTGGTTTTCTGGCAACCATGAAGGGACTGGAGATGATAGAGTTGTTGTCTCCTTTGCCTGCAGGCCTAAGAGGGGCCCAAGCTGCAAGAATCCTGAGACTTCTCGAGCCACTGGGTGAGACTTCAGCTTGGAAAAGGTATTAGAGCTCCCACAGTTTAGGACACCCCGCCCCCGCTCCCGTCAATCCCAGTCAGTGCAACAGAACCTTTTGGGATTCAGGACAGTTCTGTAACAGCAAGATGCTACAGGACCTTGATAAGGTTCAGGGGCCCAGGCGGAACCCATTCCATTAGGATGGGAGGAGAGACTGATCACCTCCTGGAGTTTACCAAATACTCTGACTCACTGGGAGTTGGACAAAACAAAAAATGGAATGTGGAGGTGGCATGCAGTGAAAATTGCTCTCTTAACTTGAGGGACGGGCCTGCAATGGGAGTGACTCCCAAAGGGAATGTGCCAAGTAGTCAGACTCAGGGGGAGTTGGATGAAACTCACACCCAGGTGTACTGAGTAGCCAGACTCAGACGGATTTGGGTGAAACCTACACCCAGGCTAAAAAAAATTAGATAGGAGAGGTATATGACTGTGTGTGAATGAACAAAATAAAGTGTGTGAGTCCAGAGAATGTGAGAAAAGTATATAGTTGTGAATAAAGTGTGTGAGTCCAAGATCGCCTGAGGTCAGCTGGGGACTGGGGGAGGAAGGTGATCTAATCAGTTTGTTCTTTTTTTTTTTTTTTGTATGGGGGATGGAACTCAGGACCTTGCACTTGTGAGGCAGGCGGTGGAACCACTGAGCTAAATCTCAGCCTGATCTAATCAGTTTGAAAACAAAAGTAATTGAGAGAGTGCTTTGTGCTGTAAAGGGTGAAGACGTGGAGAGCTGCTTAGCTTTAGTGTGCTGGATAGGCAGGAGGGGTGCTACAGACAAGGTGATAGAAAAAGCATCCTGTGAAAAGGGGTGATGATGGCGACCATCCTGGATGGGGCCCACAACTGAAAGAATGCCTGAGCTGCCAGCTGGTCCGGTGGCTGGGCTGGGGCGTGGGTGCAAGGTGGAGACCCAGCTGTGCCTGCTGAAGTTGAAAGAACAAAACAAGGGTCATCCTTTTATTTCAAAGAGCCAGAAAGCATGGAGCGAGACAATGCAAGGGATGTTCCTGGCTTTGGGAGCCAATGCTTGCTCAGCATCACCGGCCTGGCACACCCTGCAGATGCCTAAAAGGCAGAGCAGCCTCAGCTTGGGGCTGACTGGTCAGAGTTAAGAAGCTGTTCATAAAGAGGTTTTATGGGAAGAATCAAATTACAAAGTTTAACTAATTGTTAAATGTGGTTTTGGATTCCTATTTGAGTTGATGTTTTTGTTTAATTGGTGTGCTTAAAGCATTTCTTACAATTGCAAATTTTTGAATTGTAATTATAGGGTTAACTTGCTCTCCTCTCTGCTCTGTGTTGATAAGAACACTAATTCAAGGTTACTTTGAGGTCTGTTAACAGCCAGTCAAATTTAAAATGTAACAATCTGAGAACAGAGTAAAAAAAAGAATGAAAAAAGGGATATTTTTAAATCCAAGTGGCTGCAGCCAAGTTTGTTATAGGTTTATAGTAAGTGAGATGGAAGAAAACATTAAAGAAGATATTATTACAAGAAATATACTTTTGATAGGAGAAAATTTTGTATGATAGTTTTGTCCTGTTAGAAAGATAAAAAGAGATAATTACAAGACTGAAAAGCTTACAAATGTTGAGAGAAAGCATGTGGAAGTAATTTATCAAAGGAAATATGTATGGTTGCTTGTTAATTTGTTAGAACTCAAGTTATTCCCAAAGCAAAAGTACTTGAGAAAATAATTTGTATTTCAACGGAGTAGGTATGGGGGAAAAAGCATCAAAACCTACCCCATTAGGATATATATTAAAGAATGTTTTAAAAGGCTATTCAGTGGGCTATGGAGTAAAGCTTCCCCCCCAGAGGTTAAAAACTCTTTATGACATAAACTGGCCTTCCTTTGATATAGGGTGGCTGGTCGGGGGGAAAAATTGGGCATGTACATAGGATAACCCTAGGGTGATAACAGGGTGCTGACCAGGACACCCACTCCCTTTAACCCAAGAGGCAACTGAAAATCAGCACATAGTAAATGTGGCTTTCATGGGACAGGCTCAGGTCAACATTAGGTGGAAATTACAAAAACTAGAGGGTTTCACTGGCATAAATACTACTCAGCTCATAGAAGTGGCCACTAAAGTGTATGTTAATCATGATCAAGAGGCAAAATGGGAGGTTGACTAGAGACTTAAGAAAAAGACAAACCCGATGGGAGCAGTATTCTCTGAGAAAAGGGCAGAGGACATAAGGGACGTGAGAAAAAAAGGCAAAGCTCAGGCTGAATAAAAACGTGCGAACCATAAGAAACCAGCTTGCAATCAATGTGCATGATATAGAAAATTTGGCCACTGGAAAGATGAATGTCCAAAAAAAAAAAAAAAAAAAGATGAGGGAGAGTACAAGACAGGGGACCCTTCCACAAAAGGCCACTACCACAGGGAGCAAGGTGCTGATCTAATTGTGCCTAAAGGTGCCAAAGGTTACAAGGAGTAGATCAGACTAGGCTCCATCTCTTCGAGCCACCAAGAGCCTGTGGTCACAATGACTGTGTGTTGGGGGGAATTGATGGACTTTATGGTAGACAGTGGAGCTGAATGTTCTGAGGTGATACAGCTCATTGGACTCTTGTCCAAAAACCAGGAGACTGTTGTTGGGGCTACTGGAGTTCCAGAGAAGAGGCCATTTTTCTGGCCCAAGAGGTGTGTTACTGGGGCAAGGGAGATCCAAAATGAGCTCCTATACCTTCCAAACTGCCCAGTTCCCTTGCTGAGAAGAGATTTGCTTCATAAGTTACAAGCTCAAATTGTCGCTGGGTCACAACAAAAAATGACTTTAAATCTGACCCACCCAGAGGTTATGGTGTTAACCCTCACTGTCCCACAGGCCGAGGAATAGAGCCTATACTTTGATAAGCCACCCAAGCTGGGAATGAATGAACTGTGTGGGTTGACACAGACAGTTCTGGGAGTATGGGCTGAAGACAACCCACCTGGACTAGCTGTAAATCAAGCTCCTGTGGTAATGGTACTAAGACTGTGGTGAACTCCTGTATGAGTTCACCAATACTCTCTCCCCTGGAAAGCTATACAAGGCATCCAGGGACACTTAAATAGGCTTATAGAAAATGGAATCCAGTCAAATGCCAGTCTTCTTGGAACACCCTACTTTTGCCAGTACATAAACTAGGGACTAATAAGTATAGGCCAGTACAAGATTTGCATGCTATAAATCAGGTTACTGAAACCATACACCCAATGGTGCCAAGCTCATATACCCTAATGGGACTCATCCCAGCAAATGCTGCTTGGACTTAACAGGCACCTTTTTCTATCTCCACTTGGCACCGATCAGTCAAACAATTTTTTTTTTGGTACCAGGGATTGAACTCGGGTCCTTGCATCTGCGGGACAGACGGTGGAACCACTGAGCTAAATCCCTGACCCTATCAACCCATTTTTATATTTCAATGGGAGGACCCAGCTACTGGCATTAAAAAAAAAAAAAATCTCACTTGGGCAAGGCTTTCCCAGGGGGTTAAAAACTCCCCTACAATCTTCAGGGAAACACTGGCCACCAATCTCAAGGCCTTTCTCATGCCAGGAAGTGACAGTGTTTTATTACAATAGGCAGATGATCTTTTTGCAGCTCCCTCTCCTGAGGACTCTCTCCAAGGGAACAGAGATCTCCTTCACCTACTCTGGGAAGGCCGGATATAAGGTGTTTAAGAAGAAGGCCCAAATTTGCCAGCAAAACCTCAGTTCTGGGTTTTATAGTAACAAAAGGGAAACGTCAACTGGGCACTGAATGAAAATAAGCTGTCTGTGTCTTCCCAACCCTGACTACCAGACACCAGAAGAGAGTTTCTGGGGGCAGCTGATTTCTGCTGCATCTGGATCCCTAACTTCTTACTCATGGCTAAGCCCTTATATAAAACTACCAAAGGAGGGGGACAGGACAGGAGCCCCTCCTCTGGGAAGCAGAACAGGACAGGACATTCAAACAAATAAAAAAGCCTTAATCCCATCTCCAGCCCTGGGGCTGCCAGACATAATCAAGCCTTTCCTCCTATACATCTGGAAACAAAAAGGAATGGCCATAACGGTCCTGATGCAGGTTGTAGGATCCTGGACCATGTACTTGTCAAAACAAATAGACTCTGTGGCTCTGGCCTGGCCTCCATGCTTTAAAGTGCTTGCTGTCACTGCCCTGCTGATGCAGGAAGCTTACAAGCTGACTCTGGGACAGCAACTGACTATCTGAATGCCACATTAAGTCATAAACTTGATGGACCAGAGAGGATACCATTGGTTATCAAACCCCAAAATGACTTAGTGTTAAGGGCTTGAATGTAAAAATCACTGCATAACCTTAGAGACTATGAACATTCTTAATCCTGCTACTTTGCTCCCAGTTGAGCCAGGAGACCCCCTTGATGACTATGTAAAAATCAGGGACAAAGTATTCTCAAGCCAGGGAGATCTCACAGATTGCCCTCTCAGAGACCCAAATGTTGCTAGAAGTGGCCTAATGGACAAAATAAAATATGATGATGACATTGGACTTTGAGGTAGAGGCCTGATCTCTGCCACCAAAACCTCAGTCCGGAGTACAAAAAACACAAGACAAAAAAGCTAACATCTATACAGATTCCAGATATGCCTTTACAACATTACATGTATGCTAGGCCATATACGGCAATGTGGGCCCCAAAGCATGTGGCTGTTATACATTACAGAGAACATCAATGGGTTGGGACCTCAAAAGCCAGAAAAACCCAAAAAGCAGAGAAGCAAAATGGGCTGCTATGCCAGGCCCCAACACAAAGGACGGGCCCTAGCCATGCCCCCCATCTCAGACCCTTCTCTCCTAGAGACCCTGAGCTACTCCTCGAATAGAAGAGCCTGACTTGCCCAGTAAACTACAAACTATATAAACAAATGATAAGTTTGCTGATAATGCTAGCTATTCCCAAAGTGCTGGGCCCCAAGTTCATAAAAAAATTCCATCAAGGGGCCAGGGATTTAGCTCAGTGGTTTCGCCACCTGCTGCACAAGCTCAAGGACCCAAGTTCGATCCCCGGTATCAAAAAAAAAAAAATTCCATCAGGTGTCTCATATGGAAAAGACAACATTAGAAACATCACTAGACCAAACATTGCTATGTGTCACAGCTCACTGCCATCACTTGAGATGTTTGTGAATGATGCTCACAAACCTGTACACAAAACAACCCTAGATAGGGGCCATCCAGTACACCCATTCAAACCTGGGGACTTTGTTTGGGTCAAAAAAAAAATAATCCAACAACCATAGGGCCCATATGAGATGGGCCTCATACTGTAATCCTGTCTACCTCCACTGCTGCTAAAATTACAGGACCTGTGTCTTAGATCTACCACAGCTGGCTAAAGTCAACTACTTGAGACAGGTGCATCAGCCAATAAGATCCAGACCACCTGAACCAACTGGTCCTGTGACAATATCAGGCTGCCACTAGAGAAGAAAGCCCTACTCTGGTCACTCTGTAAACTGACCAGTCCAGGAATGGCTGAAGCTTGAGGATCAACGTAGAGTCACCAGGATAACATAAGTTTCTTATCTTCTTTATTATAATTCTCCTTTGCCTCGTACCCCTACTTGTCAAAAACATTCAGTTGGCCATAGAGACTCTGATGGACAGGCATACCACCACTGGACTAATGTCCTTAACCAAGTAACAACCTTTGCTTAGTAGGTTGTACTGAGCACCCTCTTATGACAAAAAATGATAATAATAATGATGATGCTGTCAAGTAAACCTTGTTATAAGGAGCATCAAAGGTGGGGAGATGAAGCAGGACTTAAAGAAAAACAAGTCCTTCTCAGTCTTGGGCAGTCCCCACCATCACCCCTTTCCCCCTGTAGCTGTAACTCCTTATTATGATGCAGATAAAATTAACAACTCTGCCTTGTAAACAAAGTTTATGACTCTGTTCTCATATGATTCATAAGAACTATCTTCTTTCAAGGCAAAGTTACAAAACTGTCTGCCTTTGTCCTGTTCCAGTAAACTCACTTGGTAGTAGAAAAACCACCCCCTTTAAGAAAATGTATGAAAGCTGAAACTTCTCTTTGTTCAATGCTCAGCCATTTTGAATACAGAGTCTGCTGAGCTGGTGTATACATCTTAATAAATCCTCCTGACTCCCATTTGGTCTCTCTTGTCTCTTGGGATTCTCTAACACCTACACAAATTAGAAATTTAAAATACCATTTATTATTTCTTATGAATCCATATGTTTGTTAGGTTATTATGTGGACCTTTCTCACATGCCTTGTTTTCAGGTGGTGGGAGGATGGAGGATTTAGGATGGTCTTGGATGGGATTATTCAATGTACCTGTGGACAGCATATTTCTTCAGCCAACTAACCTGATTACGTTTCTTGTAGCAGATAAGTAAAAACAAGAGAGAGTGTAGAAACACACACATACTTTTTCCGCTTGTGTGAAGTCTGCTAACATTCTGTTGGCCAAAATAAGTCACATGGCCAACCCCAGATTTAAGAGGAAGAAAAAATAGGTTTGTTATGGGAAGGAATTGCAGAGTGAGGGGAGTGCCTGCAAAAGGAGGTGAAGAATTGGTGCCATGAACTCAACCAGTCTGCCATGGTATAAGAACCAAGCAAAATAATATGATTTAAAAATTGGTAGTGGAGGGCTGGGGATTTAGCTCAGTGGTTCTGGCACCTGCTCCGCAAGCGCAAGGTCCCGAGTTCGATCCCTGGTACCAAAAAAAAAAAAAAAAATTGGTAGTGGAAAAAGGGAAGGATGAATAGAAAATAGAATAAGGTGATGTTAAAAACGTTATTTATTTGGGGTAGGGGAAAGAAAGAGAGAAAGAGAAAGAATATCTCATTTAGAAAGTAGTAAACAAAATTCCATAAACTCAATCAGATGAAGAAAAATGTAGAAAGAAAATGTGACTTAACTGATGTGAAATTTTTAGTTTTCAAAGAGTAAAGGGAAAGAAAAGCCTTATGAGAGCATCTCAAGGCAATTAAAGCATCTGTCTATCTCAGGCACACGACATGCCTGTGTGGTGACGATTAGCCCTCAGCATGAGAAACCACAGCCATTTTGAGATTTTTAGTCATCAGATGTTCAGAGAAGCAGAGAAGCAGACATATGAAAAAGGATTTTCTAGGATCAGAAGTGGTTTCGTTTGACAAGCATTACAATTTCCTAATTGCATTTGTTTGCTAGTGTAATTTAAGCCCCCACCTGCCAGCAATCAGGACTGTGTAGAAAATTTTAAACGTTTGCTTTTAGGTGAGCTGGAAACAGAATAACATAAAATAAAAAAAAATTTAACCACTAACTCCACGATCTCTAGTTATGGTCTTTACAATCATCTGTTTTTCTGTCTCTCTATCGCTTCCCCTCTCTTCTCTCCCCTCCATCTACACATTTATTGTTATCGGGTGCACTAGCTTTTAACGTGGATCAATGTAGATTAACTGTGATGGGATTTACTGCATTTCTGTCCATGTTTAGCATTCAAACATTTCTACTTAGTAACAAGGAAGATGATAATAATTGTAGTTAACATTTGGCTTCTTAACATTTGCTAGATGTTATCCTGCACAGTTTACTTGCTTAAGTGCTTTAAAGCCCAAGAACATTATGAGTTGGATATTATCTAGCAAATAGTAATAATCAGACATTCTTGGGGTAGGATCCTTGAGGTCATATGCTTTTGTTGTGGGGAAAGGTTTAAGGGTCTCAGAAGAATATGAGGGTAATTTGAGTGGTAGGGAGGGCTCTTTGGAGCTGTAAAAAAGTGTATCAGTATTTGAGCCACCATTATAGCTATAGCAGTGACAAACAGATTATATAAATGGACAATGCCTATATATAAAAGATAAAACCCTGATACAGTCTTCAGCAAACCGCCCAAGAAAGTGACCCATTATCTACAGGAACCAGCCTGGGAGCCCAAACAATAAACCCTGTGACAATCTGCACTAAAAGGACCAAGGCTTGATTAATTACTGACAGCCTCCCTTAAAGCTGAAGAAAGCCAAATATGCAGCCCTAGCCTATCCCATAGGTTGCCCCATTGCTAGTAGCTCACTTGCAGACTCCCTACAACAACAGCCTCTACCTGGGACAGCTTTTGAGTTTCTGCTAGAAGGCAAGTGTAGGTGGTCGACCCCCTTGCCATGACATGCTCTGAGTAGACTATGCCTGTTCTCATTTGGTTGATTTTCATTTATTTCCACAGCACTGTATATATCTGAATACCACTCCTGAATGGAAGCGTACTAATGCTATTATTCCTCAGTATGAGGAAGTACAGGTCTTGTGTAAAGAGACAGCAGTTAAAGTCAGATAAAAGATAATGTATATTTACTACAATTTAGTTATTTTATCAGATATCCTCAGGTACAAGTCACAGGGGGGAAAAACTCACTCTAATTTCATAAAACACATTTATTTTTTCTTCCCATGTGCTTTGTTTTAAGTCATTGAGGAAAACTTCTTCCTGATCTATTCTTCTCATGTCTCAGTTGGTCAAATGGGTATAAATTGGGAAGAGAAATGGAACCATCTTGCTTGTTTTAAACTGATTATGAGTTATACTTCCAAGGATGGAAGGAAAAAATCTGATTTCCAGCAGCAGAAATATAATAAAATACTCAGAAATAAACCTAGCAAGAACTGTAGAAGCCTCATAAAAAGAAAAATTTTAAATGCTATTGAGGTACTTGAATAAATGGAAAAGTCTATTTTGTTCTTGGACATAAAGACTCAACTTCACAAAGATATAAACTTTGTAAATTAATCTATAAATTTAGTGTAACTTCAGTGGACATGCCAAATGGACTTTAAAAAAACCAGACAAAATAATTCTAATGTTTAGATAGAAAGGGAGACATGGAAGAACAGCAAGAAAAAAATTCTGAAATTTGAAAACTAATTTTTTTTCTACAAGATGGGCAGTGTCCTGTGCTGGGAAGCAATCATCCCTCCACTAGATAGAATTTGTATGAATGTGGAAAAGCATTATTTGCATTTCTCTCTGATAGTTATTTATAATTTACAGAGTAAGATAGCACAAAGATATGAAAAGGCTGAGATAATCCAGGTGACCAAGGCTAAACACCCACTATCTTTTTTGTTCATTTCTAAACCTTCATAATTTCTTCTGAAAGTCTCCTCACATCCCCACCTTGTGATCATGATGATGATAATAATTAATAATAATATTAATAATAATAGAGAGAGGAGAGAGATTATTTTGATCCCCAAAAAGGTTTGACTCATTCGATTTGGCTTGATTATTTTTTATAGGTAAGGCAAGAATATTAATTTAGTATACAGGTCTCCTTAAATTTATTTTGCCAAATCAAGAACCACATAGCATTAAAAAATTACAAAACTAATTTCCATTTGTAGGTTTCTAAAATGAATCTTAAGTTGGACTTTTTTTTTTTTGGTACCAGGGATTGAACTCGGGTCCTTGCAGTTGTTCAACAGGCAGTGAAACCACTGAGGTAAATCCCCGGCCTGTCAAGTTGGACTTTTAAAAGCCTCTTTTGTCATCTAGAAGCTAGCCTAAGTCTCCTTGCCAGTCAGAAAGAATACTTCATAGTACTTATAAGGTTGGGACCAGCCAGTATTCTTGAGAAGGCTTTGTGGGTAATACCTCCATAAGTGAAGTTCTTTAAAAATAGCTTGGATTATCTGGTTAAATAAGCTTGATTTCCAAAACATGACATTTCAGGACAGGCTTGATTTCATTATTGACTTGTCCATTATATATTGGTAAAAAGGAAAAAATTCTTATATTTATGCAAATAACTACTTTGTTGTAGAAAGTAAGGAACTAGTAAGAGTTTACTAATTCTAGAGCAGGGAGGTATTTAAATATGTTTTCTATTGTTATAACAAAATACCTGAGGTTAGGTACTTTATAAAGAAAGGAAGCTCCCTTGATGCTTCTGTTACCTTCTGGCCACCATGAACTGTTTCTCCTCTGCAAGCCCTGTCTGCCACACTACTCTGCCTTGGAGCCAATGATGGACTGAAACCACTACAAACTAGAACATGAACTCGCATTTTTGGATATCTCACATCAGTATCATGATTATCCTTGCCTTATGAGATAAATTGGAAGAATCATCAATCAGAGAGAGGTACTGGGTGGCTGAGAGTCCTGCCCCATCCAGCCCACGCCAAGCACACTGGTGGGGACCAGTCAGAAGGTGAGGACCCCTCACCATTGGTCATGCCCACGGTAGCAATCCACTTAGCTGCATGGGTGCCTGCGGGACCCCCACCCCTGCCCCAGACTCTTGGCTGTACTGCTACCTGGTTCCACACTACAAAGACACAGGGGACACCAGACCACTGTACTGGGTAAGTTGGAGGGATCATCACCTACCATTGGAACCTGGACAACCTTCAGGGGAAGGGCAGCTGGAACCTGCAGTACAACCTTGCAGAGTTCAACCCTACAGGAGGACAGGGAGATCAACTTGGGACTTGCCACCAGAAATCTGCCTGAATCCCATGGGTTGTTGACTGCCTTGCTGAGACTCACTAATTTATATCTGCACACTGCTGCCCACATTGTCTATTGTGACAGCAGAGGCATACCCTGAAGGAGGCCCTTCATTATCATTTTTTTATTTCCAAAATTATTATTATTTGTTTTATTTTGCTCTTATTTTTAATTTTTTCCTATCTTTTCAAATTTTTATTTTTCTCTTTTTTAAAATTTCTTTTCTCTTTCCTTTGTCTCTCACACTCATTCTCTTGCTGTCCCACATTGTCCTTCATTTCCCTTTTTGTTCCTGTTCTGGCCCTAATTTGTATTTCTTCTTTATTTTCCTTTTATTCTCTTTTTTCCTTCTCCCACCTGTGTTCTCTGGCCTCACTGTTAACCTTCCTCTATCCTTCTACCTATCTATCACTCCCTCCCCAACTCCTTCTAACTCCCCATCCTGAAGGGAAAAATTGTTATATTGAAGAGTTTATTCACTATAAACATATGTTGGGTTGGTCCTCAATTTTGATTTAATTCACAAAGTTAAAGGTGATAGATTAATAACTTTCACAAATTGTCATTTTCTAAGATGTACTTGATGCTATGGTGTTGCTGATTGTATCACTTGGTCTAAGGTGTTATGATTGATCTAGTCAGTGGTCCCTCCTGGTATAATGAAAATGAGACAGCTTCAGAGTCATTAGAGATTCAAAACCTAAGGACCAGATATATCTGGAAGACACCTCTGAGAAGCTATCATTCCATAAGTGTTCTAATTACAAGCAACGAAGATACTTAACAATAAGCAATTTCTAAGTGTCAACCCAGGAATTAAACAAAGGACAGTACCAATAACAAAAATGAGAAGACATTTAGGCAAGGCACAAACTCAGACTTCCACTGCACCAGGGATAAATTGTGGGGGAAACGAGGTGGAAAAGTCTGATAATCAACCACCTGGACACCCTGAACTGATAGCACAGGAAGTAACAAAACAGATGAATGAGGCTTTAGAAAAATTCAAAGCAGAAATAATCTCCCAGATAACTATAGAGATGGTGAGCAGAGTGAAAGACATTATTAGAGGCTCTAGAACAGAAACAGATAAAAAAAATAGATGAGCTCAGGAACATGCTAGAAGCCATGAATTCCCAACATAAGAAATAAATGGAATCCACGAAACAGATTCAAACAGATATTCAGGAGATTAAAAACTCCACTGAAAGTATGCACAGCAGATTAATGGAATCTGAAGATATAATATCAGATATACAAGACAGGATTACAGTTAAGGACCATGAAAACAGAGATTTCTTAAAAATAGTAAGGGACATGAGAAATCAATCCAGCAGCTGCTAGATAAAGCAAAGAAGAAGAACACAAGACTGACAGGAGTCTACCAAAAAACAGGAGAAAGTACAATTGATATTAAAAAACTGTTCACTGAAGTAATAGTTGAAAACTTCCTAGACAGAGGTAGAGAATTGGACATACAGATAAGTGAGGCATGTAGAATGCCAACTAGCCACAATAAAAAAATCTACACCTAGACATATAATAATCAAGATCCCAGAAATGCAACAGAAAAACAAAATCCTACAAGCAGTTAGAGAAAAGAAACAAATCACCTACAAAGGAAAGCCCATCAGAATCACGGCAGATTTCTCAACACAAACCCTCAAGTTAAGGAGAGCCTGGAGTGAAGTATTTCAAGCCCTAAAAGAAAATAACTTCCAGGCTAGACTGTTGTATCTGGCAAAATTATCTTACAAAATTGATGGGGAAATTAGATACGTCCATGACAAAGAACACCTGAGAAATTTCATGAACACCAAACCAGCACTCCAAACAATTTTAAGCAATATCCTAGAAAAAGACAATGAAGACCACAACTCCATGAGGCCAAACAGAGGGAAGCCACCAGGGAAGGTAAGAAACTAAAGGGGGGCGGGGGAAGAAACTAAAGAGAAAGGGGGAAAAATAAGAAATAGAAGAGCCAACAAAGGTAAAACATCATGACAAGGATGAGTCAATATCTATCAATTATAACCATCATCTTAATGGCCCCAATTCACCAATCAAAAGAAATAGACTGACAGAATGGATTAAGAAGCAAAATCCAACAATACTTTATATACAAGAAACACACTTAACTCAAAAAGAAATTCATAGACTGAAAGTAAAAGGATGGAAAACAGTTCTCCATGCCACAGGAGCCCAGAAAAAAGCAGGGGTAGTAATCTTATTTGCAGACAAAGTGGATTTGAAACCAAAACTAATTAAGAGAGACAAAGATGGTCACTACATCCTTGTGAAGGGAACAATCCAAGAGGAAGAGATGACATTCCTAAATATATATGCACCAAGTATGAATGCCCCCAACTATACAAAACAAATATTAATGGACATGAAAAACCAAATAAGCACTAACACAATTGTAGTGGAGGACCACAATACCCCACTATCACAAATAGACAGATTATCTAGACAAAAAATTAACAACAAAATTCTAGAACTGAACCAAGCTATTGAACAAATGGACTTAATAGATGTTTACAGAGTGTTCCACCCTACAAAATCAGAATACACATTTTTTTCAGCTGTCACTTGGGTCATTCTCCAAAATAGACCACATGCTAGCTCATAGGACATGTCTAAGCAAATGTAAAAGAATTGAAGTTACTCCCTGTATATTATCAGACCATAGTGCAATACAATTGGAGATCAATAACATAAGAAACCACAAAACTTCCACAAACACATGGAAATTGAACAACACCCTCCTGAACAACCAATGGGTCACAGAGGAAATTAAAGAAGAAATTAGACAGCTTCTACAAGTAAATGATAATGCCAGTACAACATATAGGAATCTATGGGACACAATGAAAGCAGTTCTGCATGGGAAATTCATAAGAGTGAATGCCCATATTAGGAAAACAGAGAGAAGTCAAATTAATAACCTAATGCAGAACCTCAAACTCCTAGAAAAAGAAGAGAATAGCAAATTCAAAGCTCATACAAGAGAGGAAATTATAAAGATCTGAGCAGAAATCAATGCAATGGAGACTAAGAGCACGATACAAAAAAAATCAATGAATCAAAGAGTTGGTTTTTTTGAAAGAATAAATAAAATTAATAAACCTTTAGCCAACCTTATCAAAAAAAGGAAAGAAAAGGCTCAACTCCATGCATTTAAGAATGAAAAAGGTGAAGTCACAACAGATCCAGCAGAAATCCAGAGGATCATCAATATCTACTTCAAGAACCTGCACTCTAATAAAATGGAAAACACAGAAGAAATGGACAGATTCCTAGATACATATGAATTGCCAAAATTAAATGAAGACGATATAGAAATTCTAAACACCCCAATAACAATGAGTGAAATTGAAAATGTAATAAAAAACAAACTTTCTTTACCAACAAAGAAAAGCCCAGGTCCTGATGGCTTTGCTGCTGAATTGTACAAGACATTTAAAGAAGAACTGTCACCATTACTCTTTAAACTCATCAAGGAAATTGAAAGGGAAGCAAGGTTTCCAAATTCTTTCCTGGAAACAAGTGTTACTTTGATCCCAAGACCAGGGAAAGACCAAACCCAAAAAGAGAACTACAGGCCAATCTCCCTAATGAACATAGATTCAAAAATCCTCAACAAGATATTGGCACACAGAATACAGAGGGTCATGAAAATCATAAACCCTGACCAAGTCAGATTTATCTCAGGGATGCAAGGATGGTTCAACATAGGTAAAGCAATAAATGTAATACACCATATTAACAGAACCAAGGACAAAAACCACATGATCATCTCAATAGATGCAGAAAAAGCATTTGACAAAATCCAACACCCATTCATGATAAAAACGCTACAGAAAATTGGAATAGAAGGTCTTTATCTCAACCTGATTAAGGCTATCTATGAAAAACCAACAGCCAACATCATACTAAATGGTCAAAAACTGAAAACTTTCACGCTAAAATCAGGAACATGACAAGGATGCCCACTATCACCACTCCTGTTCAATATTGTTCTGGAAACATTAGCCATAGCAATTAGAAAAGAGAAAGAAATAAAAAGAATAAAGATAGGAAAGGAAGAAGTTACTGTCATTATTTGCTGATGATATGATACTTTACATAGAAGACCCAAAAAACTCTGCCAAAAGACTTCTACACTTAATTGATAGATTCAGTAGAGTAGCTGGATACAAGGTCAACACTCAAAAAACAATAGCCTTCTTATACACAAATAACAGACTCACTGAGAGAGAAATTAGGGAAACAATTCCTTCTACAATAGCATCCAAAAAAAAAATATGTAGGAATCAATCTAACAAAGGAAGGAAAAGACCTCTACACTGAAAATTACAGCACTGAAAAAAGAGATTGAAGAGGATATAAGAAAATGGAAAGACATCCCTTGTTCCTGGTAGGAAGAACCAATGTAGTGAAAATAGCCATAATTCCAAAACTACTATATAGATTTAATGCAATGCTGATTGAAATTCCAACAATATACTTCACAGAACTAGAGAAAACAATCCAAAATTCATTTGGAACCAGAAGAGACCTAGAATAGCAAAAGCAATTCTAAGCAACAGAGACATGGCAGGAGGTATCACAATCCCCAACTTGAAACTACACTACAAAGCTACTGTGATAAAAATAGCATGGTACTGGCATGGTCTGTTGTAATTTCACCCTTTTCATTCCTAATTGCATGGATTTGGGCCTTTTCTTTCCTTTTTCTGACAAGGTTGGCTAAAGGTTTGTCAATTTTGTTGATTCTTTCGAAGAACCAACTCTTGGCTTCAATGATTTTTTTGTATCATTCTCTTAGTCTCCATTGCATTGATTTCTCCTCTGATCTTTATAATTTCCTCCCTTATATGAGCTCTGGGGTTGTCCTGTTCTTCTTTTTCTAGAAGCTTAAGGTGCAGCATCAGGTTGTTTAATTGGGCTCGTTCTGTTTTCCTAATATGCATATTCACTGCTATGAATTTCCCTCATAAGACTGCTTTCATTGTGTCCCATAGATTCTGATATGTTGTATTGTCATTGTCATTTATTTGAAGGAACTGTCTGATTTCTTCTTTAATTTCCTCTGTGACCCATTGGTTATTCAGAAGTGTGTTGTTCAATTTCCACGTGTTTATGAAATTTTTTGAGTTTCTTTTGCTATGAATCTCCAGTTTCATCACACTATGGTCTGATAATATACAGGGGATAACTTCAATTCTTTTGCACTTACTTAAACATGTTCTATGTGTGAGTATGTGGTCTATTTTTGAGAATGACCCATGTGCAGCTGAGAAGAATGTGTATTCTGATTTTGTGGGGTGGAAGACTCTGTAAACATCTGTTAAGTTCACTTGTTCAAGAGTTCGATTGAGTTCTAGTATTTCATTACTTATTTTTAGTCTAGTTGATCTATCTATTTGTGACAGTGGGGTGTTGAGGTCCCCCACTACAATTGTATTAGTGGATATATGACTTTTCATATCCATTAGTATTGGTTTTATATAGTTGGGTGCACTAGTGTTTGGTGTATAGATATTTATGATTGTCATCTCTTGCTCTTGGATTCTTCCCTTTACAAGGATGTAGTGTCCTTCTTCGTCTCTCTTAATCAGTGTTGGTTTGAAATCTACTTGATCTGCCAAGAGGATAGCTACTCCTGCTTTTTTTCGGGTTCCTGTTGCATGCAGCATTTTTTTTCCACCCTTTAAGTTTCAGTCTATGAGTTTCCTTTTGAATTAAGTGTGTTTCTTGTATGCAGCATATTGTTGGATTTTGCTTCTTGACCCATTCTGCCAATCTCTTTTGATTGGTGAATTGAGACCATTAATGTTGATGGTTATAACTGAAATGTATTGACTTGTCATTGCCATGACTTTTTCTTTTTGTTGGGTTCTCCCCTTTTTAGATTTAATTTCTTGTCATGCCAGGTGGGTTCATTCTGCTTTGCTTCCTGGGGTTGTGATCCTCATTGTCTGTTCCTAGGCTATTGTGTAAAATTCTTTGGAGTGCTGGTTTGGTATTCACCAAGTTCCTAAGGTGCTCTTTGTCATGAAAGTATCTTATTTCTCCATCCATTTTGAAAGATAGTTTTGCAGGGTACATCAATCTGGGTTGGAGGCTGTTTTCTTTTAGGGCTTGGAATATGTCACTCCAAGCTCTTCTTGCCTTGATGGTTTGTGTTGAGAAGTCTGCTATGATTCTGATGGGCTTTCCTTTGTATGTGATTTGTTTCTTTTCTCTGACTGCTTGTATAACTTTGTTCTTCTGTTGTGTTTCTGGAATCTTAACAATTGTATGCCTATGTGTAGATTTTTTTTGATCAAGGCTATTTGGAGTCCTATATGCCTCACTTATCTGTATGTCAAGCTCTTTTCCCCTGCTTGGGAAGTTTTCTGCCATTATTTCTGTGAAGAGATTTTTTATGTCATCTGCACTCTCTCCTGTTTCTTCATTGAGCCCAATCAGTCTTATGCTATTCTTCTTTGCATCATCTAGCAGCTGCTGGATTGATTTCTCATGTTCCCTTATAATTTTGAAGCAATTTTTCTTTTCCTGGTCACTAATTGCAATCTTATCTTCTATATCTGAAATTCTGTCCTCACATTTGCTCCTTCTGCTGTGTAGACTTTCAATGGAATTTTCCATGTCCTGGAAATCTATTTGCATCTGTTTTATGGATTACATTTGTTTCTTATGTTGGGATTCCATCATGTTCCTGAGCTCCTCTTTAGATTTATTAATCATGTCTTGCACTAGGGGCACAATTTCTCCTGTTATCTGAGAAATTATTTCTGATTTGATTTTTTCCAGATCCCCTTTTGTTGCCAGTTCAGTGGGTCTAGGTGGTTGAGTATCAGAGTGTTCCATCTCATTTCCCTTTGTGGTTGCTGTAGGTGATCTGGAAGTCTGGTTTTGAGACTTATTTATGTGTTTTCTCATTTCCACTGGGGCGGGGGGCTGTTAGCGGCTGCACAGATTACCTCCTCTGAGCTGGGTGAGGTGGGACAGGGGCCGGGAGCAGCAGTAGGGATGGTGACCCAAAAGCCCTTTCCTGTGGGCTGGGAGCAGCCGAAGGGATGCTGGCCGGGAAACCCCTTCCTCTGGACCAGGAGCAGTGGGATGGTGGCTCAGAAGCCCCTACCTCTGAGCTGGGAACAGTGGGAGGGATGGTGACCCAGAAGCCCCTTCCTCTGGGCCAGGAGTAGCAGGACAGAAGGTGGCCCAAAAGCCCTTTCCTCTCGGCTGGGAGCAGCAGGAGGGATGGTAACCAGGAAGCCCCTTCTTCTGGACCAGGAACAGTGGGATGATGGCTCAGAAGCCCCTACCTCTGGGCTGGGAACAGTGGGACTCAGTACCTTGGTCTGGTGGTCTGGTGTCCTCTGCATCTTTGTAGTGTGGAATCAGGTGGCTGCCTGTCTGCAGCGGGGTAATTAGGTGTCTTCCGCAAGACTCAGGACCTCGGTAGGGCGTGCACAGACCTGCCTGTCTGCAGCAGGCTGATTCGGTGTGTGTTCCGCGTGACTGGGGACCTCAGTAGGGTATGGGCAGACCTGCCGGTCTGCAGTGAGGTGATTCGGCGTCTTCCTGTTTATGATTTATATAGAAATGAATTGGAACAAACATAATATGGCTCTTACCTAGGTTCCTATATGCTTCTCTGTAAGTGAGAGGGAAAGAAGTGGAGCTACAGATGGCCAGCTCTGCAGTGTACCAGGTATGCATTCACTATGAGGGGAGTGGGGTGGAAACAAGGTAAGAGCCACTGGTCTGAGTATGTGAAATACAACAAGGGCAACAAGTCAAAGCTATCTCCCATTAAGCCAGGTGACCCTGGGCAAATTACTTACCTTTCTCCAGCCTTAGTTCCCCTGTCTGTAAAGTGGGAATACAGTATGTGATATACTTATTTCTCAGGCTTATTGTGAAAAACAACTAAGATTGTGAGTGTAGCTGTGATTACTGTTTTGTGAGATTTGGCAAGATTTCTAGTCTTAATGGGCTAAAGGCACTGGAAAACAGCATCCTAACAGTGTGTTGAACGAACTTGATGCCCACGTCCCCCCACCCTCATCCGTCTTGCACAGGGATGCATACACTTTTAGTAACTCCTCATGCACTCCGCTGCCTGAGCCTTCCCAAGCACTTGAACATGCCATTCTCCATGCAAAACCTATTAGAGAAATATTCAGAGCAGTTGAGACCCCTAACAGGCTGAGGCTCCATTTTTGCTTACATATTGTTTGGATGTTGAGAATTAGTTCTGAAAATCATTATGTACTTTTCCCTTAAGTGGATTTTTTTTTCTTGGAAGGCCATAAAAATCAAAGAGATTAAAATTTTTACTAGGTTGATCAGGTTACTCACATCCCCTGGCCTTATACATCACAAAGAAGAAAATTTTTAAAAAGACATTTATACAGTCTTTTTGCCAGGAGTCTTCTCAACACATCATAAAACATTAGGACAAGTAAGAGATTGGAATCAGCCATGCCTATAAACTTATACTTACTCACAGCCTGTATATTTGGGAGAAAATTTGAGGAGCACTGAGGAATTGAATAAATAGGCCTCAAAAGCCAGTGAGGACTTTCTCTGGGCCTGGCCTTTCCCCTCAGACTGTTCCAGGGTCCTTCTACCATGGAAAATTTTAGTTTGTTGATGGCTGCTCTGACAAACAGCTTTGGGCCCCTTCTAGGAGGCACTCAAGATGCTAGATAGGACATTTTACCCAATGCTCAAAGCCCTTTAAATTTAAACTTTGAGACGAAGAGGCTAGAAGGATAATGTTATGAGTAAAATGATGACTGCCCTTAGAAAGATTGAAAAGTTGTTGCACTATTTCTGGTGTCACTTAGTTTAAGTTTGTTGACCACTTGTTCACAGTCCATCCCTTATGATTGGATAGAGAGCTAGGGCAGAGAGGCATTTTGCTTCTGCACCCACCATACACTCTACTTGGCCCTACGTAATCAGAATGTTTGCCTTTGATTTACCTCCTCTATCTAGACTGTAAATTTATTGAGTATATTCAGGTTCAACAAATTTTTGTCTTTAAATACTCTACCTGCCTAGGCTCATTAGTTCTCCTAGATTAAAAATTGTCCTTTCATTAATATATCTTCTCAAATTATATGATCTCTCCTTGGTAATTGTCTGTTTGATATATTTAGGATATCTCATAGATCTCAAGGGCAAAATTCCAAAAATGTCAACAAAAGTCCACCTTTGCTAACCTGCCTTTTCTCATGAGACAGATGAGAAGTGCCTGAGTCTCATTTTTCCATGCAGGTTGGCAGGGGATGTGGTTTGGCTAGTGGGCAACAAGCCCTTCCTCTTTGTTTCCCTTTTTCACCCCCACAATGGACAAGAACAGCTTGCTTCAGTGTTATCCCTGGCTATCAAACTGCCATTCTTCACTTCAACATAAGTGCAGCCAGACAGTCAGCATGGTGCTCCTGCCTCACAATACTGTTGCTTTTTCTGAAGAAGGGAGGGGGGCACCCTGGAGTGGCTAAGATCAGGAAGGGGAGATCTAGGCCCTTTATTTGCATACCCAATATTCACAGTAAGCTTTCAGCCTGCCCCTCACTGACACAGATTTGACGCTATATATAAGCAGCAGTCCTCAGCCACTTGGATTTAGTCTAGGGGGTTCTCTTCTGTGTACTGAACCCCTGTACTGCCTCACAGGCCCTGTTGAAATAAAGACTCATTGTGGTATTCCTGGAAACCTGCTTGTGATTTATTTCTTGGGTAATGTGGGCTCCAAAATCCCACAAATCTATTTAGGATTTTAATCCTGAGTAGTGTGGAGAGCGGTATTGTTTCAAAAGAAAGAGCAATAAATACTTAGAGCTGTTAGCACTAAGAGCTCCAGAGACCAACAGCAAACAAGACCAGTGGCAGAGATTACCACCCTGCAGAGTCAACCTATGGTGTCCAGCACAAGTTGGCACTGGACGGTAGTAGCTGCACTTTGCCAATTCATGATTTCCATCTCAATCAAGCCAAAGAACCCTAGACTGATTGGCAATACTGATATCCATTGTTATGGGTTGTATCTAGGCATCTCTCTCAAAGCCTCTAAGCAGTCATGGTTGGGGCTTTTTGGAGGTGGCTGGATCTAGGGTATGTGGTGCTGGGATTGATTCATGGTGCAATGCTAGGATTAAGGGTGTGAGTGCTACCTACCCTGGGCGTGTAGCTTGAATAAAATATGAGACAGAAAGAAGGTCCCTTGCCATTGCTTGTAGCCTGCTGCTTGCTAATTGCTGTCTTCTGCCTGCCTTACTTTGTTTGAACTGTTTCTCCTCTATGATGCCCCTCTGCCATGCTGCCCTGCCTTAGAGCCAGGCAACTATGAACTGAAACTCTACAAACTGTGAGCTAAATAAACCTTTCCTCCTTTAACTTTGAGTGTCAGGTATTTTGTCTCAGAAATGAGAAAAGTAACTAAAACTCCCATTATTATGTTTTTCTCTATCTCCATAAGTGACACATCTACTCAGCTATTCAAGTGGGAAACCTCTAAGTAGTCTTTTGTTCTTCATTTTCCCTGATCTAGACATTCAATTCACTATTACACCCATATTCAAAATGTCTCAAATTCATTTACTTTTCTTTTTTTATTTTTATTTTTAAAAAATTAATTTTATTGGTACATTTTAGGTATATAATACAGTTATATTCATCATTGGAAATTTGCACCTTTACATACTCTCTTGGTTCTTATTTTCCACCCTTCCCCTGCCCTCCCTTCAACCCCTCCATCCCTCCCTATTTGCAAAGACTTTGTTTCCATTTTTTCATTTTCTCATATTAATTCCATTCCCTTCTTTCCTTTCCCTAATTCCTCTACTTCCCCTTCCCCTTTGGACCTTTTCTTCTGATTTCACAATATTTATTATGCCTTTCGATCCTTATTTACACTTTCAGTTTCTCATACCAGAGAAACTATTTGGTATTTACACGTCTGTCCTATTTATTTCACTTCAGAGTATGGCCTCAATGTGCATCCATTTAGCTATAAATGTCTCTAATTTCTCATTTTTAATGGCTGAGTAGCACTCCATTTTATAAAAAAATCCCACATTTTCTTAAATGCTTTTATTGGTACATTTTAGGTATAAAATACATTTACATTTATCTTTGGGAACTTAAAACCACATTTTCTTTACCCAGTTTCCAGTTGATGGGCAATTGGGCTGCTCCCAAACTGTGCCCCTATGAGCATAGGTGCACATGTATTGCTGTGGTACGATTCTTTTAATTCTTTTGGGAAGATACCCAGTAGGGAAATAGGTGGGTCAAATGGGACCACTAATCCTAGTTCTTTGAGGAATCTCCATACTGATTTCCACAGCCTATACTTCTACCAAAAGTACAGCAGGGTTCCTCTTTCCCCACAGCCCCACCAGCATTTGTTAGTGGGGTTTCTTGATAGCAGCCATTCTTTCTGGGGTGAGGTGGAATCTCAGCATTGTTTTCATTTATATCTCTCAAATGACCAGTGATGTTGAACATTTTTTCATATGTTTATTTGCTATTTCTACTTCTTTGTCTGAGAAATGTCTATTTTGGATGCCCATTTTTGGATTGGGTCCTTTAAATTTGGGAGGTCTGATTTTTGTAAATTCTTCTTATATTCTAGATATTAGTCCTTTATGTGAAGAACAGGTGGTAAAAATTTTTTCCCACAAGGTGAGTGGGTTCTCTTTTCATGCTGTTGGTGGTTTCTCTTGCTGTGCAGAAGCTTTTTAAGTATCAGGTTGTTCCATCTCCTTGCCCTTTAGGGTTGCCTTAGGTGATCTGGAAGTCTGTTTGTGAGACTTCTTTACGTGTCTTCTCATTTCAACAGATTAGCCTGCTGAACCTTTGTTGAGGTGATGTTTTGCTCACCCAGTGGTCTTCAATTCTCAGCAAGCCACTGAGAGGCCTTTTCTCTGCTGCTCACCCCTGCACCACTTCCTGGGTTCAGAATGGTGGCCTTCTGAATCGCTGTGGTGCCCTGTTGTCCTGGCTGGGTTCTGGCTGGGCCTGTGCACAGTTGGGATGGTATCTGGGCATGGCTCTGGCTGGGGCCTGCCCCCCTACATAACTGTTGTCTGGGAGGGCCTTTGGCTGGGGGCTGGGTACGCTAGTTGCTGGTGTCTGAGTGGACTTCTGGCTGGGTCCTGCAAGCACTTACCAGTGGTATCTGGGCAGGCCTCTGGCTGTTGCTTTCCTGTCTCTGTAGCTCTTTTCCAGGTAGGAGTTTGGCTAAGCCCAAAAGTGCACTGCTCTGACAATTTAACTTCTTCGTCTCCTATCTTTGTTCCTTTTATTTCTTTCTCTTGTCTAATTGCTGTGGCTAATGTTTCCAAAACTATATTGAACAGGAGTGGTGATAGTAGACATCTTTGTCTCATTCCTGATTTTAGTGTTGTAGGGAACAGGGAAAGGGGACATTACTAGAACCTCTGCAGTAAGTCCTAGTTTCCTGTGAACCATGGCAGCACAAGGCGAGTTACAGGAAAGGTAGAAAAATGAGACTGAGAAGAAGCTGAGCTTTGGTTCTGATCAGTGCTACTCTGGGCAGCAAAGACAAAAGTCCCCAGCTTACTGCACCTTTTATTCAGTACATCGGGAGAAACAAATGTAACAAATGACTTGCAGAGAGTTCAGTACATCCTGTGTAAATGAGATGTTAACAGTCCAAGAACAATGAGGAACTGAGTAGATGAAGATTTTGTTCCTCCCAGGATGCCTTCAGCTGGTGTAATCTTGTCCTGGAGAATCACAGCATCACTGGATCATTGAGGTCTCAGATGTGACCAGAGGCCAAAATGGAATTATGTCTCAGAATTCCATAGCTGGACTGTAGGCAGGAGAATTAGGCTAACCAAATGATTTTACCCTAAAATTATGTAGCATTGCTCCTGACATAGTGTGAAGGATTTCAGTTTTTGACCATTTAGTATGATATTGGCTATTGGTTTTTCATAGATGGGTTTTATCAGGTTGAGATAGAGAGTGTCTATTCCAATTTTCTGTAGGGTTTTTATCATGAATATGTGATGGATTTTGTCGAACACTTTTTCTGTATCTATTGAGGTGATCATATGGTTTTTGTCCTTGGCTCTATATTAATAGAGTATTACATTTATTCATTTGCATATGTGGAACCATCCCTGCATCCCTGGGATGAATCCCAGTTGGTCAGGGTGTATGATTGTTTTGATGATCTTCTGCATTCTGTTTGCCATTATCTTATTGAGGATTTTTGCACCTATGTTCATTAGTGAGATTGGTCTATATTTCCCTTTTTCAGTTGGGTCTTTCTCTGCTTTTGGGATCAAGGTTGCTTCCAGGAATGAATTTGGGAGTATTGGTTCTCTTTCAATTTCATTGAAGAGTTTAAACAGTAGTGGGAATAGTTCTTTTCTAAATATCTTCTAGAATTCAGCAGTGAAACCATCAGGACTCAGGCTTTTCTTTGTTGGTAAGTTTTTTTTTTTTGGTACTGGGGATTGAACTCATGACCTTGTGCTTGTGAGGCAGGCACAGTGACACTGAGCTAAATCCTCGGACTTCAGTAAGTTTTTAATTATGTTTTCAATTTCATTGGTTGATATTGGGTTGTTTAGAATTTTGAGGTCTTCTTTGTTCAACTTTGGTAATTCATACGCATCTAGAAATCTGTCGATTTCTTCTGTGTTGTCCATCTTATTGGCGTATAGGTTGTGGAAGTAGGTATTGATGATCCTCTGGATTTCTGCTGAATCTGTTGTAATTTCACTCTTTTTATTCATAATTGCATAGATTTGGGCCTTTTATTTCCTTGTTCTGATAAGGTTGGCTAAGGGTTTGTTAATTTTGTTTATTCTTTCAAGAACCAACTCTTTGATTCATTGATTTTTTTTGCATCATTCTCTTAGTCTCCATTGCATTGATTTCTGCTCTGATCTTTATCATTTCCTCCTTTGTATGAACTTTGGGTTTGCCCTGCTTGTCTTTTTCTAGAAGCTTGAGGTTCAGCATCAGGTTGTTTATTTGAGCTCATTCTGTTTTCCTAATATAAGTATTCACTGCTATGAGTTTCTCTCATAAGATTGCTTTCATTGTGTCCCACAGATTCAGATATGTTGTATTGGCATTGTCATTTAATTGTAGGAACTGTCTGATTTCTTCCTTAATTTCCTCTGTGACCCATTGGTTCTTCAGAAGTGTGTTGTTTCATGTGTTTAAGAAATTCTTGTGGTTTCTTTTCCTGTTGATCTCCACTTTCATCACACTGTGGTCTGATAATATACAGGGATAACTTCAATTCCTTTGCACTTACTTAAACATGCTCTATGAGCAAGTATGTGGTCTATTTTGGAGAACAACCAGTGTCCATCAAAAAGAATGTGTATTCTCCTGAATTACACAGAACGCGCCGAATCAGCCCGCTGCAGACAGGCAGGTCTGTGCATGTCCTACCGAGGTCCTGAGTCGTGCGGAAGACACCGAATCACCCCGCTGCAGACAGGCAGCCACCTGATTCCACACTACAAAGATGCAGAGGACAACAGACCACCAGACCAAGGTACTGAGTCCCACTGTTCCCGGACCAGAGGTAGGGGCTTCTGAGCCATTGTCCCACTGTTCCTGGTCCAGAGGAAGGGACTTCCTGGTCACCATCCCTCCCACTGCTTCCAGCTCAGAGGAAAGGGCTTTTGGGCCACCTTCTGTCCCACTGCTCCTGGCCTAGAGGAAGTGGCTTCCAGGCCACCATCCCTTCGGCTGCTCCCAGCCCACAGGAAAGGGCTTTTGGGTCACCATCCCTATTGCTGCTCCCGGCCTCTGTCCCACCTCTCCCAGCTCAGAGGAGGTAATCTGTGCAGCCGCTAACAGCCCCCCGCCCCAGTGGAAATGAGAAAACACATAAATAAGTCTCAAAACCAGACTTCCAGATCACCTACAGCAACCACAAAGGGAAATGAGATGGAACACTCTGATACTCAACCACCTGGACCCACTGAACTGGCAACAAAAGGGGATCTGGAAAAAATCAAATCAGAAATAATTTCTCAGATAACAGGAGAAATTGTGCCCCTAGTGCAAGACATGATTAATAAATCTAGAGAGGAGCTCAGGAACATGATGGAATCCCAACATAAGAAACAAATGGAATCCATAAAACAGATGCAAATAGATTTCCAGGACATGAAAAACTACATTGAAAGTCTACACAGCAGAATGAGCCAATGTGAGGACAGAATTTCAGATATAGAAGATAAGATTGCAATTAGTGACCAGGAAAAAAAAAATTGCTTCAAAATTATAAGGGAACATAAGAAATCAATCCAGCAGCTGCTAGATGATGCAAAAAAGAATAACATAAGACTGATTGGGCTCAATGAAGAAACAGGAGAGAGTGCAGATGACATAAAAAATCTCTTCACAGAAATAATGGCAGAAAACTTCCCAAGCAGGGGAAAAGAGCTTGACATACAGATAAGTGAGGCATATAGGACTCCAAATAGCCTTGATCAAAAAAAATCTACACATAGGCATATAATTGTTAAGATTCCAGAAACACAACAGAAGAACAAAGTTCTCCAAGCAGTCAGAGAAAAGAAACAAATCACATACAAAGGAAAGCTCATCAGAATCACAGCAGACTTCTCAACACAAACCATCAAGGCAAGAAGAGCTTGGAGTGACATATTCCAAGCCCTAAAAGAAAACAGCCTCCAACCCAGATTGATGTACACTGCAAAACTATCTTTCAAAATGGATGGAGAAATAAGATACTTGCATGACAAAGAGCACCTTAGGAACTTCGTGAATACCAAACCAGCACTCCAAAGAATTTTACACAATAGCCTAGGAACAGACATTGAGGATCACAATCCCTGGAAGCAAAGCAGAATGAACCCATCTGGCATGACAAGAAATTAAATGTAAAGGGGGAGAACCCAACAAAAAGAAAAAGTTATGGCAATGACAAGTCAATACGTTTCACTTATAACCATCAATGTTAATGGTCTCAATTCACCAATCAAAAGAAATAGACTGGCAGAATGGGTCAAGAAGCAAAATCCAACAATATGCTGCATACAAGAAACACACTTAATTCAAAAGGAAACTCATAGACTGAAAGTTAAAGGGTGGAAAAAAATACTGCATGCAACAGGAACCCCCAAAAAAGCAGGAGTAGCTATCCTCTTGGCAGATCAAGTAGATTTCAAACCAACACTGATTAAGAGAGACGAAGAAGGACACTACATCCTTGTAAAGGGAGAAATCCAAGAGGAAGAGATGACAATCATAAATATCTATTCACCAAACACTAGTGTGCCCAACTATATAAAACAAATACTAACGGACATGAAAAGTCATATATCCACTAATACAATTGTAGCTGGGGACCTCAACACCCCACTGTCACAAATAGATAGATCAACTAGACAAAACATAAGTAATGAAATACAAGAACTCAATCGAACTCTTGAACAAATGAACTTATGTAGGGAACAGGGGAAGGGGATGTTGCCAGAACCTCTGCAGTAAGTCCTAGTCTCCTGTGAGCCATGGCAGCACACGGCGAATTACAGGAAAGGTAGGCAAATGAGACTGAGAAGAAGCTGAGCTTTGGGTCTGATCAGTGCTGCTCTGGGCAGCAAAGACAAAAGCCCCCTAGCTTGCAGCACCTTTTATTCAGTACATGGGGAAATAGATGTAACAAGTGAAATATCAAGTTCAGTACTTCACATTGGGATAAACAAGGTGTAACAAAAGGCTGGGTGGGGGCAGCGGAAATCTAAGAACAATGAGGAACTATGCAGATGAAGATTTGGTTCCTCCCAGGGCATCTCCTGCAGGTGTGGTCTTGTTCTGGAGCATTACAGCATCACAGGATCATTGAGATCTCCCTTGTGACCTGAGGCCAAAATGGAATTATGTCTTGGAGTGTTATAGCTGGCCTGTAGGCCGGAGGACCAGGCCTACTCAAATGATTTTTCCCTAGAATTATGTAACATTGCTCCCAACAAACTTAACAGATGTTTACAGAGTCTTCCACCCCACAAAATCAGAATACACATTCTTCTCAGCTGCACATGGGTCATTCTCCAAAATAGACCACATACTCACACATAGAACATGTTTAAGTAAGTGCAAAGGAATTGAAGTTATCCCCTGTATATTATCAGACTATAGTGCGATGAAATTGGAGATCCATAGCAAAAGAAACTCAAAAAATGTCATAAACACGTGGAAATTGAACAACACACTTCTGAATAACCAATGGGTCACAGAGGAAATTAAAGAAGAAATCAGACAGTTCCTTCAATTAAATGACAATGACAATGCAACATATCGGAATCTATGGGACACAATGAAAGCATTCTTATGAGGGAAATTCATAGCAGTGAATATGCATATTAGCAAAACAGAGTGAGCTCAATTAAACAACCTGATGCTGAACCTCAAGCTTCTAGAAAAAGACAACCAGGACAAACCCAAAGCTCACACAAGGGAGGAAATTACAAAGATCAGAGGAGAAATCAATGCAATAGAGACTAAGAGAATGATACAAAAAAATCATTGAAGCCAAGAGTTGGTTCTTCGAAAGAATCAACAAAATTGACAAACCCTTAGCCAACCTTGTCAGAAAAAGGAAAGAAAAGGCCCAAATCCATGCAATTAGGAATGAAAAGGGTGAAATGACAACAGACCCAGCAGAAATCCAGAGGATCATCAATACCTACTTCCAGAACCTATACGCCAATAAGATGGACAACACAGAAGAAATGGACAGATTCCTAGATTCATATGAATAACCAAAGTTCAACGAAGAAAACCTAAAAGTTCTGAACAACCCAATATCAACCAATGAAATTGAAAATGTAATTAAAAATTTATCAACTAAGAAAAGCCCAGGCCCTGATGGCTTCACTGCTGAATTCTACAAGACATTTAGAGAGGAACTGCTGCTACTACTGTTTAAACGCTTCAATGAAATTGAAAGGGAAGCAATACTCCCAAATTCATTCCTGGAAGCAAGCATCACCTTGATCTCCAAAGCAGAGAAAGACCCAACTGAAAAAGAGAACTATAGGCCAATCTCACTAATGAACAGAGATGCAAAAATCCTTAATAAGATAATGGCAAATAGAATGCAGAAGATCATCAAGAAGATCATACAGCCTGATCAAGTGGGATTCATCCCAGGGATGCAGGGATGGTTCAAAATATGAAAATCAATCAATGTGATACACTATATCAATAGACCCAAGGACAAAAACCATATGATTATCTCCATAGATGCAGAAAAAGCATTTGACAAAATCCAACATGCACTTATGATAAAAACCCTACAAAAAATTGGAATAGATGGTCTCTACCTCAAACTGATAGAAGCCATCTATGAAAAACCAACAGCCAATATCATACTACATGGTCAAAAACTGAAATCCTTCACACTAAAATGAGGAACAAGACAAGGATGTCCACTATCACCACTCTTGTTCAATATAGTTCTGGAAACATTAGCCATGGCAATTAGACAAGAGAAAGAAATAAAAAGAATAAAGACAGGAAATGAAGAAGTCAAATTGTCATTATTTGCACATGACATGACACTCTATATAGAAGACCCCAAGAACTCCACCAAAAGTCTTCTAGACTTAATAACCAAATTCAGTCAAGTAGCTGGTTACAAGGTCAACACACAAAAATCAATAGCTTTCCTCTACACCAATGACAGACTCACTGAGAGAGAAATAGGGCAAATAATTCCTTTCACAAGAGCATCCAAAAAACTGAAATACCTAGGAATCATCCTAACGAAAGAAATAAAATTCCTCTTCTGTGAAAACTATGGCACTCTGAAAAGAGAGATTGAAGATGATATCAGAAAATGGACAGACATCCCCTGCTCCTGGGTAGGAAGGATTAATATAGTGAAAATGGCCATACTTCCAAAACTGCTATATAGATTTAATGCAATTCCAATTGAGATCCCAGCAGCATACTTCATAGACCTCAAGAAAACAATCCAAAACTTCATTTGGAACAAGAAGAGACCCAGAATAGCAAAAGCAATTCTAGGTAACAGAGACATGGCAGGGGGTATCACAATCCCCAACCTGCAACTCTACTACAAAGCTACTGTGAAAAAAACAGCATGCTACTGGCAAAGAAACAGACTTGAGGACCAGTGGAACAGATTAGAAGATGCAGAAACAATGCCAGACACACTCAGCCATCTCATCTTTGACAAAGGAGCCAAACACCCTCACTGGAGGAAAGATAGCCTCTTTAATAAATGGTGCTGGAAAAATTGGGCTTCAACTTGCCAAAGATTAAAACTAGACCTATATCTCTTACCATGCACTAAACTAAAATCAAAATGGATTAAAGATCTAAATATTAAAACAGAAACTCTGAACCAGTTGGAACAGAGGTTAGGTAGAACCCTTGAAGACATCGGTGTAGGAAAAGATTTTCTGAACAAAACCTCAGTTGCCCGGGAACTAGCACAAACAAGCAACAAATGGGATCTCTTCTTATTAAAAAGCTTCTGCATAGCAAGAGAAACCACCAGCAGTGTGAAGAGACAATCCACAATGTGGGAAAAAATCTTCACCTGCTCTTCCTCAGACAAAGGTCTACTATCTCGAATCTATAAAGAACTTAAAAAGATCAGACCTCCCAAATTTAAAGACCCAATTCAAAAATGGGCATCTGAAATGAACAGACATTTCTCAGACAAAGAAGTAGAAATAGCAAATAAATACATGAAAAAATGCTCAACATCATTGGTCATTCGAGAGGTGCAAATGAAAACAACACTGAGATTCCACTTCACTCCAGAAAGAATGGCTGCTATCATGAAATCAACCAATAACAAATGCTGGCGGGGCTGTGGGGAAAGAGGAACCCTGCTCCACTGCTGGTGGGAGTGTAGAGGGTGCAAGCACCGTGGAAATCAGTATGGAGATACCTCAAAGAACTAGGACTGGAAGTCCCATTTGACCTCGCTATTCCACGGCTGGGGATCTTCCCCAAAGAATTAAAAGAATCATACCACAGTGATATATGTGCACCCATGTTCATAGCAGCACACTTTGTAATAGCTAAAACTTGGAAACAGCCCAAATGCCCATGAACTGGAGACTGGATAAAGAAAATGTGGGTTTTTTTTAAAAATAAAATGGAGTACTACTCAGCCATAAAAAATGAGAAATTAGAGACATTTATAGCTAAGTGGATGCACATTGAGGCAATACTCTTAAGTGAAATAAATAGGACACACATGTGTAAATACTGAATAGTTTCTCTGGTGTGAGAAACTGAAAGTGTAAATAAGGACTAAATGTATAATGGGTCATGTGAAATAGGAAGAAAAGGGGCAAAGGGAAAGGAAGTGGGAGGGCTAGGGGAAAGGACAGAAGGGAATGGGATTAATATGAGAAAATGGAAAAATAGGAACAAAATCTTTGTAAATAGGGAGGACTGGAGGGGTTGAAGGGAGGGCTGGGCAAGAGTGAAAAATAAGAACCAAGAGAGACTATGTAAAGGTGCAAATTTCCAATGATGAATGTCATTATATTGTATACCTAAAATGTACCAATGATTAGAATGAATAATCGATAATGTAAAATAGGAAGAAAAGGTCCAAATGGGTAGGGGCAGTGGGAGGGGCAGGGGAAAGGAAAGAAGGGAAAGGAAAAATGCTGAGAAATGGAAAAAATGGAAATAAAATCTTTATAAATAGGGAAAGGTGGAGGGGGTG
The DNA here is from genome assembly GCF_053883595.1 of Heterocephalus glaber. Taxonomy (NCBI): domain Eukaryota; kingdom Metazoa; phylum Chordata; class Mammalia; order Rodentia; family Bathyergidae; genus Heterocephalus; species Heterocephalus glaber. The sequence goes on from NW_028258305.1 coordinate 36,509,546, forward strand.
AAGGGAGGGCTAGGAATGGGGAAAAAATAAGAACCAAGATGCATTATATAAAGGTACAATTCCCAATGAGAAATGTAATTGTGTTGTATACCTACAATCTACCAATAAAAGAATTTAATACACACGAAAAAAGAATGTGTATTCTGATTTAGTGGGGTAGAACACTCTGTAAACATCTGTTAAGTCCATTTGTTCAAGAGTTTGATTGAGTTCTGGTATTTTGCTGTTGAGTTTTTGTCTAGTTGATCTATCTATTTGTGACAGTGGGGAATTGAGCTCCCCCAGTACTGTTGTTTTTGTGCTTATTTGATTTTTCATGTCTGTTAGTATTTGTTTTATATAGTTGGGTGCACTACTATTTGGTGCATATATATTTATGATTGTCATCTCTTCCTCTTGGATTGTTCCCTTTAAAAGGGTATAGTGTCCTTCTTTGTCTCTCTTAATCAAGGTTGGTTTGAAATCTACTTGATCTGCAAATAGGACAGCTCCTCCTGCTTTTTTTCAGATTCTTATCACATGGAGTATTGTTTTTCACCCTTTAACTTTCAGTATGAGTTTCGTTTTGAATTAAGTGTGTTTCTTGTATGCAGCATATTGTTGGATCTTGTTTCTTGACCCATTCTGCCAGTCTATTTCTTTTGATTGGTGAATTGAGACCATTAACATTGATTGTTATAACTGATATGTATTGACTTATCCTTGTCATGACTTTTTGTTTTTGTTGGATTCTCCCATTTTGCATTTAATTTCTTGTCATGCCCAATAGATTCATTCTGCTGGGCTTCCTGGGTTTGTGATCCTCATTGTCTTTTCCTAAGGAAGTGTTTAAAATTTTTTTGAGTGCTGGTTTGGTATTCATGAAGCTCCTAAGGTGCTCTTTGTCATGAAACTGTCTTATTTCTTCATCAATTTTGAAAGATAGTTTTGCAGGGTTCATCAATATGGGCTGGAGGTTGTTTTGCTTTAGGGCTTGAAATACTTAATTTTAGGTTCTTCTTGCCTTGAGGGTTTGTATTGAGAAGTCTGCTGTGATTCTGATGGGCTTTCCTTTTTATGTGATTTGTTTCTTTTCTCTAACTGCTTGTAGAATTTTATTTTTCTGTTTGGTTTCTGAAATCTTAAATATTATATGCCTAGGTCCAGATTTTTTTATCATGGCAAGTTGAAGTTCCATGTGCCTTATTTTTCCCTGCTTGGGCAGTTTTCTGCCATCACTTCTCTGAATAGTTTTTTTTAAATGTCATTTGCATTTTCTCCTGTTTTTTCATTGACTCTGATCAATCTTATGTTATTCTTCTTTGGATCATCTAGCAGCTGCTGGATTGATTTCTCATAGTCCCTTACTATTTTTAAGAAATTTTTCCTTTTCTGGTTACTAATTGCAATCTTATCCTCTATATCTGAAATTCTTTCCTCAAATTGACTCATTCTGCTATATAAACTTTCAGTGGAGTTTTTAATCTCCTGGAATCTGTTTTATGGATTTGATTTGTTTCCCATGCTGGGATTCCATCATGTTCCTCAGCTCTTCTATTTTTTTTTAATCTATGTGTGCTCTAGATTTATTTATCATGTCTTACACTATGGACACAATCTCTATTGTTATCTTAGCAATTATTTCTGATTTCATTTTTTTCTAGATCCTCTTTTGTTGACAGTTCAGGGAGTCCCGGTGGTTGAGTATCAGATTGTTCCATCTCTTTTCCCTTTGGGGTTGCCTTAGGTGATCTGGAAGTCTGGTTTTGAGACTTGTTTGTGTGTTTTCTCATTTCAACAGATGTAGTCTGCTGCACCTTTATTGAAGTGACATGTTTTGCTCACCCAGTGATCTTCAATTCTCAGCAAGGCACCGAGAGGCCTTTTCTCTGTTGCTCCCCACTGTGCCAATTCCTGGGTTCAGAATAGTGGCCTTCTGTATCCCTTTATTGCCCTGTTGTCCCAGCATGGTTCTGGCTGGGGCTTGTGGACACTTGGGATGGTATCTGGGCATGGCTCTGACTGGGGCCTTCCCCCCATGTAGCTATTTTCTGGGAAGGCCTTTGGCTGGGGGCTGTGTACCCCAGTTGCTGGTGTCTGAGTGGACTTCTGGCTGGGTCCTGCAAGCACTTACCTGTGGTATCTGGGCGGGACTCTGGCTGTTGCTTCCCACCTGTGTATCTCTTTTCCAGGTGTGCCTTTGGCTGAGGCATGTGGACCCAAGCTTCTGGGGTCTGGGTGGGGCCCTGACTGGGACCTGTGTGAACCTGCTCAGCTCTGGTCCACATGATCTTCTTGCTGGGATCTCCACATACTTACCAATGGAATCTGGTCTATTGGTAAATTTCTTGATGATAACTCTCTTTCTGGAATGAGATAGAATCTCTGTGTTGTTTTTAATTTGCCTTCCTTGAATGACCAGTGATGTAAACATTTTCTCATCTATTTATTGATTATTGGTACTTCTTCTGAGAAATGTCTATGTATTTCAGATGTCCATTTTTTGATCGGGTCTTTAAATTTGGAGAGTCTAATTTTTTTTTGTTCTTTATATATTCTAGATATTAGTCCTGAGGAGTAGCTGAAAAAATATTTTTCCACTCTGTAGTTTGTCTCTTCACTCTGTTGATGGCTTCATTTGCTGTGCAGAAGCTTTTAAATTTGATATGATCCCATTTGCTATTCTTGATATTATTTCTTATGCAACTGGGGTTCTGTTCAGAAAGTCTTTGCCTACACCTATTTCTTCACATGTTCTATATATTTTGTCTTCCAGTGGATTAAGTGTTTCTGTTCTAATGTTTAGATGTTTAATCTATTTGAATTTTAGTTGAAGACATGGGGAGAGACTTGGGTTGAGGTTCAATCTTTGACATGTGGATAGCCAGTTTCACAGATTTCATTTCCCAGATTAATAGTCATCTTATTCCATCTTCAGGCAATGCTGCCTGCATCTCTTTGCCAGTCTCCCCTGCCAGCCTCATGTCTGCCTTCTTGTCCCTCAGAAGCTGTAATGGATAATCTGTTTTTCCCAATAATGTAAAAATTTGCAATAAAAAAATATAATTAACCCAATATAGCAATACTAGATACTGTCTTGGTCTTCATTTATGCATTTAAACAAGCATGCTTGAGTAGAAAACAGATGTGGCTTGATGGTCTTCACTGCAGGGCTTGGGCTTCATTACGTGGGACTCTGGGCACCTGGACACAGCATGGCTCCCTTCAAAATATTTATTCTTAGTTTCTCAGTAGACATTTAGTGGGGTTTGGGAAAAATACATTTTTCTTTAATACAAATTGCATACCTCTTTTTAAACTTGGTAAGAATTTGCTTCTGCATTAAGCCATATTTTTACAAAAACAGATTCACCTATGGTTAGGGTTAGGGTTAGGGTTAGGGTTAGGGTTAGGGTCAGGTCAGTGTCATTAGGCTCTTCTATGCTCTGGAAAAATTTAAGATGGGTAAAGCTTATGCTACTAGGGAAAAGACTGGAGGGTCAATTCTCCCACTCACACAGGAAAATGGAAAATTTCCCACTAGCTCAGTTAAGTGACTTAGGTATTTTCTTAGAAAGTCAATCTAAATGATGGTTTACTAGTAGTTTAAATTTATAAAACTCATAAAAAAGAACTTGATAAGGATTAAACTTCATCTCTAAACTCTTCAAATTCACATATGATCCTTGTTAGTATAACACCCAGACATATTTGCCTGGTTGTCTAGTTTCATGCTCTGGACTTTAGGAATCACTCAGACACTGAGCTCTTTATTTTTCATCAGTTGTGTAAGTGCACTGCAAGAAATGAACTTTAAGTCTCAGGTTGTTTTTCAGCAACTGGAAGTTTGTGGCTTACCCATAAGCATTTAAAGTTAGTATTTTCTTTTTTCATAGATTTGATGCAATTATTCAGAGTTAGTCTTATTAAGCAACCAACTTTTCTATTTATTAAAATTCCCTCCACAATGCATTTAAGCAAAGAGAAATGTTTGTCAAAATCATTGCCAGATGCTCTGTGTAGAAAAGAACAAAGATATCTTAAGAGGCAGAGCAGTTATGCTATAGTTACATTTTAAGCAAAATGGAATATCACTGATAATGGGATCTTAGCAGTCTCATTGAAGTACCCAATGATATGCATTTCTAAGTACTAATATTACATTTTTATGGTACTAATATTAATAGGAGATTTTTTTTTTGGTACCGGGGATCGAACTCTGGTCCTTGTGCTTGCGAGGCAGGCAATGGAACCACTGGGCTAAATCCCTGGCCCAATTATGGTAGTAATATTACAAATATAGACAAAGAATTCCAAATATATAGGGATTGAGAGTATGAAGGATCTAAATTTTAATGACTTTATTTCTGAAATTCAATTTTTAAACAGTGACTATCATTTGCTTTGCAAAAGCAGGTCCTCAAATGCATCTTCTTATAGCTTCTACATTCTATTGCGGAGCAGTCTAAATGATGTGTCATCCTGTCATCGGCATTGCTCTTCATGCATTTTTCTTGTGCTCTCAAGCTCAGTTTATTAAACAGTGGCATAGTTACTGGCTGTTTTTCTTTTAAAAAATTAACACATAATAATTGCACATATTTATGGGGCACAGTGATAATTTGATATTTGTGTTATAATGTATCATAATCAAATCAGGGCAGTCAACACTTATCTGTCCTTAAATATTTCTTCTGCTGGGAAGCTTCAAACTCCTCTGTTCTATGGGCTGGGGATTTAGCTCGGTGGCACCGCACCTGCTGAACAAGTGCAAGGTCCTGAGTTCAATCCCTAGTACAGAAAAAAAAAAAAGGCCAAACTCCTCTGTTCTAGTTCTTTATAAAATGTATAGTAAATTTTTGTGAACCTTATTCCGCCTATTCTGCTGTCTATTACTCCTCCTAACTAAATTTCAGTATTGTTATTCAACCTCCCTCTCTTTCATAATGTTGTAGCTCCTCACTGTCCTAATTTACTAAAAGTAATGAAAAAAAGAAAAACCTAAAGAGATGATTAAGGTCTTCTGACCTTAATATTTTACTAACCTAGAAACCAGCAGCCAGTACTGTTACCTTTCATGAGAAGACTGGGAAGCTCAGGTAGGCAAATTTCCATTTCAAATATAATTTCTTGAAATGAAAGTGTGATAACTTTTACTTAATAAATTGTGTATAATTTGAATAAAATAATATTCTTTTTGGTCCCAGGGATCAAACTCAGAACCTTGAGATTGTGAGGCAGGTGTGGAGCCACTGAGCTAAAAAACATTCTTGAAAGTGGTCAGTACTTTAAATCCTGCCAGCACTATGAAAAGGCCAGAGAAATGATACAAATTTAAGATAATTTGACTTTCTGATTTATTCCTGTAAGAAGGGAAATCATTGCTTGTGTCTCTGAACTAAAGGAGAAAGATGTGCCCTTTCTACTCGTGAGACTTGTGATGGCTTCTGCTAGTTGCAGATCATGTGAACTGTCTGCTGAGCATCAAGGGTAGCCCCAAATTATTCCAGATGCATGGAATAGTGTGGAAATTGCATCAGCAGAGAAGATACATGGGATTCTTTTGGTCACTGAATTATTATTATTGCCACTATAACAAGTCATCACAAATCTTGGTGGCTTTGAGCAACATACATTTTTGAAGGCTAGAATTCTGAAATCAGATTCACTGGTCCAAATCAAAGTGTTGGCAGAGCTTCCTTCCCTCCAGATGCTCATGGAATCTGTTTCCTTGATTTTCCCAGCTTCTGAAGTGGGATTGCCTGAATTCTTTGGCTTGTGGCCTCCTCCTCCATCTTCAGTTCCTTCACTGTAGCATCTTGAAATCCCTCTCTGCAAAGTTTTCCCATCATCTCCTCCTTGGGTAGTAGATTCTCCTTCTAACTACCTCTTATAAGGATACATGTGATAACATTTAGGGTCTGCCTGGATAATCCAGAATAATCTCCCCATTTCCAGATCATTAATTTAATTATACTGGAGAAGCCCCTGTTATCATGTCAGTTGGCACTTATAGGCCCCAGGGATTAGGACCTGGATATCTTGGGTGCCATTATTCAGCCTGTCACAGTCATGATTTCTCTTTTTGTCTTGTTCACCTCTAATGCCTGTAATGTGTCCAATACTGTGACAGTCCCTAAAGATACATGGATGAGTGGGAGCTTGCCTTTACTTTCAGGAAATTCATTTTAGATGGAAAGACTTACATGCATATAAAAGATGTCAATACAAGGGTACCACTCAAGAGATTTACAATAGTGTTTCATAATATAGGGGGATCATTCGCTGAGAAACTGGGAAAGGTTTAGAAATCTGTTTTCCTATGTTAAGTGAACCATTCCTAGATTAGTGTTCCTGAGAGGGCTCTGTAGCCCATTAACTGTAACCCTTGGTCCCATCTTTGAAATTAACCTCACTGGTTAAAAAATAAAGTATTGGGAAAGGGACATGATAGCCTTCTTAGTCTACTCGCTCTCTATAGAGGTTTGCTGGTCTGAGGATGTTTTTAACAGTCAGAGATTCTTTTAATATAAGCCTGTGCTTCCCGTGGTAGTTCAGATATCTCAAAGCCTTATTCCTTTCTTCCGCGGATCCCTTGCCATCATATTGGCTGCAATTGCAGCTCTGGCCATTTCCTGTGGTTCAGGTTCAGGTTCAGGGTTTGAATCAGGCTCTGAGAGTGAGGGCAGTTGATACCCTATGTTTACTGCCCACTGTCAGTCACCACCTCCCTCATGCACCTGACTAAGTCACTTTTGCCAAGCCGTCTCTGGCAGTGGTGGTGGACTCAGCTCTGGAGGTTGCAGTTAAGGAAGACTTGGAGACTGGAGTTCATCTTGACCCTGCTGTTAAGGAAGTTCAGTATAATCCTACCTATGAGACCATGTTTGCTCCTGAGTTTGGACCAGAAAATCCCTTTACAACACAACAAATGGCTGCTCTTAGAAATATGCTTTCTGGATGTGCTGAACCAGTTCATATCAATGATTTCATGTTTGAACAGCAAAAGAGAACTTTTGTTATATGTGTTTATGCATTGAATCCTTTTAGACAATAGTCAAGTGTCTGTTAAATATATTGGTCTGTAGAAGAAGCTGAAAAAAACCGAGGTTTAATTGTACTTGAAACTGGTCAGAAGAACAGAAAAGAGGAAAAATTTCAAAGAAAATGATACATATAATATTGATGGTTTCTTGGGACCATGGACAAAATATGTGGATGAAAAAGATGTAGCCAAATCTTCAGAGGAAGAGCAAAGAGAATTGGATGAAATCACAGCAAAGAGGCAGGAAAAAGGAAAACCGGAAGAAGAGAAACCTGGGGAGGAGTAGACAATCTAACATGTTAAAGAAATGTATGACTATTGAGGCAGGTCCTGTCTTCACATTCCTCAGGGTGTTGGTGTTAATTTATTGCCCACTGTGCCACCTGAAAAGTGCTGTCTTCCAAAAAATAAAAAAATTCATAGTAGTCTGGACACACAAAGCGTGCAGTCAGGTTGTTCTCTCTCTCTGACCATTTATTGCTATCTTGTTCTATGGACTGTAAAATTAACCTATGGGAGGTTTATGAAGAACAGTGCTGTCTACAAACATTTATTGGTCACAGTAAAGCTATTAGGGACGTCTGCTTCAATATTGCAGGAACCCAGGTCCTCAGTGTGACCTATGACAGGTATCTTAAACTCTGGGACACTGAGGCAAGACAGTGTATATCAAGATTCACAAACCGAAAAGTACCCTATTATGTCCAATTCAATCCTGATGAAGATAAAATATCTTTGTGGTTGGGTTTTCTGATAAAAAGATGTGCAGTGACAGTTTGTAATAGCTAAAGCTTGGAAACAGCCCAAGTGCCCATCAACTGGAAACTGGATAAAGAAGGTGTGTGTGTTTTTTTTTTAATAAAATGGAGTACTACTCAGCCATAAAGAATGAGAAACTAGAGACATTTATAGCTAAATGGATGCATATTGAGGCCACCCTCTTTTTTTTTTTTTCCCCATGGGTATGATTTCTTTTGGCTGCTCCTGCTAGAGGGGCTGTGAAGTGACATGACCTTACTGGGACAGAAATGTTTTCATAAGCACAAAGAACCTTACAAGTTGGTTCAGAGCCTCCGAGCTGTCCTCTGGGTTGGGGAAGTCATGCTGAAGAAATCAGTGTTCACTCCGGGATGCTCACAGGGAGGGAGGCAGTGAAGAGGGTGGGACACTGGTAAATGACTTAACTTCTGTCTCTTGGTCTCCTCTTTTGTAAAATGGGGGTGATGACTGTCGCCCTCGTCATGTCTGTGAGTACATGGAAGTCCTTAAGGGAGCACCTGGCTTGTGGGTGTTTGGTCACTTGACTTATTATGGAGTTGGAAGAAGATTGACTGCAGCAATACGTATTTCAAAACTTGCAAACAATTTAAATGTCCAAATACAGAAGAGCAGGATCAATCAGGGATTGGGATCAATCAGGACACTCACAGATTGAATGTTACATAGTCAATTAAGAAAATCATAAAATACAGTGACACAGAGTCACACACTAGAGTGGTAGAAACAAGTGACAAGCTGGATACAGAAAGTGAGCAAGTACTATAACTGAAAATTTGATGAAAGAAAACACATGCACAGAAATGCGAAGAAAAGAGACTGTAAGGAAAGAACGCACAAGAACATGAGTCATAGTTTTGTGCCAGGTGATGAGACTTTTAGGTGATTATTTTTTTTCTCTGCTTGCTGTTTTTTCAATATACCTTCACTTACCAACTCGATCGGTTCTTGAGGGCTGGTTGTAACTCAGGGTGGTTGTAAATCAATACAGCTGAGATCTGGATGTTTACCAGGGCACACGCTGTAGATAACAAGAGGCAGATGAATCTTCCATTAACCTAGTGAACTCAAGTTTTTTGTATGTCAATCTGGTCATAACTCGAGGGTCCACTGTATTCTAAAAATCCTATCACAAAAGTATCCATTTTACAAACAGAAAATGGTAATTACATGGGATTTTTAAAATTATTGTTTTCATTTTGGGTATCTGTTCTGAGCTGTGAGCTGCCACCACGCATGTAGGGAGGACCGTGAGACATAAGGACATGCTGGAGGCCTGCTTCCAAGGGCTGCTGGCAGTACACTAGTGTTGTTCAGATAAACTGCTTTTTCTCTTTAAAGGCAGCTCAGAACCTCTGCGGACAGGACTCATCTTATTTAAGCAATAATCCTAGCAGTAGCTTTCACTCTTTGAACACTGTTCATGTGCAGGGTCTGTGCCAAGTAGCTCAAAATTGTAACTGATCTTCAAGTTTCCCGTGTGAGTCTTCCCATTTTACAGATGAGGCAACTGAGGCTGTACCCAGGGCCAAAGCTTCAGAAGAACAAGAGCATGCACTAAGCTCAGTTCACACTTGCCTTCTTACTAAGACAGCAATTCTCCTTTCCCGAACTGCCTCGGACTTCTTGTGAAACACCTCTTCCATGTTCTTTGCCAGCTTTTTCACCAGCTGGAGGCCATTGATTTCTTCTATGGCAACATCTTTCTCGTATTCCTTATATTTCTTTTGCAGAAGCTGTGAGCCTGAGTACTTAGCAGCAATGGATTTTATCTCCCCACCAAAAGCCGAGGCCCAGAGCTTCACCACAGAGAGCGGGATCTGCTGCTCTGCGAGCACCGCGGTTGAGGCCATACTCTTCAGTGAAATAAATAGGACACAAATGCATAAATATCAAATAGTTTCTCTAGTGTGAGAAACTGAAAGTGTAAATAAGGATTAAAGTGAATAATTGATAATTTGAAATAGGAAAAGGTCCAAAGGTGTAGGGGTGGTGGGAGGGGAAGGGGAAAGGGAAGAAGGGAAAGGAAAAATTATGAGAAAAGAAAAAAAAGAAAGGAAACGAAATCTATGTAAATAGGAAGGTTGGAGGGGGTGAAGTGCACACAGGTAATGGGGAAAAAATAAGAACTAAGATACATCATGTACAGGTTCAAACACCCAATGATAAATGTAAATGTACTGCATACCTGAAATGTGCCAATAAAAGAATTAAAAAGAAAAAAAAAAGATGTGCATTGAGACACTCAAAGTGGAGAAATTGTGCAGAAATATGATTGACATTTGGGAACTGTCAACACCATCACATTTTTGTTGATGAGAACGGATTTGTGAGTAGATCTGATGATAAGACCGTAAGAGTTTGGGAATGGGATAGCCCTGCAGATTTCAAGTATATAGCCAAGCCCAGTATGCACTCAATGGCTGCAGTGACTTTGTCTCCAAATGGGAAATGACTAGCATGCCAATTAATGGACAACCAAATCTTAATTTCTGGGGTACAGAACAGATGTAGATTGAATAAGAAAAAAAATTTAAGGGTCATGTGGTACCAGGCTGTGGTTGTCAAGTGGAATTTTTACCAGATGTGAGCTATGTGATTTCAGGAGATTCTAATGGAAAATTAAACAATTGCGACTGGAAAACCACAAAACTCCACAGTCAGTTTAAAGCTCATGATAAAGTGTGTATAGGTACAGTGTAGCACAATCTTGAAACACCATCACGTGTGGCTGGGATGGTCTCATTAAATTGTGGGATTAAAGAGATTAGTCCTTAAACTATGGAGGACCATTTTTAATCCAGTGTCATATTTAACTATATTTAATTATTAAATGTGTTGGATGACAACTTGATTCATAGATAATGTTTTCCTTACATGGCCTTAAGAAGCTGACTCATTGTTAAAAAAAAAACCAACAAATTTTGTAAATTTGCCTCATATAATACCACTGGCAACTTAATTTTGGTCTTTACGGATGGTATTTACACAGAAAATAACCATTGACTTTCTATTGATACATATTTGAAAGAAGGATAAAACCACCCACAGTTGCTATTCCCATTGCATTCAGTGGATCACGTTCTAGATTTTTGGCTTCATGAGTTCCACTACTTTTTATGATGTATGTTGTATATTTTAATTTGCAAATCAATAATCTTTGACTGAAACATTTCTCTAATTATTAAACAATGTAAAATAAAAATCAGTCCAGAGTTCTTTGCTTGACTTTCTTCCTGATCAGTGTAGACAGGACTTATATAATTAAGCAGAGAATTATATTATTTATGAATATTGAACTCAAGTGAATGAGCCAAGGCTTTGAATTTTCTTTATTCACTGTTAGTAAGGACCTGGCTACACTTCAAGAAATCAGGGCCTCCTGGGTCATTGCTTCACGAGTGTTACTTGTGAAATTCTCCTCAGAGAAGGTGGAGTATGAAGGCATAGCCCAAAATGCCAGTTTGCAATTTTTTGAAGTCTTTTTTTTTGAAGTCATGTTTTATCTTCAAAATTATTCTGATTTTGATTTTAAATACATACAAGAGAATTTTTAAGATTAGAAAAAAATTAAAAAATTTTCCAAATCTTTGAAAAAAATTGGCAGGACAAGAAGATGGCTAGAGTTCCCCAGTTTGAAAAGTAGTTACTCTGATTTAAAAACAAAGTTTAAAAGCTTCAAATTATGAAATCAAGATAGCCTCTAGATTATAATAGCCAACGCCACTTTAGTTTGACAAGCCATTTCTCCTGTTGGGTTATAAAGTCTGTGTTAGATGTTTGAATGTGGTTTGAGATAGTGTAGCACCCATGCTGAAGACCGGACGGTAACTGTTCAGAGAGCTGACTTGGGAAGCAAAGTTACGTCGAGTATTGATAACCTATGAGGATTAAGCTCCAAGTCTCGTGCTATCTCAGCAGTGCAAGGTCCTTGCCTTCAGAGAGCTTCCATCTTTTAAAATTAAAATTTAAAAAGGCCTGGTCAGCCAGGCATTGTAGTACACACCTTGTTACCCCACACTCTGGGACTCTGAGTCAGGAAGATCACAAGTTTGAGCCAGTCTGGGCAACTTAGCAACTTAGTGAGACCCTGTCTCAAAATTTAAAAAGGGCTGGGGATGTAGCTCACTTTGAAGGCCCTGAGTTCAATCCCAGGTACCACAAGAAGGGGATAGAGGAGCTGATAAATATGACCAGGCCCTATAGCCACATATAAATAAATTTCAAAGAAAACAAGAACAGGAAATAAAAACGAAGATTTTTTTTTTTTCTTTTTACATACAGGCATTCAAAGAAATAGAAGCACACTGCCTAGCTGCTGCCATTTCTTTGTATCTATAGCCAGGAATAGTGGCGGCTAAGAGGAAAGAATTAAGACCTTTCTTTAATCCCAACCACTGGTTTTAACAAATGTAAATTATCGAAATGAGATGGGACAAAGATAATCATACATCTAAACCATTGTTCAGCACTAGTATGTTACAAATCACAATTTCTAAATCTGGATTTATTTTATTGTTTTTTCACTGTTTCTAAACTAAGTAGCTGTATATAAAAACTTTCTCTTTTTTGACAATATCCAATTTTTAAATAAAGCATTTTTTGGTAGAAAAAAGCCTTATTAATCTGTTTATCAATTTGATTAAAATCAATTTCCTGTGTCAATGGGATATCCACAGTTCTTTTTAAAACACATCACTCAGATTTCCGGTATTTTATTTCTCATCCCAATTTCTTTCTTGGCATAACTTTAATATGCCCTGAGCTTATTGGAAATTGTGGAAGAATCATGCTTTAGCACATTTTCCCTGAGTTATTTTGTCTAATTGGAAGAATTTCTTGGGGGAACACTTACAAGAGGGTTTTATTTTATCGGAAATACTTCTGTCTATTCAAAGGTCCAGCTATCAGTATAGTGACTTTTGATTTCTTTCTTTCTTGAAGCAAGCTATATCTATATATCTATATCTCTCTCTCTATTTACTGTATATCTATATATTTACTGTTTGACTTGAGAAGCAATAGCCTTATCCTCTCTTCCAGACTGCATATTCTCTTTCATTTCAGATAGAAAAAAAGCCAATTTTTTTCCAGGTTCATTCTTTGTTTTTTTTTTTTTTTTTTTCCGTAATCCTTTGCCTCATGCAGCAACAAATGCACACAACTCCTTCTTTCCTGTTTTCCAAGCTCTGTATTCAAGTTTATTGAGTACATGATTGCCTTATTGCCATTCACAGTTTGCCAAATGATTTGCCCCTCATCATCTTTCCAGCTTTCAGTATCAGTTTTCTCACTTGCCATTGGGGGCTCTTACACACAAGACCACACATTTTAAATTTTGGTTTGACAACATCTCTTGCCCCTTCTGTCATCAATATCTGTACCAGTTAGAACAGACTGTGAGAGTAATACACAATTTCGGATATGATGTGTCTTTAATCAGTAAAGATTTATTTCTTGCTTAAGCAAAGTTTATGTGGGTCAGGGACTCTCCAGACATAAGTCTTCCTTGGGATGAGTCAGAATCCCACCTTTCAGTCAGCATTGGGTTCTGTTATTACTTCGACAGGGGAGTAGTGGGCGGAGCATTGAGCACCCTCAATAACCAGCTTCCACATGGGTTTGCAGGGGCCAAGGATTAGGATTTGTGACATCTGTTCCAATTTCTTTGACTAAATTAAGCTCCACTTAACCTCAAAGAACTCAAGGAAAAGAAATTCTCTAATAGACCTGGAAAACAAAAAAGAATTAGGCAACCCTGATATCTACTACAAATGTCAAGATTTTATTTTGTTAGGTAAAGATTTTAAACACACACACACACACACACACACACCACAACACTATTCTACTCTGTGAAGTCACCATCATTTCTTTAAAGAAATTGCTTTTCTATGTAATGCACAAAATTGTCCATTGAAAACTCAGTGTCTCCTTTTCTTTTGTACGTCTTCTCTGTATCTCAGAAAATGGAATATTTTGGGAATTTCTTCCAGCGAGATTCTGTATTATATTCTTTCAATGAATGGTATTCACATGTGATTTGGAAGGCAGAAGAGAAGCCAAAAGCATTATCACTCCAAATATTGTGGTGAGCAGAGGTTGGGCTTTGGTAAACAGAAAACATGTTCTCAGTGGCTCCTGAAAATTACCCACTTAGTACTCTAGGCAGTTAAGGTTGATGGTAACATCTTTCTGGAATTGCTGCACTTTTGGGTCCAGAACTACTTCTACATTTTGAAAGTTTCTATTTGATTTTTTCTTGTCTGTGTCTTTCCTGACTTATAAAGCATAAGGCACCAAGAAAGAAATCCTCAAGTATGAGGCTCTGACCTGGTTAGATTTTAAACAGTGATGACTTCATCCATTGGAGGAAAACAGATATTGGTAGGCCATGGCATGTAATGGCAAAATAGCCACTTAAATTATTGTGTGTAGATGTCTATAATGAAGTGCCTGTTGAAGGCAAAACTTCGGGGGACCTACGTAGAATATGATAATGGATGTGAGGACCACAAGGAGGATGAGAAAGGACAACTGCTTTTGACTGCATTGGAGAACATTTAAAAGGAATAGGAAGAACTCAAGACTTAAATTTCTTGGCTCAGAGCAGCCAGAAAATCAGAGCTCTTTTATGACTTCCTTATAAGAAATTTTTATCTCTAATTTTGCAATCAAATTTTAGATCTGATCTCTATCTACAAAATCAGACCCAAAATTTAATGCTGCAGATTGCAATGTTACAGCAAAGTTAGATTCATGGCTTATTTGATCTTTCTGTGAAAATCGAGCCATTGATAGGAAAGAGTGAGATTCCAGGAACTAGAATCTGAACTAGTGTCTAGTGACCTGGATTCTTGGAATAACCCCCTTATTCAAAGAGTCTAAATGATCTCAACTAATGTTACTTGAAAGCAATTGCAAAAGGAAATGTATTCACATCCAGACTCATCCCACCACTTTTTATTATTTCCAGACCCATAATCACAGATCCCCAAAGATTCTAAGAGACAGTAAAAAGTCTGACTTTGGAGGAGGATTATCAGGTTGTGCCAATTTATATTAGCCAAGAGTACAGCTCTACTGAAATCTTGATTTTAGCCCTATGGGGCCTTTTTTCAGATATCTGACCTCCAGAAATATGATATAATAAATATGTGTTGTTTCAAGCCACTAAGTATGTAGTAATTTGTTATTGCATTGATAGGAAACTAATATAATGTGACCTACTAAAGTTTTATTTAATAAGCATAGTAAAAAAATATTTAGATCTGGTGCACAGAGATATGCTTAGTAGTCATAACACACACCTTTATACCAACACACACCTTTACTGTTTTACCTACGTGTTGCGTCACCTATCAAAATGGAGTCTACAGAGAGCTCTAGAGAGATGTGTGATCATCTCACAGTCCCATAGATTTCATGTGATCCACTACACAGATAATATGGCATCGGCAGGCTCAGTCAATGAGAATTAATAAATATTATAGGAGCCTTTGCTAGATGTATGCATTTCAGAGACTAAGAGGTAAACTTATGACTTGCCAGTGAAGTTTCTAGAAAGTATAAAGTCTGTGATATATAAAGATTATCTCCTTCAAAGTGAAAGATTAATTGCTGTATATCAAGTTCTGTTACTAAAAAAAGGGCATAGCATCCGGTGGCATAGCATTCTATTCAGGTGGCAATGTGTCTCTTATATTATTTTGCTGCTCTAACTCATTTACCACATATTTATAAGCATAAGCTGCTTTGCCACTTGGGTCTT
The DNA here is from genome assembly GCF_053883595.1 of Heterocephalus glaber. NCBI lineage: Eukaryota > Metazoa > Chordata > Mammalia > Rodentia > Bathyergidae > Heterocephalus > Heterocephalus glaber. The sequence continues at coordinate 36,525,118 of NW_028258305.1, forward strand.
GTGACATAGCTGCCTCAGTGATGCTCCAATTATCTAGTAGGAATGTTCTGGAGCCATTAGTGAGACCCTGTGGGAGAAACATGTTGAAGGACATTGAGAATTTTGGGATCAGTCATGCTTTCTTCTTTGAGGAACAGCTGCTAGGTTGCTATCGTGCCCTGGTAGAAATACAGTTTTGATCATGGGATCATAAGTGATCATGTGACTTGAGTTGCCCAACACGAAGTACTATAGTGTTGGCATAAGCAGTGGCCTTCAGCCAGCAAGTTATATTGTGCCTGGTAGTTTTTATGTGTCACTCCAGATGCTCTTTCCCTCAGAAGACTGTGGACAATATCAATAGGCAGTATCAGTCTGATCCTTCGACCCCTAATTGAGTTCAGTCAGTTGGGAGCCTGGAAAAAGACTGGAAGGAAGAATGGGAATTTCTCTTCATGTAAGGTTACCTCAAGGTTGCCATGTCTTTAATCTTAAACTTCTCTCAAGGAAGCCCTGTCTACATAAGTCATCCCTTTTGGATGACAGTAACTGGCCCCCTTTTCTCATTACTTCAGCCTTAGGGAAGATGAAAGCCCCAGGGCATACATCATCCTTTTTGGTCTGCTCACACTCTGCACATATATTTGTTAATAATAGCTTTATTAACTTTCTCAAAATGATCTATTTTTTTTTTTTTTTGGTACTGGGGATCGAACTCGGGTCCTTGCGCTTGCACAGCAGGTGGTGAAACTACTGAGCTAAATCCCCAGCCCAAAACGATCTATTTCTGATGGCATCATCTATTTCTGGCCCCAAACCATAACAAGTAGTAGAAATAATCCTAGGAAACAGAGTCTGAAAAATAGAATTTCAGTTTGGGTTGTTTAACCATCTGAGAAGTGCTGAGGTAAACTCCTCTTCAGAAGAATATTGGATATTCATAATCCAGGGCATATGACTGCAGCATGGTCACTCAAATTATCACTGACAGTTGCATGGAATAAAGTGCAGATGAGGAGAAATGTGTTGGCAGATCAAGTCCTAAAGGTACAAATAAATTGTGCAAAGCAGGAGGCTCAACTTCCTGGGGAATTTCCTTTGACAAACTGATGAGGGAGAAAATTTTGACTTGGAACCAATACCAGTGGCAAACTTATGGCACATGTGTTACATGTGTTTTTCTTTTAAGACAAAAGATGTTAATGTATAAGGTTGTTTTTTTAAAAACTAAAACCTCAGTATTCACATTTAATCACAGTGTTGGCAGTTTGTGATAAATAAGTGGGTTTTGGGTTGCAATTTGGCATTTGGTCTCTAAAAACTTTGCCATCTCTGGCCTGTATCATAAGATACACCCCAGTGAATAGCCTTATAGCCTGTTCATGTGTGGTCCTAGTAGTAAGGAAAGAATCATCTATCATCTTCTCAGTTATGTGCCCACTGGAAGACAATATTTTGTAGGTTGGGGTGTTGTCCTACAAGATGTGGTATGTGCTCTGAGCCAGCAATTTATGTGTATATATGAGTCAGATTTCCCACCACTGGGACAAAATGCTTGACACCCACAATTTAAAGGAGGAGAGACTTAATTTAGCTCATGGTTTCAGGGGTTTCAGTCCAGGGTCAGCTGGTTACAAAGCAGAACCTCCAAGTGGAAGGGCATGCTGGAGCAAAGCTGCTGGCTTCATGGCAGTGGGGAAGCAGAGCAGGGGAACAGTGCCAGAGAGGAGGGGCCAGGGACCAAAGTCATACCTTCATGACTCCCCTGGGAGTGTGCTTTACTAAACCCCTATGTGGCTCTCAAGACAATGAAGTTGACAGTCCAGCTCTACTGTCACATTAAGATACTATTTCTTGGGCCGGGAATTTAGCTCAGTGGTTTCTCTGCCTGCTGCGCAAGAGCAAGGACCTCAGTTCGATCCCCGGTACAAAAAAAAAAGATACTATTTCTTTCATTTTTCTTTTCTGTCATTCAGTAGTCCACTACAGGTGGGGAGAAGTTACCTGTTTTCTCCCTCTGTTGTTCTTAATAGCCCACTCCCATACATTTTCCTTCCCATTTCTGCAACTTTGGGTTCTGTTCTGAAAGATCACTGAATCAGTCTCACTTTACAGATAAGGGGACCAAGGCAAACAGAAGCTAATAATTTGTCTAAATTATATAACTGCTATATGGCAGGACCCAGTTCAAACCAGTCTGTCAGATTTCAAAGTAGATTTTTCTTCTATTAAACTCCAAAGGATACAGAGCAGGAACATAAGCTAAAAGGTAGTAGATAAATAGAATAGAGCAGAGGCTCATGTAGAGTTTGAGTTGCTTGGGGGAAAACCTCCCACAACTTAGGATACCTTTGCCATAATTTTTCAATGAGGAGCACAGCCAAACTGCGTGGAAGGAGACCTTGCAGCTGAGGAGCCATCTAGTATGAAGGACAAGTGCACTCCCTTGCCATCCCACCCTCATTCTTCCCAGTAAACCATTTCTGAACATGCAGATGTTAAGGAGCTAGTATCAGCATGGAGTCCAGAACTGAACTCAAAGAGCAACCAAGCCATGTATTCTTTGTGCATTTAGAAATTTTTAAGTTTCATGCAGGTGCTAAGTGAGAGGGAGGCTAAGTGCTTGCTTAGGGCTTTGTAACAGGGAAAGACTTCAAGGGAATCTGTTGGTTACAAATTTGAATTCACTTCCATCTGGGATGCTGCTCAGAGGGATCCAAGATCACAAAGAGCATATTTGGGTTTCAGCCTGCTATTATTTGGAATATGGGGCTTCTCCTAGTGTTCCAGAGGAGCTGAAGGGCACATCTGGAGGGGTGCCTGGCTGCTCAGAAACCCCAGAAAGTTCTGCCATTTAACCTCCCTAATCTGCTGCAGAAGCATTTCCCAAATGCGCACATGAAGTGTCAATTCCAAACTTTGTTTCTTTGGAACAGCAGAAAGTATCGAACCTTTTTACAGAAGCAGAATATACATAGTAGAAGAACAGCAACATTTAAAAATGGTGCTGTGTGTATCCTTATGAGAAAGTTTCTTTTGGAATGAGAGACTTTCGTATTAATAATACTGAGGTATCCTTATCAAACCTTCCCGTTGCTCTGCACAGGTCTATGTCTTGGTGGGTCCCTTCATGGGACAGGACAGAAGTAAGTCAAGTACGACAAGGAATGTTCCAGGTGGAAATTAGAGCAGGTCCACTGCTATCTCCAACTGTCTCCTGCCTGGGCTTTGCTCTGACAAACTGCCCTTGGGGCTTTGCCTGTGCTGGGGAGTTGCCACCACTCATGCAACCCTCAGGACAGGGTTCCTTACAGGACACCCTGGATTACTTGCATCAGTGTCACCTGGAGTAGTACTGAAAGGCAGATTCTTCATATCTAATCTAAACTTCCCTAATATTGCTTAGATAAGATTCCCTGGTGATTCTTACACTTGAAGATTGTAAATCTGCAGGGACTTCTCTTTTTTTACCCAGTACTAACTATTAACATCTATGAATATTTATCACATATCAGCATTGTTCTGTTGTACTTTATTTCATTTTATCTTGACAATATTACCTAGGGTAAGAGTAATAATTATCTTCAGAACCTTTGGAGAATCGGAATCTAAGTCACAGGAAAATAAATAACTTTTTCTGGGCCACATTATAATGAATGGAGTCAGGATTTGAACCAAGACAGCTTAACTACAGAAAACATGATAGTCACCATGTTATACTCCATGAGTTCACCCTTTTTTTCCTTCCTTTGATCAAGACCAAACTGAATTTCTTACAGATGAACTTCCCTCAGAGATGAAAGTAAAAGGTATTCTCAGAGGAGAGTTTATCTTTCATCACAAGATAATTGTGGGCACGGTTGGACTGGTTGGCATGGCTTCTCTGGCTCAAAGTCCCCATCCACTTCCTGTTCTTCACTCCCAAGGAGACACTGTGGCCAAGTCCACTTCAGCCTCCCTTCCAGCCTCACCTCCTGGCTCAGGCTGGCCAGCCTGTGCCCTTTCTGAGAACTTTATCTTGGCCTTGTGTGGTTGCTGTGGCAGTCCCATCTACAACAGACAGACAGATCCTGATATTCAACCTTTAAAGACCAGGCAGCTCAAATCTTCCTTCCTCAGAGAATCCACAAAAAGTTTTACTCTCCTGTAGCCCCAGGCCTACTTAGCAGTCCTGGGTTAGATTTCTGGGCTTGTTTCTCTCCTAGATCAGGTGGCCACACTTAGCCACCTCTCCTCTGGGAGCTTCTGTAGCCCAAGGGGATGTGTTCTCTTCATGACAAATTGAGGGTAGAACCAAGTTTCCCATTGTCCTGAAGGCAAACATATGGTCCTTTTCCTTTGACGGGTCTATGTGTCATTCACTATGCAAGCATGACCATTTGTGCAGTTTAAGGGATCTTACTCTGTTTGTCATCATGTTTGGTGTACAGCTTAGTTTGCTTCCTGAAATGGCTACTGAGACAGGCTTTCCACTGCTCATCTTCCCCTGAGGATGAGGTTTCCTCAGCTTCTTTCCTCTTGCCAACACCTGCAAGTGGACACAAGGCAGATCCCTTGCTGGTCAGTGCTCCGTGTCCCACGCATGGGGCTTGCATTCCAACTCCGTTTCACCTATTGTGCAATCTGCTGAGGAAAGCCTACTTTGGGAGATTTTCTCTCAAAATCTGTCCTGTGTAGGAACTGGGGATATAGCCCAGTGGTGCTGCGCCTGCCTAGCAAGCACAAGGTCTTGAGTTCGATCCTTGGTACCGCTCCCACCCCCCATCTGTCCTGTGCATTCTTTTCCTGAGGTGAATCCCTCAGTTCTTAGGTTAAATATGAGAGGACAGCTCCACTTTATAATCACTGTTATTGTAAGAGTAAATGCTTTAAGGCCACGGTGGGGGGTGGGGGGTGGGGGGTGGAGGCACGGACGTAGCGTTGTGCTCTGCAGCTGTCCCCAGGACACCAGCGCTGAGGACGTGGTCCAGGATCTCCAGCGCGTTCCTTTGGGCCGCCACCTGCCTGGTTGTGCTCTGCCTGCAGAATGCGCTCTCTGGGCCCCAACGTCACCGTGGCCCCAACCGGGACAGCAAACACAACTTTAGTGCCCACCAAGATTGTCTCGACGACCGTGATCGCTGCCTCGCGGCCAGCCACCCCAACATCAGAAACCTGTGAAAGCCACAAAAGCTATTTGCTCTGTTTTAATTCAAGTATTGCTAATACTACTTGCTATTGGATAGAATGTAATGAAGCAAGTAAGAGCTACTCCTCCGATAATTCGACAGTTAGTAATTGTAGCATGGTGAACAACACTGCCTTGTGTTTCTGTGCCAACTACTGCTGCTCCAGTGCCAACCAGTACAACAGCTGAAACCACAACTCTGCCTCCCCCTGCTTCCACCACAGTTACCACAACAGGTGCAGCAAATACCACTTTGACTTCAACCTTAGAACCTGTATAGAAGTCTACCTTTGATGCAGCCAGTTTCATTGGAGGAATTGTCCTTGTCTTGGGTGTACAGGCTGTAATTTTCTTGCTTTATGAGTTCTGCAAATCTAAGGAATGAAATTACCATACTCTGTAAATGGACCTATTAAATTAATGAGGACTGGCAATTCATTTATGTAACTCACTGAAACCAAAATACTATCTTTCAAGAAGTCCCATGCGGAAGACACTATTCCAGGATCTTTAAATTTACAAAGTATGCATAGGATAATTTGGAGCATCGTCCCTGAAGAAAAATCAGTTAAATCATTTTGCTAAAAAGAATATTTAAATATTCTGCATGAATCCTTGTGGCTGTCTTCTTTTATTTTAAATGGCTGCTGCTGTGGGATTGTTTCTTTTCCTGACATGCCAAATATAACTTTCTGCAAGTGATGGAAAATGTTATCCTGGGCAGACAACCTAATGACTCTTAGCAGATTAAATTTAGTCATCTTAAAGCCTGAAAACTGCATTATTTTCATCCTAACTCAAGATATTAGTGATCAGAATTGAGAAGTGTGCCAAACAAGCATTCATCGGATGGATTTTTGGCTAGCATTTCAAAAGTGGAATTAATCTATTTAGTAGTACTAAACTATATCCTTATAAAATTTTGTGCTCAATAGGTTACTTTTTTCTACATTAGGAATATGTTGCCACATAGGGAATTACATTCCAGATTTAAAGAAATGAATGGAAAGGATACAAATCATTTATGTATAACAGGTTCTCATTCATACTTATAAAGCACATTATATCACTGAGAATATAAAGAACAGTGCTTTAAAAGACAGACTGAAAGGTAGGCTGTAACTTAAAATGTCTATGATTTGTTCTTTTACGATAAGGAAGGTAAAGGTTCTGAGGATATACTGTTGAAGCAAGCAATAGTAAACCTGATTCCAGATAGCATAAGGTTAATATTTAGTTAAAAACAATTTTGTTTTGTAGCTGAGAAAGTTCAGCTGAAGAATATTACACAAAGTTGAAAGCCTTCATATTTTGAACCTCCTAACATTTTTCTTAGGGCTATTGAAAAGAGGAGAGATAAACTTGATTAGGTAACTTTTTATTTGTACTCAAAAAAAGATGTCCTAATACTATTATACTTTGAAAAGACTTTCCCCAAGCTTTCCTGGAAAATAACTTTTTTGAGGCTGTAAGGAAGTAAGTTTTAGAATGATTTATTAGCTTTTAAAATGAGACAATCATCTTAAGTTTTCAGAGCAAATGTGAGCAGTGCAATTTCACAAAACCTATGAGTTTTAAGCCAGGCATAGTGGGGCACGCCTGGCTTTAGGAGGTGGGGCATGGGGGATCTCCTTGTGTTTGGGGCCAGCCTGCCCTAAAAAGTAAGACTCTTTCTCAAAACAAACAAACAAACAAACAATCCCTATTGGGTTTTTGATCAGGTTAGATTTTTAATGATTGCCTTGGATAGACTGTGCTGTCCTTTTTTAAACTTCCTCCTTGATTTCAATTCCCATAGAATGATAAGCATGAATACTTTTGTTTCTGTCGTTCTCATCAAGCACTAATTTTCTTAGTTTTAGGTGGGTTACTTCTCCCTTACCTTTGACACATTGGCTTACTTCAGAGGCCTTAATTAGTTTAAAATAGGATTTTGCTTTACTAGGTCATTTTTTTTTCTCTTTAGCCTATAGTAGCTGAGTTTAGCACTTGGTTTTCAGTAGTTTATCATAGGAAATGATTGCTTTGGTTCATTTCATAAACCAAAACTCCTTATATTTAGGTGATTATATTAAAGGTTCTCAAAATGAAGAGTTACTGTTTATTTGTCATCGCTGGTATAGCTAAACAGCTAAAGTTTGTTTTACTTGCACACCTTTAAATACACATAATGTTTTCAAGTGCCTTAATTGTTTAAATCTCTGGCTTTAAAGATTTTTGGAAAAGGCTAGGCTTACCTCACAATTTTGTGTTTCTATTAGTAATATTTTAGGTACTTCACAAAATTTATTATGGTGCCATGGCTGTTGGTGTTTGGTGAGTGCTGTAAGATTCATTTGAAAATATACAGAATTTCCATCCTTACAAGGTGACAAAAATGAGCTGCAATGGTGTAACTGTCACTTACCTGGATAGGAATTGGTTGAACACATTACTGTCAACACATGTAGGAAATTTTGTTGAAATAATTGGCAGCTTCCATAATTTTGAGCACTTCTCTGATGACAAAACCATATGAAGTTAGATTTTGCAAGTCTAATGAGCTCTTGCAACAGAATTCACAGCCTCTTCTTTCCCTCCCTTCCTTTTAGCAATGTAGTGTCTTGAGCCATTAATAATTTTTGGGTTTTCTTAATCCAGAAGGTATATTAGAAACCTTTGCAAATTCTTCATCTGATTTGTTCATGTCGACGTAGTTCTGTCAGATACCTTATTTTCCCTTATACTTAATGCACAGGCAGACACTGGTGTATTTAGAAGTTTCTATTTCACTTTGTTAAAAACTACAAAACCAATCTGTATTATGTACCAAACTGATTTAAAATAAATCTACACGTTTATTGAAAAAAGTGTAAATGTTTTAATATTGTGATACTATAATAATTAAAACTGTGCAGGCCTATTCCTCCTGAAATGAAAGCAAGAACAATATAGAAGAGAGTTAATAAGACCACATCAAGCCTCATGATCAGCCTGTCTCCTCTGCCCTGACCCAAAACAGACATTTACCAATGGAGGAGAAGGAAGGAACCTGCTCTTATTCTGTCTTTGGAAGAAGGTGGAGTGGACCTTGGGAGGCACTGGTGTAGGGGCCAAAGAGTAGGCTCTATGGTGCAGGGAGCTGGGTTTGAACCTGCTGTCCATCCCGCTTGCGAGCTATGAGAATTTCATGTATACACATTAATGAACTGCTGTGTCAAGGGGAGTGGAAAGTGGGAAGGGAAGGAGAGATGTATCTGGAGAAGAAGACAGAACTTCGGGCTTTCAGGAAGACCAGAGGAAGCACCTGCTCAGCTGATTGTGCAGAAAGTCTGGAAAGGTGCCTGGAGCAGGAAGGGAAACAGCCACTTCAAGGTAGCAGGATGACAGGAACTCTTCTGAAAGCAGTCCATGGACAGAGAAGGAGAGCGGTGCACTTCTGTAGTCCTGGAGGCCTCTGAGGAGTCCCAGAGAAGAGAGAAAGAGGGTGCTGAGGACCTCACCAGACCTTAGAGTGGTGCCAGGCCCCTCCTTGGGTATCCCAGAAGGTTGACCTAGGGTGCAACTGAGATATAAGTGATACTGTCTTTGGTACCCAAGATGTGCCAGTTAAGCCAAGTTTTAGCTAGATATCTACTACTTTAAGATGAAGAAAATGAAACAGAAGAGAAACCCCAAATGCTCTGCCAAGAGGTACTTTTTGTTTTTCTTATGTGGCTGCCCTCAAACACTTTGCAGCCAGCTTAGCCACATCTGGCACCCCACAGCTGCTCCGGGAGATACTTGTTTTGAGTGCAGCAGGCTCAGATGCAGACCTATCCCAGAAGACTCTGTCCTGTAGCCTTTCTGGATGATTCCAGTTCTCTTCAGCCCTCCTCAACTAGGTCTGCAACCCCCCCCCCCATACCCATCATCAGATAAGAAGCCTGAGTTCTTTATAAGGAATCTTCCTAATTTTTAGTAGGTCCAGTCCTTGTGCTATTTCTCCTTATACTACAGCCCAATAAAGTCTCCATTGGCATGTCTTGCCTATTTGTGATTTCTGTCTTGATTAAGGCATGCTGAGCTGGTACACTAAGGGGCGAGCAACTGGAGCTGGTGACTTTGAGAGTGGTTAGCAGCAGATGATGACATACTGCAACAGGAAACTGCCAGGAGCCACCATCTCTGACGGCTAGATTTCCTGGGGCTCACCGGTAGCTGTTGGCAAGAAGTGCAAGGAGGGCTACTAACGCTGAAAGAGCTGATAGCTACTGGCATTCAAAGCTCAGGAATGCTAACATGCACACAGCTGCATTTTGCTAATTTATTATTTCTATACAAATTGAGAAGGAACCCTCACCCAGTTGATAATGTCTTGGAAGGCTACATGTGGACCCTCCCTTTTAGAGGGCTCTGGAGAAGAAGGCAGGCAATGATTATGGCCATCAACAAGGTCAAGACTCTGTCCATATCTCATTTCCATCTCACATGAAGCTAAGAATCAACACTAATTAGTGACGAAACTATGTTCAATGACATCTTTTTTTTTTTTTTTTTTTTGTACCAGGGATTGAACTCAGGACCTTGTGCTTGTGAGGCAGGCACCGGAACCACTGAGCTAAACCCCCGGCAGATAGTTAAAATTTCCCTTTTTCCTTTTCAAGAAAAAGTAACTGCAGTCTGAGGGGAAGTGAGGGGAAGCCATTGGAGCAGTGTTTCTTAAATTTTGATATGCATAAAAATTATGAACTGAGTGGAGTCTGGCAGCTGCATTTTGAAGAAAGCTCCACATGATTTTGACATTTGCCAAAAAGTTTGGGAGACATTTGTTTGGGAGACATCTGAATACTTTTCAAACTTCAATATACACTAGTCACCTGGGGATTTTCTTATAGTAAATATTCTGCGGGCCCAAGTGGGGCTGAGATTTTGCATTTCTAACAGTCTCCAGTTGGTGCTGATGCTGTCTGTCTGAGGACCACATTTTGAATAACAAGACTGAGAGTACATAGGGAAGGGTGGAGGGATTGAAGGGAGCACAGGGGAAGGGGGAAAAAATAAGAACCAAGAGAAATTACTTAAAGGTGCAAATTTCCAATGATGAATGTCATTATATTGTATACCTAAAATGTACCAATAAAAAAAAAAAGACTGAGAGCAGGTACCAAAGTATGGGGGCAAATACAGAGAAATCCTGAAACAATTTTTTCTTTTTTTAAAAAATTAATTTTATTGGTACATTTTAGGTATACAATACAGTTATATTCATCATTGGAAATTTGTTCCTTTACATAATCCATTTTGGTTCTTATTTCCCCATTCCCCTGCCCTCCCTTCAACCCCTCCACCCCTACCTATTTGCAAAGATTTTGTTTCCATTTTTTCCTTTTCTCGTATTAATTCCATCCCCTTCTTTCCTTTCCCCTGCCCCTCCCACTTCACCTTTGCACCTTTTCTTCCTATGTCACTTTATCCATTATGCCTTTTGATCCTATTTACACTTTCAGTTTCTCACATCAGAGAAACTATTCAGTATTTACATGTGTGTCCTATTTATTTCACTTAAGAGTATCACCTCAATCTGCACCTATTTTGCCATAATGGTCTCTAATTTCTCATTTATTTGTGGCTGAGTAGTACTGAATTTTATTAAAAAACCACATTTTCTTTATCCAGTCTACAGTTGATGGGAAATTGTTTTAGCTCTTACAAACTGCGACTATGAACATGGGTGCACATATATCACTGTGGTATGATTCTTTTAATTCTTTTGGGAGATACCCAGCAGGGGAAGAGCTGGGTGAATTGGGACCTCTAATCATAGTTCTTTGAGGTCTCTCCATACTGATTTCCACAGTGGTTGCACCAGTCTACACTCCCACCAACAGTGGAGCAGGGTTCCTTTTTCCCCACAACCCCGCCAGCATTTGTCATTGGTTGATTTCATGATAGCAGCTATTTTTCTGGGGTGAGGTGGAATCTCAGTGTTGTTTTCATTTACATCTCTCACATGGCCAGCAATGTTGAGCACTTTTTTGTATGTTTCTTTGCTATTTCTACTTCTTTGTCTGCCCATTTTTGGACTGGAGGTCTCATTCTTGTTGTTTTTTATATATTCTAGATAGTAGACCTTTGTGCGAGGAACAGCTGGTAAATTTTGTTCTCACATTGCAGGCTGTCTCTTCATGCTGTTGGTGGTTTCTGTTGCTGTGCAGAAGCTTTTTAATAAGAAGAGATCCCACTTGTTGATTCTCTGTGCTAGTTCATGTGCAACTGAGGTTTGGTTCATGAAATCTTTTCCTATGCCAGTGTTTTCAAGGGTTCTACCTAACCTCTTTTCCAGCTAGTTTAGTGTTTCTGCTTTAATATCTAGACCTTTAATCCATTTTGATTTTAGTTTGTACATGGTGAGAGACACAGGTCTAGTTTTATTTTATTATTATTATTTTTAATTTTTATTAAATTCTTTTATTGGTACATTGTAGGTATACAACACAATTACATTTCTCATTGGGAACTTGTACCTTTACATAATGCATCTTGGTTCTTATATTTTCCCCATTCCTAGCCCTCCCTTCACGCCCTCCACCCTTCCCTATTTACAAAGACTTTATTTCCATTTTTTCATTTCTCAGCATTTTTCCTTTCCTTTCTTTCCTTACCCCTGCTTTTCCCACTACTCCTACCCCTTTGGACCTTTTCTTCCTATTTTACATTATCGATTATTCATTCTAATCATTGGTACATTTTAGGTACACAATATAATGACATTCATCATTGGAAATTTGCACCTTTACATAGTCTCTCTTGGTTCTTATTTTTCACCTTTGCCCAGCCCTCCCTCCAACCCCTCCAGTCCTCCCTATTTACAAAGATTTTGTTCCTTTTTGTCCATTTTCTCATATTAATCCCATTCCCTTCTATCCTTTCCCCTAGCCCTCCCACTTCCTTCCCCTTTGCCCCTTTTCTTCCTATTTCACATGACCTATTATACATTTAGTCCTTATTTACACTTTGAGTTTCTCATACCAGAGAAACTATTTGGTATTTACACATGTGTGTCCTATTTATTTCACTTAAGAGTCTCGCCTCAATGTGCATCCACTTAGCTATAAATGTCTCTAATTTCTCATTTTTTATGGCTGAGTAGTACTCCATTTTATGAAAAAAACACATTTTCTTTATCCAGTCTCCAGTTGATGGGCATTTGGGCTGCTTCCAAGTTTTAGCTATCACAAACTGTGTTGCTATGAACATGGGTGCACATATACTACTGTGGTATGATTCTTTTAAATTTTTGGAGAAGATAGCCAGCAGTGGACTAGCAGGGTCAAATGGTACTTTCAGTCTTAGTTCTTTGAGGTATCTCCATACTGATTTCCACAGTGCTTGCACCAGTCTACACTCCCACCAGCAGTGGAGCAGGGTTCCTCTTTCCCCACAGCCCTGCCAGCATTTGTTATTGGTTGATTTCATGATAGCAGCCATTCTTTCTGGAGTGAAGTGGAATCTCAGTGTTGTTTTCATTTGCATCTCTCGAATGACCAGTGATGTTGAACATTTTTCATGTATTTATTTGCTATTTCTACTTCTTTGTCTGAGAAATGTCTGTTCATTTCAGATGCCCATTTTTGGACTGGGTCTTTAAATTTGGGAGGTCTGATCTTTTTAAGTTCTTTATAGATTCGAGATAGTAGACCTTTGTCTGAGGAAGAGCAGGTGAAGATTTTTTCCCACATTGTGGGTTGTCTCTTCACACTGTTGGTGGTTTCTCTTGCTGTGCAGAAGCTTTTTAATAAGAAGAGATCCCACTTGTTGATTCTCTGTGCTAGTTCATGTGCAACTGAGGTTTGGTTCATGAAATCTTTTCCTACACCAGTGTCTTCAAGAGTTCTACCTAACCTCTGTTCCAACTAGTTCAGAGTTTCTATTTTAATATTTAGATCTTTAATCCATTTTGATTTTAGTTTAGTGCATGGTGAGAGATACAGGCCTAGTTTCAATCTTTGGCAAGTTGAAGCCCAATTTTTCCAGCACCATTTATTAAAGAGGCTATCTTTCCTCCAGTGAGGGTGTTTGGCTCCTTTATTGAAGATGAGATGGCTGAGTGTGTCTGGCGTTGTTTCTGCATCTTCTAATCTGTTCCACTGGTCCTCAAGTCTGTTTCTTTGCCAGTACCATGCTGTTTTTATCACAGTAGCTTTGTAGTAGAGTTGCAGGTTGGGGATTGTGATACCCCCTGCCATGTCTCTGTTATCTAGAATTGCTTTTGCTATTCTGGGTCTCTTCTTGTTCCAAATGAATTTTTGGATTGTTTTCTCAAGGTCCATGAAGTATGCTCCTGGGGTCTCAATTAGAATTGCATTAAATCTATATAGCAGTTTTGGAAGTATGGCCATTTTCACTATATTAATCCTTCCTACCCAGGAGCAGAGGATGTCTGTCCATTTTCTGACATCATCTTCAATCTCTGTTTTCAGAGTGCCATAGTTTTCACAGAAGAGGTCTTTGATTTCTTTCATTAGGTTGATTCCTAGGTATTTCAGTTTTTTGGATGCTATTGTGAAAGGAATTATTTGCCCTATTTCTCTCTCAGTGAGTCTGTCACTTGTGTAGAGGAAAGCTATTGAGTTTTGTTTGTTGACCTTGTAACCAGCTACTTGACTGAATTTGGTTATTAAGTCTAGAAGACTTTTGGTGGAGTTCTTGGGGTCTTCTATATAGAGTGTCATGTCATGTGCAAATAATGACAATTTGACTTCTTCATTTCCTATCTTTATTCCTTTTATTTCTTTCTCTTGTCTAATTGCCATGGCTAATGTTTCCAGAACTATATTGAACAAGAGTGGTGATAGTGGACATCCTTGTCTTGTTCCTGATTTTAGTGTGAAGGATTTCAGTTTTTGACCATGTAGTAGGATATTGGCTGTTGGTTTTTCATAGATGGCTTCTATCAGTTTAAGGTAGAGACCATCTATTCCAATTTTTTGTAGGGTTTTTATCATAAATGCATGTCGGGTTTTGTCAAATGCTTTTTCTGCATCTATGCAGATAATCATATGGTTTTTGTCCTTGGCTCTATTGATATAGTTTATTATATTGATTGATTTTCGTATATTGAACCATCCCTGCATCCCTGGGTTGAATCCCAGTTGGTCAGGGTGTATGATCGTTTTGATATTCTTATGCATTCTGTTTGCCAGTATCTTACTGAGGATTTTTTTTTTTTTTTTTTTTTTTTTGGTACCGGGGATTGAACTCAGGTCCTTGCACTTGTGCAGCAGGCCGCAAAACCACTGAGCTAAATCCCTGGCCCTCTTACTGTGGATTTTTGTATATATGTTCATTAGTGAGATCGGCCTATACTTCTATTTTTCAGTTGGGTCTTTCTCTGCTTTGGAGAGCAAGGTGATGATTAGTTCCAGGAATGAATTTGGGAGTATTGGTTCCCTTTCAATTTCACTGAAGAGTTTAAACAGTAGTGACAATAGTTCATCTCTAGAAGTCTTGCAGAATTTAGCAGTGAAGCCATCAGGACCCAGGATTTTCTTTGTTGGTAAGTTTTTAATTACATTTTCAATTTCATTGATTGATGTTGGGTTGTTTAGAATTTTTAGGTCTTCCTCATTCCACTTTGGTAATTCATATGTATATAGGAATCTGTCCTTTTGTCCTTGTTTCCATCTTATTGGCATATAGGTTCTCAAAGTGAGTATTGATGATCCTCTGAATTCCTGCTGGGTCTGTTGTAATTTCATCCTTTTCATTCCTAATTGCATGAATTTGGGTCTTTCTTTCCTTTTTTTTGATAAGGTTGGCTAAGCGTTTGTTAATTTTGTTCATTCTTTTGAAGAATCAACTCTTTGCTTCATTGATTTTTTTGTATAGTTCTCTTAGTCTCCATTGCATTGATTTCTCCTCTGATCTTTACCATTTCCTCCCTTGTATGAGCTTTGGGTTTGTCCTGGTTGTCTTTTTCTAGAAGCTTGAGGTTCAGCATCAGGTTGTTTATTTGAGCTCATTCTCTTTTCCTAATATGAGTATTCACTGCTATGAATTTCCCTCATAAGACTGCTTTCATTGTGTCCCACAGATTCTGATATGTTGTATTGGCATTGTCATTTAATTGTAGAAACTGTCTGATTTCTTCTTTACTTTCCTCTGTGACCCCTTGGTTATTCAGAAGTATGTTGTTTTATGTGTTTATGAAATTCTTGTGGTTTCTTTTCCTGTTGATCTCCAATTTCATCACACTATGGTCTGATAATATACAGGGAATAACTTCAATTCCTTTGCACTTACTTAAACATGTTCTGTGTGTGAGCATGTGGTCTATTTTGGAAAATGACCCTGTGTAGCAGAAGAGAATGTGTTCTGATTTTGTGGGGTGGAACACTCTGTAAACATCTGTTAAGTCCATTTGTTCAAGAGTTTGATTGAGTTCTAGTATTTTGTTGTTGATTTTTTGTCCAGTTGATCTATGTATTTGTGACAGTGGGGTAAGAGGTCCCCCAGTACTATTGTATTAGTGCCTATTTGATTTTTCATGTCCATTAGTATTTGTTTTATATAGTTTGGTGCACTAGTATTTGGTGCATATATATATTTATGATTGTCATCTCTTTCTCTTGGATTTTTCCCTTTACAAGGATGTCATATCCTTCTTTGCCCTTAATCAGTGTTGGTTTGAAATCTACTTGATCTGCAAATAGGCTAGCTACTCCTGCTTTTTTGGGGGTTTCTGTTGCATGGAGTATTGTTTTCCCCCTTTAACTCTCAGTCTACAAGTTTCTTTTTGAATTAAGTGTGTTTCTCATATGCAGCATATTGTTGGATCTTGCTTCTTGACTCATTCTGTAAGCCTATTTCTTTTTATTGGTGAATTGAGACCATTAACATAGATGGTTATAACTGATATGTATTGACTTATCCTTGTCATGTTTTTTTTTCATTTTGGATTCTCTCACTTTGCATTTAATTTCTTGTCATGCCTGATGGACTCATTCTGCTGGGCTTCCTGGGATTGTGATCTTCATTGTCTTTTCCTAGGATATTTTCTAAACTTCCTTGGAGGTCTGGTTTGATATTCATTAATTTCCTCAGGTGCTCTTTGTCATGAAAGTGCCTTATTTCTCCATCAGTTTTGAAAGATACTTTTGCAGGGTACATCAATCTGGGTTGGAGATCTTTTTCCTTTAGGGCTTGAAATACATCACTCCAAGCTCTTCTTGCCTTGAGGGTTTGTGTTGAGAAATCTGTTGTGATTCTGATGGGCTTTCCTTTGTATGTGATTTATTTCTTTTATCTAACTGCTTGTAGAATTTTATCCTGCTGCTGGTTTTCTGGAATCTTAAGTATTATATGCATACATTTAGTTTTTTTTTTGATACTGGGGATTGAACTCAGGTCCTTGCGCTTGGGTAGCAGGTGGTGAAACCACTGAGCTAAATCCCTGGCTAGATTTTTTTTTGATAATGGTTAGTTGGAGTCCTACATGTCTCACTTATCTGTATGTCAAGTTCTTTTCCCCTGCTTGGGAAGTTTTCTGCCATTACTTCTGTAAACAGTGTTTTAATATCATTTTCAGTCTTTCCTGTTTCTTCATTGACTCAGATCAGTCTTATGTTATCTTCTTTGCATCATTTAGCAGCTGCTGCTGGATTGATTTCTTGTGATCCTTGCTATTTTAAAGAAATTTTTGTTTTCCTGGTCATTAATTGCAATCCTGTCCTCTATATCTGAAATTCTGTCCTCACATTGGCACATTCCACTGTGTAAACTTTCAATGGAGTTTTTAATCTCCTGGAAATGTGTTTGCATCTGTTTTATGGATTCCATTTGTTTCCTATGTTGGGATTCTATCATGTTCCTCAGCTCCTCTATTTGTTTTTATCTATGTCTGCTCTAGAGTTATTAATCATGTCGTGCTATGGACACAATCTCTGTTGTTACTGAGAAATTATTTCTCATTTCATTTTTTCCATATCTTCTTTCATTGCCAGTTCAGGGAGTCCAGGTGGTTGAGTATCAGATTGTTCCATCTTGTCGGCCTTTGGGGTTGCCTTAGGTGATCTGGAAGTCTGGTTTTGAGACTTGTGTATGTATCTTCTCATTTCAACAGATGCAGCCTGATGTGCTTTGTTGAAGTAACTTTTTGCTCACCCAGTGGTCTGCAATTCTCAGCAAGCCACCAAGAGGCCTTTTCTCTGCTACTCACCATTGCACCAATTCCTGGGTTCAGAATGGTGGCTTTCTGGGTCCCTGGATTGTCCTGTTGTCTGGGTGGGGTTCTGGCTGGGGCCTGTGCACACTAGGGATGGTATCTAGGCCTGCCTCTGGCTAGGGCCTGCCCTCCCTGTTTGGGAGGTCCTTTGGCTGGGGCCTGTGCACCCCAGTCGCTGGTGTCTTGGTGGGCTTCTGGCTTGGGTTTGGGTGCACTTACTGATGGTATCAGGCCGGGCCTCGGGCTGTTGCTTGTGCACCTGTACAGCTCTTTTCTGGGTGGGTCTTTGGTTTGGGTCAGGGCAGGGCCCCGGCTGGACCTGTGTGCAGCTATGCTGCTCTGTTCCACATCAACTTCTCCCTGGTATGTGAGCATGCTTACTGATGGTATTGGGGTGGGCCTCTGGCTGTTGCTTGTGCACCTGTGCATCTCTTTACCAGCTGGGTCTTTGGCTGGGGCCTTTGGGCCCAAGTGGCTGGTGTTGGGGCAGGGCCCTGGCTGAACCTGCCTGCAGCTGCGCCACTGTGGTCTTTACCAGCTTCTCATTGGGATCTGTGAGTGTTTGGCTAATGATTTCTGTGTACTAATCTTGTGTTCTGCTACTTGGCTGGAGTTTGTTATTGATTTTAAGAGTTTTTTTGGTGGAATTCTTTGGGTCTTCTACATATATATCATGTCATCTGCACATAATGATAATTTAAGTTCTTCATTTCCTATATGTATTCCTTTTATTTCTTTCTCTTGCCTAATTGCTCTGGCTAATGTTTCAAATACTATGTTGAATAAAAGAGGTGATAGTAGACATTCTTGTCTTGTTCCTAATTTCGGGGAATGCTTTTAATTTTTTGAGGGAGAAAAATTTGAAGGAGATTAATGGCAATGTGTCTTTTACTGAAATAGTTTTCAAAGTTTAATCCTTCACTGTAGTTTTCAATCACACCTCATACATATCCGGCCCTTTAAGTTTTTTGTTTTGAGACAAAATTCTCACTAAGTTGCTCAGAGAGTACTTGAACTTGAAATCCTCCTGCTTCAGTCACTCAACATGCTGGGATTACAGGCATGTGCCACTATACCTGGTTACAATGATGTCTTTTTTTTTTTTTTTTTGTACCAGGGATTGAACTCAGGACCTTGTTCTTGGGAGGCAGGCATGGTGCCACTGAACTAAATCCCCGGGCCCCACAATGGTATCTTTTTAAAAGTCCCCAAGTGACACTAATGTATCCCAGAATTGATAACCAGTGACCTAAAGGATAGACTTTCTGAAAATTAGCAATCATTCATCATTGTGTCCTGAAGCAGGGCCTAGAATTTATGAGGAAATGTTTCAACCTTCAAACAAAAATTAATCTTGATGCTTCATACAGTTTTTTCTTATAGAAAAAAGAAATGGCTACAATAAAATGGTGAAAATTGTATGATAGTGGATTGTAAATGAGATATATAGAAGTAGCAGAGACTAGAGAACACAAATAAACTATATTTTATGTTAGACAGTTAGTTCTTATTACAAAAGTAAGTTCCATTTATGAAAATTAATTGCAAGACAGAAATAAGCAAGTAGAAAAAAAATCAGATATAATCACTCAAACTTTAAACATATATAATTTATCTTTTTCCTATTTTTATTTTTCATATTTAAATGCACCCACTTGTACATAGTTTTAAAAACTTCATTGTGGAGAATTTTTAATATGAACAAAAGCAGGCTGAATAGTAAAATGATCTTCCATTTCCAATCACTTCACTTCTATAATAATAAACTCATGGTCCATTTTTCACTTCCCCCTCCCCTGAATTATTTTTGAAACATGTCTAAGGCATTACATCACTCACTGATAGTTACATTTTCCCAGTTAGTATATGGTGAATATATTTCCATGTCAGTCAATTTTTAAATTTCATTTTTAATGGTTGGGTAGTATTATCATTATTTGTATAATTCTGTTTTGAGACATTAAGTTGCTCCTAATATTTTATCACTAAAAACAACTTCTGCTAGGCATGGAGGCACATGCCTGTAAACCCAGCATTTGGGAGGCTGAGCCAGGAGAATCTTTGTGAGTTTGAGGCCAGCCTAGGCTACCTAGTGAGTTCAAGATCAGCAAAAACTCCATAGCAAGACCTTGTGTTATTAAAGTACCAACCAACCAACCAACCAACCAACCAAACAAACAAACAAAAAACCCCCAAATAAATGCCACTTTCACTGCATTGTGTGGTGGCTTACAACTGTAATTCCAGCAACTGTGAAGGCTGAGGCAGGAGGATCAAGAATTTGAGGACAACCCAGTCTACATAGTGAGTTCTAGGTCAGCCTTGATTACAAAGAAATATTCAGGTTTAAAATAAAAAATCTTTAATGTACATTCCAGTAGATGAATCTTTGTAAGCATTGTTTATTATTTAACATTCCTCCTAAAGGAGAATTTGTGCTTCAAAATTTGATATGACTTAAACATTTTGGATCCATTTTATCAGATCACCCTCCATAAGCTTATACCAATGGTTAGTCCTACTGGAATTAATTTCAAGAAGCCTCTGCCAATGGTTAAAAAGATACCATTTTATTATTGTTTTGATTTGTTTTTATTTCTAGTAAAACTGCGATTCTGGTAGAAAAAAATTAAGGTGTTATTACAATAATGTATGCATATGGTCACATGTGACAGTTTCCATACCTAACTTCTTCCCCCTATAGACTCCCAGAAGCAACCAGTTCTTTCAGTTATTTCTTCTGCAGTTTACTCCCATTATCTCCAAATGACTCAATTTCTATTTCTTTACTTATTGATTCTAGACATTTTCCATTTGCTTTCTGTTATGATAGTTGAGGACTTATTTTCCTTCTACGTCTTGAGTAAAAAATCAGCACTTTTAAAAGTTTCTTTAAAAAAGTTTCTTTATTGATAGATAATAACCTTTTTATTTGTTGTTCCATTACTGGACTGCTTAGTTCTTATTTTCTTGGTATAGAATTCGATATTAGAAATAATTTTCCCTCAGAATTTTAAGTACATTGACCCCCTATCTGTTGACAATTTATATTGCTGAGAAATCTAAAGTCATTTAAAATCTTTTCCCTTTATAGTGTCCTGTGTTTTATTTTTCCTTGTAATCTGAACATTAATCTTTTATTTTCCTTTTATATTTTAATGAAGTACCTTGGAGTTACTTTTCATTCCTCTTGGTTAGTATTCTGTGGAGCACACAGGTCACACGGTCACATTGCCCTTTTAATTTTGTGTAACTTCCCTCATTTTGAGTCCTTTGAACATCTTGTATTATTTACCCTTTACTCTTAGCCTCTCTGGCAGTGATGGTGAACCTTTTAGAGCTTTCAGTGATACAAACAGCATACTGCAGCCCTTGTGCCATAGGTTTGCCACCACTGCCTGGGATAAGCACAAAAGTCAAGATAACACTAATTCTCTATAAATTGCCTACTGTGGAGAATATAAAATAGGCAAGGATATGTGATCCCTAAGAAGCTCACACATTGCAACTGCAGTATTTGGAGAGATGCTCTAACATCACTATCTGACCATGATAAAGTGGAAATTTTCTTTACATGGAATATAGGAATACATCGTGTGAAGTCCTCATTTGGATTGGTACATTAGTATCAGGATATAATACTAGTGACGGTAGTATGGCTAGTATTCGGGATATAACATTTTCACTTGCTCCCATGGGTGGTTCTTGTGGTTAATCCTCAATAAAAGAACAGGCTGAAAGTTAATCCTGACTAAGCAAATGAGATTCTCAGAGGGACTGAGAACATTTAGTATTTGTATTATTTCCATATGGCCATATGGTATGGCTTAGTCTAGAACACAACTTAGTAAGAGGGTGTTGACAATGCCAATGAATTTTCTCAAATGTTAAATGTCTTAAATAAGCTTTGGAAGTGGGTATTTCTGATTCTATCTGAAAGCTGCCACAGCCCTCTGGCTGCACACAATAGGCACTGATTTGCTAAAAGTGAACTAGCGCAAAGTTGTAACTGTCCTCTATTGATCATAAACTATGTTATTGTACTCATAACTTGCCAACCCCAAGCTTCCACAGAGAAAGAAGACATAGGATGGGCTCAAGCTTAACAAAGGCACAAACAGCCCCAAATCCCTAAGGTGGGGAGGAGTTGCCACATTGCTCATAATGCGAATGCTGCAGTGTCAGCCCCCAAATCTACAGCACTGGCTGAGAAGCAGCACGACAGATTTAGGGACTGGACAAATTCCAGGAAACGAATAGGTGCCAGGGGCAGGCAGACAGCCAGCATCCACAGCAGGTGGGCAGTGGAGAGGTGGGAGGCTGGGAGTTGCCGAGGGACCATCTCAAGTACTGTGTCTCTTATTTGCCTCTTTGGGAAAACCTCTCTGTGGGGCAGAAGAGGTGCTAGTTAGATATTCAGATTCCCAGGCCAATCTTCAGACACGCCGTTTGTAATCTTCCTATAATGACAGTGGGATGTTTTTAATAAGCATGTGCAGGAACCACTGATACAGAGGAAAGTGCATCTAAATTAGGACTTGGCCTGTTACCTTAAACCTCTTTTGTCTCTCTGCCGACAATATTTGCTTTGACTTCTGTCTGGTGATTTCCATTCATGTTGTGAGCAGTCTCTGTGTAATATGTGGAGACCTTAATATTGAGTATTGCAATTCAACACTTAAAGAGAAGACATCAAATATTAACCACTTGTTAGACACTATGATAGGGATTTTTACATATGTTCTCATGGCAACCTCAGGCAGGTGATATAGGAGGAAAATGAATATCCCCTAGGTTTAAGTAGATTGCCCCACACCATCCATTTAAAAGCAGCCGAGCAAGCAGGACACAGTGGCACATCCCTGCAACCCCAGCTACTTGGGAGGCTGAGGCAGGAAGATTGCAGATTTGAGGCCGGTCTGGTCAACCTAGGAAGACTTAGTCTCAAAATAAAAAACAAAAGAGGCTGAGGATGTTCTCTGTGGTAGAGTGCATGAAGAGAAAGTCTTTGAGTTCCATTTTTCACACACACAAAATTGGAACAGAGCTACAGGTAAAAAATTTTTTGAACAGTTTTTGCTGACACTAAAGCCTTCAACTGTATATTGCCTTTGAGATCAGCAAAAAACTCCATTTCAGGGTGGAGTAAACACAGGTTTGGAGGCACAAAGTGGCTTGCTGGAAAGCTTCCAGAGAGTTATGATAGGTCCAGGATGGGGTCCCAGGAACCCTCTTTTTTTCTGGTGCTCTTTCTTTCAAGCCATGCTAGTGTCTGATTGGGTTGAACACCTCAACCCTGTAAGGCCCATAAAGTCTCTTCCACAGAGCTCCATGGCTGGGCCAGCTGCAGAAGCTGCACTTCTTGGCTAGCTTCCCTGGCCTGACTGAAGCCTGCGTCTCTCAGCCAAGATCTCAGATCTTTATAGTTTCTGCCTTTTATTTATCATTTCCCCTACCTGGGAAACAGAAAATTACATCAAAGCAAATGTTTATGAGTCAGATCTTTTAGATGAGTTTTTTTAAGTTTCCTTGAAATAGTTTTAATAGTTGTCAGTGAAAACTTACCTTGTACTCATTAATACAGGAGGTGGGGGCAGGAAATATGGCCAGGTGACTACATGTGATGAACAACTCAGTGGTCAGTGGGGAGCTCACTGTTGAGCAGGCTGTGTTCTTTGACCTGGTAAACAAAGGCCTTTGGGTCATGGTTTGTGTCTAACAGCATAAGCACATTGTGGGGAATGTCAACTTGCAAGTGCTTCTCTTCTGGAACCAACCCCACAAGCCCACAACCCTCTGGAGACACTCTCTTAGCTATCGTCTTTCCAAACCTCCTTTAGTGAGGTACCTTCTGCCAGGAATGCTCTCTCTGATTTTCTGTCTAATTAAGTCTTATTCTTCGTCTAAAGCCAAGTTCCAATTCAGCCTCTTTCATGAAGCTTTCTTCATCCCTCATATGGAGATAGCTTCACTTCCACTCAGGTTTTCCAGGGCTTGCCATCTCACTCTATTCCATTAACTGTGCTCCTACTTTATATTTGCTTCTGTAATGTTTTAAATATGAAGTGTCTCCCAAAGACTCATGTATTAATCTTCAGTGCAGCAATGTTCAGAGGTGGTGACTGGATCATGAGAGTACTAATGGGCTAAGTGGGCTGTTAGGAGGTGGGACCTAGTTAGAGGAAGTAGGTCACTGGAAACATGCCTTTGAAGGGGATATCTTGTCTCCAGCCCCTTCCTCTTGGCTCTGATTCTTTCACTTTCTCTCTGCTTCCTGGCTGCTATGAGGTAAGTAGCTTTCCTTCACTACACATTTCTGCCATGATGTTCCTGCTTATCACAGGCCTAAAAAAAGCAATGGAGTTGGCCAACCATGGACTAAAACCTTTGAAACTGTGAGACAAGATAAATTTTATGCCCTTTAAGTTGTTCTGGAATTTGGTCAAGTGATAGAAAGGTGACTGAAACAACTCCCATTTCAATCTTATCTGGAGGACTGGAAGTTCCTTAGTGGCAGAGAATCCTCTTTCTTGTGTTTTTTTCTCAGTGCTTACACAGGCTCTTCTAGGGTCAACATCAACATTAAGGAACACACAATGGGTCTCCAAACATAGGGCCCATCTTGAAGAACATTTTAATGACCCTCAACCATCACCTAATTTTTGAGTCTGATCTACTTGAAGATTCTTGTGATTACTCTTCTCACAGCTCTCAACTTCCTCTGTCCTTTATGAGGAACTACTTAACAGAGACATTTTGCTTTTTAGAGTACATGTTTGAGTGTTGGGACATAAAGAGATATTGCTTCTTTCTTGATCAAGATCCATGTGGGTATCTGGAAGAGTCACTCCTATCCTCTATCAACGTGAAGTGTTGGAACTTGCATTTCCTTTATGTGGAAGGAGAACTAGGTTTTTGAGTCTGAAGCATCCTTCTAGGACCCATAATGGTTGTGAAAGTGGCTAGGTTGAGAAGGCAGCAGAAACTACAGAATAAAGCTCCAGGGCAGATGGGAGAGGAAGGCCCTCCCTGAGCCTTGCCTCTTCTCAGGACATCCAAAACCTGAGTTTACAACTTATAACCTAGTTTATAATCTACTATAATACAACTACTTCATGTAAACTAGAAACACAATAATCTCTTCCTCAAATTATTAACAATTCCAGAATTTTTTAAAAGTCCAAATTCAAGTCTCTTCTGAGACTCAAGGAGAGCTCTTAACTGTGAACATCTGTGAAAATAAAAAACAAGTTACATAATCTCAAGGCACAATGGCACAGGATGAACATTCCCATTCCAAAAGGGAAGAATATGGGGATAGAAAAGAATCAGACCAATGCAAGACTGAAACTCAGTAAGGCAAACTTTAAGTCCCATAGCTCCATGTCTGGCATGCAGGGCACATGGTGGTAAAATGTGAGTTTCAAAGAGCTTGGGCAGCTCCACTCCTACCCCTTGCTAGTTACAGGCAATGTGGCTTTCACCAGGGCTGTCTCTACTCACAGCCTATAGCTTTCTGTAGCAGACATTCCAGGTTCTTAGCATCTCCAACTTCCTGGGGCCTCCACTGCACCTTTGATTTTATTCCCACAGCTTCAGGCACTGCCTTCTCAGAGGCTCCTTTCTTAGTCTTCCAGGCCTTCTTTTGAAGTATGTGTAGTTGCCCTCCTAACTCAAGAACTCTTGCATTTTGCATGCTATTAAAGCCAGAATCACAAAAACATCACTAAAGTGTGCTGCCAGCCTGGGCAGTAGGCAGACTATCTTGGGCCATGGCTGCAGCAGTCTGTGAGTAGCTGAATGGCTAAACACAGTGAAGTTAATTCTAGAGAACCAATGCCCTAGGGGGCCTTTCTTGAGCAAGGATTCCAGGGTCTTCTCAAATGAAAAATTACAATTTTGCTCTCTTAAGCCTCAGTGGGTGGGGTCTTGATGATTCCTGAGATGCCCTCAAGGCATCTTTCTTGGATGTGTACAAAGTATGTGGTTACTCTCTCTTTTTCCTGCATCTTTTTAATGTTTAATTTCCAACTATGACAATATGATTTCTTTGTAACATCTTTACTACTGTCCAAAGACAGACCAGGTTTCATGCACTAACTATAGCTAACATTTACTAAGCAATTTCTTTGGGACAGCTTCAAAATTATCTCATCAGTTCTTGGTTTTTTTTGTATTAAATTCTTTTATTGGTACATTGTAGGTATACAACACAATTACATTTCTCATTGGGAATTGTACCTTTACATAATGCATCTTGGTTCTTATTTTTTCCCCATTCCTAGCCCTCCCTTCACGCCCTCCACCCTTCCCTATTTACAAAGACTTTATTTCCATTTCTCATCATTTTTCCTTTCCCTTCTTTCTTTTCCCCTGCCCCTTCCACTACCCCCACCCCTTTGGACCTTTTCTTCCTATTTTACATTATCGATTATTCATTCTAATCATTGGTACATTTTAGGCATACAATATAATGACATTCATCATTGGAAATTTGCACCTTTACATGGTCTCTCTTGGTTCCTATTTTTCATCCTTGCCCAGCCCTCCCTTCAACCCCTCCAGTCCTCCCTATTTACAAAGATTTTGTTCCTATTTTTCCATTTTCTCATATTAATCCCATTCCCTTCTATCCTTTCCCCCTCCCACTTCCTTCCCCTTTGCCCCTTTTCTTCCTATTTCACATGACCCATTATACATTTAGTCCTTATTTACACTTTCAGTTTCTCACACCAGAGAAACTATTTGGTTGTGTGTCCTATTTATTTCACTTAAGAGTATCCCCTCAATGTGCATCCACTTAGCTATAAATGTCTCTAATTTCTCATTTTTTATGGCCGAGTAGTACTCCATTTTATAAAAAAACCACATTTTCTTTATCCAGTCTCCAGTTGATGGGCATTTGGGCTGTTTCCAAGTTTTAGCTATCACAAATTGCGCTGCTATGAACATGGGTGCACATATATCACTGTGGTATGATTCTTTTAATTCTTTGGGGAAGATCCCCAGCAGTGGAATAGAGGGGTCAAATGGGACTTCCAGTCCTAGTTCTTTGAGGTATCTCCATACTGATTTCCACGGTGCTTGCACCCTCTACACTCCCACCAGCAGTGGAGCAGGGTTCCTCTTTCCCCACAGCCCCGCCAGCATATTGGTTGATTTCATGATAGCAGCCATTCTTTCTGGAGTGAAGTGAAATCTCAGTGTTGTTTTCATTTGCACCTCTCGAATGACCAATGGTGTTGAGCATTTTTTCATGTATTTATTTGCTATTTCTACTTCTTTGTCTGAGAAATGTCTGTTCATTTCAGATACCCATTTTTGGATTGGGTCTTTAAATTTGGGAGGTCTGATCTTTTTAAGTTCTTTATAGATTCGAGATAGTAGACCTTTGTCTGAGGAAGAGCAGGTGAAGATTTTTTCCCACATTGTGGGTTGTCTCTTCACACTGTTGGTGGTTTCTCTTGCTGTGCAGAAGCTTTTTAATAAGAAGAGATCCCACTTGTTGATTGTTTGTGCTAGTTCACGGGCAATTGAGGTTTTGTTCATAAAATCTTTTCCTACACCAGTGTCTTCAAGGGTTCTACCTAACCTCTGTTCCAACTGGTTCAGAGTTTCTATTTTAATATTTAGATCTTTAATCCATTTTGATTTTAGTTTAGTGCATGGTGAGAGATATAGGTCTAGTTTTAATCTTTGGCAAGTTGAAGCCCAATTTTTCCAGCATCATTTATTAAAGAGGCTATCTTTCCTCCAGTGAGGGTGTTTGGCTCCTTTGTCAAAGATGAGATAGTTGAGTGTGTCTGGCGTTGTTTCTGCATCTTCTAATCTGTTCCACTGGTCCTCAGGCCTGTTTCTGTGCCAGTAGCATGCTGTTTTTATCACAGTAGCTTTGTAGTAGAGTTGCAGGTTGGGGATTGTGATACCCCCTGCCATGTCTCTGTTACCTAGAATTGCTTTTGCTACTCTGGGTCTCTTCTTGCTCCAAATGAATTTTTGGGTTGTTTTCTCAAGGTCTATGAAGTATGCTGCTGGGATCTCAATTGGAATTGCATTAAATCTATATAGCAGTTTTGGAAGTATGGCCATTTTCACTATATTAATCCTTCCTACCCAGGAGCAGGGGATGTCTGTCCATTTTCTGATATCATCTTCAATCTCTCTTTTCAGAGTGCCATAGTTTTCACAGAAGAGGTCTTTGATTTCTTTCGTTAGGATGATTCGTAGGTATTTCAGTTTTTTGGATGCTCTTGTGAAAGGAATTATTTGCCCTATTTCTCTCTCAGTGAGTCTGTCATTGGTGTAGAGGAAAGCTATTGATTTTTGTGTGTTGACCTTGTAACCAGCTACTTGACTGAATTTGGTTATTAAGTCTAGAAGACTTTTGGTGGAGTTCTTGGGGTCTTCTATATAGAGTGTCATGTCATGTGCAAATAATGACAATTTGACTTCTTCGTTACCTATCTTTATTCCTTTTATTTCTTTCTCTTGTCTAATTGCTGTGGCTAATGTTCCCAGAACTATAGTGAACAAGAGTGGTGATAGTGGACATCCTTGTCTTGTTCCTGATTTTAGTGTGAAGGATTTCAGTTTTTGACCATGTAGTAGGATATTGGCTGTTGGTTTTTCATAGATGGCTTCTATCAGTTTGAGGTAGAGACCATCTATTCCAATTTTTTGTAGGGTTTTTATCATAAGTGCGTGTTGGATTTGTCAAATGCGTTTTCTGCATCTATGGAGATAATCATATGGTTTTTGTCCTTGGCTCTATTGATATAGTGTATTACATTGATTGATTTGCATATATTGAACCATCCCTGCATCCCTGGGATGAATCCCACTTGGTCAGGGTGTATGATCTTCTTCATGATCTTCTGCATTCTGTTTGCCAGTATCTTATTAAGGACTTTTGCATCTCTGTTCATTAGTGAGATTGGCCTATAGTTCTCTTTTTCAGTTGGGTCTTTCTCTGCTTTGGGGATCAAGGTGATGCTTGCTTCCAGAAGTGAATTTGGGAGTATTGCTTCCCTTTCAATTTCATTGAAGAGTTTAAACAGTAGTTGCAGCAGTTCCTCTCTAAATGTCTTGTAGAATTCAGCAGTGAAGCCATCAGGGCCCGAGCTTTTCCTAGTTGATAACTTTTTAATTACATTTTCAATTTCATTGGTTGATATTGGGTTGTTCAGAATTTTTAGGTCTTCTTCATTCAACTTTGGTAATTCCTATGTATCTAGGAATCTGTCCATTTCTTCTGTGTTGTCCATCTTATTGGCATATAGGTTCTGGAAGTAGGTATTGATGATCCTCTGGATTTCTGCTGGGTCTGTTGTAATTTCACCCTTTTCATTCCTAATTGCATGGATTTGGGCCTTTTCTTTCCTTTTTCTGACAAGGTTGGCTAAGAGTTTGTCAATTTTGTTGATTCTTTTGAAGAACCAACTCTTGGCTTCATTGATTATTTGTATCACTCTCTTAGTCTCCATTGCATTGATTTCTCCTCTGATCTTTATAATTTCCTCCCTTATATGAGCTCTGGTGTTGTCCTGTTCTTCTTTTTCTAGAAGCTTGAGGTGCAGCATCAGGTTGTTTATTTGGGCTCATTCTGTTTTCCTAATATGCGTATTCACTGCTATGAATTGCCCTCATAAGACTGCTTTCATTGTGTCCCATAGATTCCGATATGTTGCATTGTCATTGTCATTTAATTGAAGGAACTGTCTGATTTCTTCTTTAATTTCCTCTGTGACCCATTGGTTATTCAGAAGTGTGTTGTTCAATTTCCACATGTTTATGAAATTTTTTGTTTTTTTGCTATGGATCTCCAATTTCATTGCACTATGATCTGATAATATACAGGGGATAACTTCAATTCCTTTGCACTTACTTAAACATATTCTATGTGTGAGTATGTGGTCTGTTTTTGAGAATGACCCATGTGCAGCTGAGAAGAACGTGTATTCTGATTTTGTGGGGTGGAAGACTCTGTAAACATCTGTTAAGTTCATTTGTTCAAGAGTTTGATTGAGTTCTTGTATTTCTTTACTTATTTTTAGTCTAGTTGATCTATCTATTTGTGACAGTGGGGTGTTGAGGCCCCCCACTACAATTGTATTAGTGCATATATGACTTTTCATGTCTGTTAGTATTTGTTTTATATAGTTGGGTGCACTAGTGTTTGGTGAATAGATATTTATGATTGTCATCTCTTGCTCTTGGATTCTTCCCTTTACAAGGATGTAGTGTCCTTCTTCGTCTCTCTTAATCAGTGTTGGTTTGAAATCTACTTGATCTGCAAGAGGATAGCTACTCCTGCTTTTTTTTGGGTTCCTGTCACATGGAGGATTGTTTTCCACCCTTTAACTTTCAGTCTATGAGTTTCCTTTTGAATTAAGTGTGTTTCTTCTATGCAGCATATTGTTGGATCTTGCTTCTTGACCCATTCTGCCAGTCTATTTCTTTTGATGCGTGAATTGAGACCATTAACATTAATGGCTATAACTGAAACGTATTGACTTGTCATTGCCATGACTTTTTCTTTTTCTTGGGTTCTCCCCCTTTCCATTTGATTTTTTGTCATGCCAGATGTGTTCATTCTGCTTTGCTTCCTGGGGTTGTGATCCTCAATATCTGTTCCTAGGATATTGTGTAAAATTCTTTGGAGTGCTGGTTTGGTATTCACAAAGTTCCTAAGGTGCTCTTTGTCATGCAAGTATCTTATTTCTCCATCCATTTTGAAAGATAGTTTTGCAGGGTACATCAATCTGGGTTGGAGGCTGTTTTCTTTTAGGGCTTGGAATATGTCACTCCAAGTTCTTCTTGCCTTGATGGTTTGTGTTGAGAAGTCTGCTGTGATTCTGATGGGCTTTCCTTTGTATGTGATTTGTTTCTTTTCTCTGACTGCTTGGAGAACTTTGTTCTTCTGTTGTTTCTGCAATCCTAACAATTATATGCCTATGTGTAGATTTTTTTTAATCAAGGCTATTTGGAGTCCTATATGCCTCACTTATCTGTATGTCAAGCTCTTTTCCCCTGCTTGGGAAGTTTTCTGACATTATTTCTGTGAAGAGATTTTTTTATGTCATCTGCACTCTCTCCTGTTTCTTCATTGAGCCCAATCAGTCTTATGTTATTCTTTTTTGCATCATCTAGCAGCTGCTGGATTGATTTCTCATGTTGCCTCATAATTTTGAAGCAATTTTTCTTTTCCTGGTCACAAATTGCAATCTTATCTTCTATATCTGAAATTCTGTCCTCACATTTGCTCCTTCTGCTGTGTAGACTTTCAATGGAGTTTTTTATGTCCTGGAAATCTATTTGCATCTGTTTTATGGATACCATTTGTTTCTTATGTTGGGATTCCATCATGTTCCTGAGCTCCTCTCTAGATTTATTAATCATGTCTTGTACTAGGGGCACAATTTCTCCTGTTATCTGAGAAATTATTTCTGATTTGATTTTTTCCAGATCCCCTTTTGTTGCCAGTTGAGTGGGTCCAGGTGGTTGAGTATCAGAGTGTTCCATCTCATTTCCCTTTGTGGTTGCTGTAGGTGATCTGGAAGTCTGGTTTTGAGACTTATTTATGTGTTTTCTCATTTCAACTGGTGCGGGGGCTGTTAGCGGCTGCACGGATTACCTCCTCTGAACTGGGTGAGGTGGGACAGGGGCTGGGAGCAGTGGTAGGGATGGTGACCCAAAATCCTTTCCTGTGGGCTGGGAGCAGCTGAAGGGATGGTGGCCAGGAAACCCCTTCCTCTGGACCAAGAGCAGTGGGATGGTGGCTCAGAAGCCCCTTCCTCTGGACCAGAAGCAGTGGGAGGAAGGCTCAGAAGCCCCTACCTCTGGGCCGGGAACAGTGAGACTCAGCACCTTGGTCTGGTGGTCTGGTGTCCTCTGCGTCTTTGTAGTGTGGAATCAGGTGGCTGCCTGTCTGCAGCGGGGTGATTCGGGTCTTCCGCGTGACTCAGGACCTCGGTAGGGCATGCACAGACCTGCCTGTCTGCAGCGGGCTGATTCGGCGCGTGTTCCGCGCGACTGGGGACACACATAAATAAATAGGACACACATGTGTAAATACCGAATAGTTTCTCTGGTGTGAGAAACTCAAAGTGTAAATAAGGACTAAATGTATAATAAGTCATGTGAAATAGGAAGAAAAGGGGCAAAGGGGAAGGAAGTGGGAGGGGGAAAGGATAGAAGGGAATGGGATTAATATGAGAAAATGGAAAAATAGGAACAAAATCTTTGTAAATAGGGAGGACTGGAGGGGTTGAAGGGAGGGCTGGGCAAGGGTGAAAAATAGGAACCAAGAGAGACCATGTAAAGGTGCAAATTTCCAATGATGAATGTCATTATATTGTATGCCTAAAATGTACCAATGATTAGAATGAATAATCGATAATGTAAAATAGGAAGAAAAGGTCCAAAGAGGTAGTGGTAGTGGGAGGGGCAGGGGAAAAGAAAGAAGGGAAAGGAAAAATGATGAGAAATGGAAAAATGGAAATAAATTCTTTGTATATAGGGAAGGGTGGAGGGTGTGAAGGGAGGGCTAGGAATGAGAAAAAAATAAGAACCAAGATGCATTATGTAAAGGTACAATTCCCAATGAGAAATGTAATTGTGTTGTATACCTACAATGTACCAATAAAAGAATTTAATACAAGAAAAAAAAAAAAAAGAAAAAGGGGAGGTTTATTTGGCTCACAGTTTCAGTAGATTCAGTCCATGGTTGGATGGCTTCAAGGCAGAAACAGCATGGTGGAAGGGTCTGGTGGATGAAGTTTATTTATGTCATGGTAGCCAAAGATAAGAATACATCCTTTAAGTTCACACCACCAGTGACATGCCTCTTCTGAGCAGGCCCCACCTCCCACCAGCACATTCAGCTATGGATTAATCCGCTGATGAGTATAGCACCTCCAAGAACCAATCATCTTCCAAACACATGGGACTTTGAAGGGGCATTTTAGTTCTAAAGTATAACATTAGCTTTTTAGGTATTCTTAATCCAGGCAAATTGACACTTAAAAGTAACCATCATCATATTCAATGATGAATAGGACTGATTTTTGTTAGAAACAGGATTCCCTTTGTTGATTGTGTCAGCCTTACTCTCTGTGCCCTACAGATACCTTTGTTTGCACCCTGGCAATGTGGTGAAGAGAAAGACGAACTGAGTTGCAATATCTGACAAAACCTGACTGACCTGGTTGTGCATGTGGACATCATTGGAGAAGGCACTGGGACAAGGCAAGCAAAAAATAGTATGCAGAATAAAAGTAAGCTTCTTTCTCTATGTCTCTCAGGCTAGCTGCCTGTTGATGAGCCATTATAAAGAGGTAAATCCTTCATTATAAGGAGCCTCCAAACACAATGTTTTACTTCTCAGTTTTTGTTTATTATCAGTACATGTTTGGAATGCATAATGATTACATGCCTTGTACACAACACGTCATAATTCTTTTTTCAACCCCTTCCCCTCTCCTCCCTCCCCTGCTTCTCTTTATCCCCTATGCACTTGAGAAAGATCTATCTTCCTATCTATTTTCAATTTTTATTAGTACATGTTTGCAGCATACAATGATTACATTCTCTGTACATAACACATCTTAATTCTTTTTTTACCCCCTTCCCTTTCCATCCCTTCTCTCCCTCCATCTCCCTTCCTATTAGAAAAAAAATCTATCTCCCTACTTCCTGTTATTAGTCTTTTATTTTTCTCTTTATTTATATTTTGGGCTTCTTATATAGGAGAAACCATGCAATATTTAAGCCCATGTGCCTAATTTATTTTACTTAACATTATAGTCTCAAGGTGCATACATTTTCCTATCAATGAATTAATTTTATCTTTCTTTATGGCAGAGTATTATACCATTGTATGTAAACATCACATTTTCTTTCTTCATTCATCTGTTGATGAATACATAAGTGACTTCTAACATTTAGCTATTAGGAATTGTGCTGTTATTAAGATGGTTATGCATGTATCACTGTAATAGGATGTCTTCAATTCTTTCAGAAAGATATCTAGAAGGGGAAGAGCTGGCCAAATGGAATTTCTAGTTTTAGTTTTTTGAGAAATCACCATACAGATTTTTATATTGGTTGTAGTAGTTTATATTTCCACCAACAAAGCAGTTACTTTTCTTGTTGCTGAGACAAAAATAACTGACTTCCAAAGTTAAAGGAGGAATAGTTTATTGTAGCTCATGGATTATAGAGGTTTCAGTCCATAGTTGGCTGGTTCCAAGGCAGGGTGGCATGGCAGAGGGGCATAGCAGAGGAGAAACAATTCATGGCAGACAGAAGGGAGCAAAAACAGCAAGCAACAAGCAAGCACACCACCTCTCTTTCTGTCCCTTATATTCTATCCAGGCTACATGCCCTTAAGGTGAGTAGCACTCACACCCAGGGAGGGCCTTCCCATTATCCATTCCAAAAACTATCCAAACCAATAAGTGGACTAATTTAGTAATCATACACCCATGATCATAGAATTACACACTTAATCCCAGCATCACACACTTAATTCTTGCATCACACACTCTAGATCCAGCCATCTCTGAAATTCCCAACCTATGACCACATGGGGCTTTGGGGGGGTTGACATCTAGAAACAAGTCATAACAACTTCCTCTTCTATAACAGGTTCCTTTTCCCTGCAGCCTCCCAGCATTTTTTTTTTTTCATTGTTGGATTACTTCATGATAGCCATTCTTTCTGGAGTAAGATGGAATCTCATTGTTGTTTTAATTTGCATTTCTATACGCCAACAATGTTGAACATTGGCCATCTCTGCTTCTGTGAATGTCTATTCATTTCACTTGCCCATTTTTTGTTTAGGTCTTTCATTTAGGTGCATGTAATTTTTTTTTTTTTGGTACCAGGGATCAAACTCAGGACCTTGTGCTTGCAAGGCAGGTTTTGTGCCATTGAGCTAAATTCCTGGTCCAGCCATGTAATTTTTTGAGTTCTCTTTATATTCTAGATATTATTTCTCTCTGTGGGAAAGCTGGCAAAAATGTTTTCCCATTCTGTAAGTTATCTTTTCACTCTGTTGATTACTTCCTTTGCTGTGCAGAAGGTTTTTAATTTGATATTATCTCATTTGTTGACTCAGTATTTGTGGGAGACCAGAGAATTGAGGCCTAATTGACCTCCTCTGTGAGTGCAAAGAAGCAAGGCTGCACTCAGGGGTGATTGCATAGTGCAGGTTCTAGGGAAAAGTTGAGACAGCTGAGATTAAATTGTTTACCTGAGCATGTACTAAAGGATATTGGAAAGCAGGTGAATCTTGTGTTACTTTGATTGCTTGTACCTGTGTTTGGGTGAATAAAGGTAAGATGAGCAGGCTGGGGGGGGGGGTCCTCTGCCTACTACAGGCAATAGGGACCTGGCTGCCTGCATGTTAAATTGAATCCTACTATCTTTGTCACTCATCCTCATTTGTCCCCAGGTCAGGGAATAGCAGGTCTAGATCCCCCACAAGTAGTGCTTGGGTGGGAAAAGCTCAGAGGAGTGGGCTGGTTCCCCACTGGTGGTGCCTGGAGCAGGAGAGATCTGAGACCAGTGGCAAAGGCCAACCAGGTGGCCCAGCTACACGTACTATTTCTTGTGTCACTGGGGTTCTGTTCAGAAAGTTGTTGCCTACACCTATGACCTCAAGAGATTTACCTGTTTTGTCTTCCAGCAGATTGTTTCTGTTTTAACAAAATTTGTGATCTATTTTTTATTTTATTTTAGTATATGGTGAGAGATATGGGCCTAGATTCAATCTCTTGCAGGTGGATAGCCAGTTTTACCAGCATCATTTATTAGAGAGGCTATCTTTCATCCAATTTATATTTTTGGCCCTTTTGTCAAAGATCAGATAGCTGAATATATGTAGGGTTATTTCTGCATCTTCTGTTCTATTCCACTGATCACATGTCTGTTTTTGTGCCAGTACCATGCTGTTTTTGGCACTATAGCTTTGTAATACAACTTGAAATTGGGTGTGGAAATGCCTCCTGCTTTGTTCTTGTTACCATATGAATTTTAGGATTGTTTTTCTCTAGTTCTGTGAAGAATACTGTTGATATTCTGATGGGAATTGCATTGAATCTGTATATCAATTTTAGAAGTATGGCTATTTTGATTATATTACTTCTGCCTATCCAGAAACAGTGGATAGTTTTCCATTTTCTTTGATCTCCTTTTTCAGAGTACTTGTAGTTTTCATTGTAGTGGTCTTTTACTTTCTTGGTTAGGTTAATTCAAAGAACTTCATTTTTTTTGATGCTGTTGTTAATATTTTTCTAATTTCTTTCTCAGTGACTTCATTATTGGTGTAGAGGAACACTATTTATTTTTGTGTATTGGTTTTGTATCTTGCTACATTACTGAATTTATTAATTCTAGTAGTCTTTTTGGGGGATTTTTGGGTCCTCCATGTAGAGAATCATGTTTTTTTGCAAATAATAATAATTTGAATTTTTTCCTTTCCTATACATATTCCTCTTATTTCTTTTCCTTGCTTGGTTGTTTTGGCTAATGTTTTGAGTATTATATTGAACAGGAGCGGTGATAGTGGACATCCTTGTCTTGTTCCTGATTTTAGAGGGAAAAGAGTTCAATTTATCCCCATTTAATATAATGTTGGCAGTAGGTTTGTTATAAATGGCATTTATCTGATTTGGTTAATGTCTTCCTATATCTACTTGCTTCATTGTTTTTATCATGAATGGATGTTGAATTTTGTCAAAGTTTTTTTTTGCATCTGTTGAGATGATCATGTCAATTTTGTCCTTGCTTCTGTTTATGTCATGTACTACATTTATTGACTTGTAAAGTTGAACTATCTTTCCATCCTTGGGATCGAATCTCCTTGGTCATGGTGTATGATCTTTGATGATTTGTTGCATTCTTTTTGCCAGTATTATGTTGAAGATCTTTGCATTTGATCATTAAAGGGATTAATCTATATTTCTTTTTTGAATGGATCCTTCTCTGGTTTGGAATTAAGGTAATGCTTGTTTCTAGGAATTACTTTGGGAATACCACTTACAAACTGTGCTGCTATAAACATGGGTATGCATATATCACTGTGGTATAATGCTTCTAACTCTTTTGGGAAGATATCTAGGAGGAGAGTAGCTGGGTCAAATGGAACTTTTAGATTTAGTTTCTTGAAAAAATCTCCATACTAAAGGAGCTAAAACTGGAGACATTTATCACTGCATTGTTTATCACTGGGAACCAAAGGATAAAAAAGTAGCATTATTCTTGCTTTCAAATGTCAGGATGGTAAGCTCACAAATATTGTCACTAAAAGTGAGAACTCTGTAATGTGAAGTATTTCTCATTGAAATGGTTTTCCTTTTGTATATAGCCAGTGTTCAATCTTAAAATGTAGTCTAGCCTCTGATTATTGAGCTTCTTCTCAAAAAGATTTTCTATTTATTTTATGCAGCCAACATTGCAGTACTGTATGCTCAATCACAAATCTTAAAGTCCAAGAAATGTTTTATATATGAAAAATAATTGATTCTGAGTATTTGGTACAAGTCTGTTTTATGTGTGTTTTGGTTACTTGTGAGCAGAGTGTAATATACTCTATCAAAATTTATTGTAATGGCAATCAAAAATAATCATTTTATGTGATTTTAGAAATGTTAAGGAGTTATTGTGGTTTTTCTAACATACCAACTCAGAAAAGCATGTTTATATGATCTTTCCCCAGAAGTATAACTTTCCTCAGATGCCATAACTTAACTGAATATAATTTAACTGAAATACTGTTCGTAAATATTAGCCTAAATTTTAAAATCTCTGGAAAATGCACATATTTGTTAACACTACACTTTCTGTATTTTATGAGTTGATCAACACGTGTTAACAGGTTAATATTTTTAAATTGCAGTAATTATTCTGGAGTTTGTTATAATGAGGTCTTTGGGCCTCAAATGGAATATGGTTTGTGTGAATTGACATTTATCTCAGGTCTAAACTTACACATTTCTCCTCGTTAGTTAGATCTGAACTATGAAGGCTAAGGATTTTGTTCTATTATGAACAGCAACAACAGAATCACCTTTGTTCTAAATGGATGTTTTGAAATTTTGTGGGAGTCTGAGGCAGTATTACACAATTACAAAAGGATCAGTGTTTCAGATATTCTGGTAATAAAAGCATTATAGTTCCAAAATGTGTAACTGCTGTTGCCTTGAAATTTATTCTCTATTTTGAATTCATCTTTTATAATATTATAAAAATGTTCAGGTTTTTACATTGACAGTAACATTTTGGAGGTCCAGTAGTTAGTGAAGTTGTTCAAGTCTGTTGCTTATGGTTTAGGAAGTAAAACGATTTGGGAAGAAATTCACCTCTATAAATTACCAGTAAATCTAGATGTACTTTGAAGAGCTTAAAAATTGTTTATGTTTCAAAGGAAGTATTAATCACATGTAGGCCCCAGTGTTGCTCAGTAATGAGCAGTTTTCAGCAGACTATATCAAGAGGTGGACATTTCTCTGTGTAATTTTCTAGTTTTGTGGCCAAGTGTTTAAAATTCAGTTTTCTTCACCTAGACATAAACCTATAAATAATAAGATAGAATATGTAAGGGGAAAAGCTCATAATGGTAATGTTTTATAATTTATACTACTTGGAACTTTGTATTCAGGTTACCCAGTAGCTATTTTATAAGCCTACAGTGACTTCACATATCTTGTGTTAAGATTTCTATGGCAGTGACTGGCTATTGCAGCTGCAATACTATTGGTTCATTTTATTTTAAATGTTTCTGATTTGGGTAGTTGTACAGGTAAGAATTTATTGAATGATAGTAATTACAAGTTTTTTATACCTGTGGCAAACTTTATACGTTACCAGTAGGTTTAGGGCAGTCTTTAAGAAAAATAGAACAGAGAATGTAAATTAATTTGATCACTATACTTTGGTTAATATGGATCTATGATTCATGTTTTAGCCTTTGAAACTGAAATTACCTGCTGAAATGCATGTAAAAGTGAACAACCATCTCCCCACTGTTGCTCTTAGCTTTTTCTATACATAATATAGAATTATTGGATTAATTTGTAAGGATGTAGAATTGTGAAGGCCAGGATTCTAACTTTTTAAAATTTTGATCTCAAGAAAT
The DNA here is from genome assembly GCF_053883595.1 of Heterocephalus glaber. Taxonomy (NCBI): domain Eukaryota; kingdom Metazoa; phylum Chordata; class Mammalia; order Rodentia; family Bathyergidae; genus Heterocephalus; species Heterocephalus glaber. The sequence continues at coordinate 36,563,587 of NW_028258305.1, forward strand.
TCCCTCAAATAATGCTGTGATAAATAGGTTTGGTTCTAAAGTCAGTCAGCATGTCTCAAAAGTCTCTATCAGTGGTGGCAAACCTATGGCATGGGTGCCAAAGTGGACTGTTAATATCATTGAAAGCTCTAACAGATTCACCACCACTGGTCTATGTTCTTGAGCAGTGCCATCTTAACAGAAATGATATGTAAATTTTACATTTTCTAGTAAATTTTATATTAACTAGTAAATGTATTAAAAAAGTAACAAACAGGTGAAGATTGTTTTTATTATATATTTTAATTCAACATATCCCGTATGTTATTTAAACTTGTAATCAACACAAAAAATTATTTGGGAGGTATTTTACCTTGTTTTTAAACCTCAGTCTTCAAAACTAGTTTATATTTTACATTTACAGTATATCTCAATTTGGACTGGTCACATTTCAAATCCTCAGTAGCCACATACAAGTAATGGCTACTGTTTTGGATAGTGCATTTCTAGAACTGCCTCTTAAAAGTGAAGCCCATCCTGTGTTTATAAAAACTTTCTGAATGTGGACTTTTTAAAATTACAAAATTCGGGCCGGGGATCTAGCTCAGTGGTTCTGCCGCCTGCCTCACAAGAGGAAGGACCCGAGTTCGATCCCCGGTACCAAACAAAAAAAAGAAAGTAAAATTAAAAAAAAAAAAGGAACCTGATTTTGTAAATAAGGGATAAGAAATTGGATTAGTTTATTTTATATAAATAAGGTATTCCCAACAATTCCAAAAATGTCTTATATTGGCATCCTATCATTTCATGTGTATATATAATTTTTCCAGTGACACTGATAAAAAGTTGCCTGAGATACATCCTGACAGTTTCTGACAATCTCCAAAATACATTTCCTTCACTAACAAAGTAGACTATTCCAATGACTTCTAAAATGCTAGCTGAACTTTGGCCCATTTTAAAGGGTTAAAAACAAACCCTAATGACCTCTGATGCACTGACAATTTGCTTTGGGGCTTAATAAAGATCACCACATCTAGAGCCATTACCACATTCTCCCAAAGATTGCCTTTCCATTAGAGACTTTCAGAACTAAAGACAAAAAGTTCCACAACCACTTAATACCCAAATATGAAATATTAGTGGACTTACCGTGTAAGCTAACATGGTTGTTCCTTGCTCAGCTACTCTAAAATATGTGGGAAAGAAGGTGGGCTCTTAATTTGGATGAAGTCTGCTATTGCTAGTAATACACATGGTAATGGAAAGCCCATGAGACAGTTTCAATTATTTGCCAAATATTAGACTCTTTAAAATTTCCTGAGTTATTTTTACCTATCTGTTTTACATACTGGTTGATGAAAGACCAGTCCTATAAGCAGAATGATGGCAGCTTGGTGAAAAGGTTTTTCTTTTTCCAGTAGTATTCCTTGTCTTCAAAAAGTAGTCCAGTACATTTTGCCTTGATTTTTAAGGTTGCATTCTTGGGAGGAAAGCTTAGCCCAGCCATAATTTCTAAATGTCTTTTCTATAACCACTCTGATTGTTATAAGCAATTATTATTCAGATTTGGGCTAGTTCTTTTTTTCTATTAAACACTTTATGCTTTTTAGTGTATTGCATTTGAGAATGTAATTTAGAAATTCTTCTGAGCCATGTAAAAGCTGATAAAGGATGATGAAAATCAGTGTCCAATTATTTTTCATTTAACTTATTTTGTGGTGTATGTAAACAAAATAGAAATATATTACCTTTTTGTAATAATACTGCTTGACTTTATTTAAGATGAATGCCAAGAAGTGTCAGTGATGTCTTAATTTCTGACCAAATTTATATTTATTCTAACACTGAAGAAATTCAGCCAACTTTTTTTCTATCATCAGATAATCTTAGAAAATCATGTACTTTATATTACTGCTTATTTTCAATATTTAAGAGAGTAATTGTCTTAAATTTTCTGCTGTTCCTACTAATCAGTTAAGACCCCCAAAAGTGCATATTTTTTCAAGTATTTTAGTAGCCCATTCAAAATAATGGTGCGGTAAAAAGTAAATTGTTCTACCTTTCTGACACATCTTTTGAGTGACTTCTGTTTCCAAAAAATTCAAATGTTTTCTCAAAACAGCCCCTGTTGCATGCTTTATATTATCTATACGTATTCATTGGATGTAGGCTTATGATTTGGTATTGTTTTACAAATAGTGCTAATCATTAGTCTAATTTCATTTGTAAAATGCAAGAATTGGATTATTATAATGGGAAGTCAGGATCTTGAGAAAGACAGTTGCTCAATTCTTGGCAATCTTTGGGATGGCTAAAACTATTTTCAAATATTTAGTCATGTTTTAGAGTTAATTTTTAGTGCTTATTTTTATAATTACTATATACTTTTTATTAATAGGTACTAGTTTTTGGATTCTCATCCAACTGCTAGAATAGGATTCGTTATTCTCATGTTATTGCCTCTATAGTAGCGAAGTAGATAACACCTTTATGAAGGGGTTAAATATGTATAAATGGGTGTTTGGGATTTGGGGGATTTTTACTGCTAACTTCAAAATTATATGGAGATTACTGTAACTTTCATTGTATGAAAAGATATCCCATTAAATTCATAGATGCTAGAATATTAGATATATTTAGAAATTTTTTTTGGTAGCCACTTTTAGCTGTTTTTTTTTTTTTTTACTTCTAATCATTGAAGTTTAATTACATATAAATCAGTTGAAATAGATTACTTATTGAAATTAAACATTTTGAAAACCTAAGGTACTTTTTCCTTAGATTAAGAACAGTCAGACATTAGTCTGATGTTCATACTTTACTGCATATTTAAAATATAGTAATGAGCTGATACTGGAATTTCAGGTACTAAACTTAGCTTTGTATCTGAGGGAAAATTGGTTTTATGAAAATCTAAAACTATTCTATCTCCTTTTATGGTCAAAAAATTATTTTTCCTTTTGATTTTCTGTCTTTTGCTGCAACTACCACTAATTTTTTCTTTAAAAGAACTCGTGAGGAATGTATTTTTCAACCATGAATGAGGATGAAAATAAATGTGTGTAAATATGTGTAAATATGCAACTAATTCAATTTTAGAATATTTTTGCACTATTTTGTTTTGTATACATATTGTTCATGTATACTTTATAAATAGCAAAGTATACATAAATGTTAAATGGTTTGTGATTATTTTAACTTTGCATCCTATATCTGAATTTCATCTGGATATCATACCAGTTCAGTCAGTAGTTATTACAAGTATTAAGCAATTTTGAAAATTGCCACTTGTTTCTTAGTGAACTCTCTTTAGTTTTCAGCATTTAGAAAGAAAACATATCTGTATAAATCTAACACCAATATTCTAGTCTCCATGCTCCAAGTATATAATTAGTGGTATTAGGATAGAAATGATGTTAAGGTGGTTTTTATCATTTTATACATTGATCATACATTTACCTTTTATTTGAACTGCAGTGAAACTGCCATTTTAACTGAAATTGAATGAATTCTGCCCAGTTACTGACCAAATCATGTCTAAAAGATGTTTTTTATGTTCCAGTCTAGGAAATCTTTTAAATTGGGGATTAATTTTTCATATGCTGTTTCCATTTGTTTCCTTACTGTGTCTGTTGCATTGTTCTTGTCACATCTAAGCTTTATCATGTCTGAATTTTTCTAACATTAAATCTGTGATGTAAAAAAATGTATGATATGCTACAAATTTTATGCATAATAAACTTAAGTTATAGCCTATGTAACCTGTAAAATATTTCTTGTAAATTACCTAATTTGTTTTTCCATTTCTGTACAGTTTCTTATGTAAATTTTTAACACATTAGTTGTGGCCTGTTCTGTAAACATTCCCATACTATTTTCTTTAGTGCTTATTTGCATGAAAGAAACTTGGGTTTTGCTTGTTTGTATTACATAGCCATTAAGCCAATTTTAATAGCTGCCTTTTCTGTAGTTTAACTTTTTCTAATTTTGTTAATGTTTTAAATGTTAAAATCATGCTTTTTATTTCCTACTTTCAAAATAAATTCTAAGTTGTTTAAAAAAAAAAAAAAAGAAAAAATCTCCATACTAATTTCCATAGTGATTGTACCAGTTTACACGCCACCTATCAACAATGGAGAAGGGTTCAACAAGTGATGTTGAACATTTTTTCATATATTTATTTGCTGTCTGTACTTTGTCATCTGAAAAGTGTCTATTCATTCGGAATGCCCATTTTTAGATTGGGTCTTTGAATTTGGGGGATCTGATATTTTTGAGTTCTCTATCTATTCTAGATATTAGTCATTTTTTCTGGGGAATAGCTGGTAAAATTTTTTCCCCATCCTGTGGGTTGTCTCTTCACTCTGTTGGTGATTTCTTTTGCTGTGCCAAAGCTTTTTAATATGATGTGATCCCAGTTGTTGATTCTTTGTAATATTTCCTGTGTGATTGGGGTTTTGTTCGTAAAGTCTTTGCCTACACCTATGTCTTCAAGAATTTTACCAAGTATATCTTCCAAGAGATTAAGTGTTTCTGTTTTTATATTTAGATCTTTGATCCATTTTTATATTATTTTAGTGCATGGTGAGAAATATGGGTGTAGATTCAATCTTTGGCATGTGGAAAGCCAGTTTTCTCAGGACTATTTAAAAGGCATCTTGTTTGGCCTAGCACCCGGTTCTTTGGTACTGGACTATGGTATTTTCATGTCTCCCACACAATCTAGGTATTGGCATAGAAGGAATCAATTGATTACAACTATGTCACCTTGGTTAAAGTAGTGCAATCAGTAAGAACATTATTATCAAACACAGACTGGAAAATGACAAACTGTGATAACTAATAACTTGCCATGATTAACCATAGATACAGTGTTTATGGTTATATGACAAAATTTAAGATAAATCAGAAAATTATGTACAGAAAATATCCACTCAACAAAGTGATTTTACCCTAAAGATAGAAGATTTAAATGGGGAAAGAGTAAATAATAGAGAAATAAAAGAAAAAAGAGATTAGAAGCAAGGCTGAAGGACAGAAGATTACCCAAGCTTCAGGAAACTGGTGAAGAAGACAGGAGGGAATGAAAGAACTAAAAAATAAAAAACAAGAACAAAATACTACAAAGAATGTTCAGCCTCACAAAGAAACAAAAACAGACAAGCAGAAAAAAACCCTCCAAATGAACCATGAAAAACAAAATCTAAGAAAAAATTTTTAAAAGGAACCAATTTCTCCGTGATTTCAAGCCCATAGTTATCTTCTGGGGGGTACAGTTTTGTGATAGTATTCAGTTCAAGGCATGACTCTGGTCTCCCTAACAGACAAAGGAGGCAGGCAGAGCCTAGATTCATGCTGGATAATCCCAGCAAGCTGGCAGTAGGATTAGGGCATGGTGTTTATTCTGGGTCTTTCAAATCCATGGCAGTTCAGGCTGAGCCAGACCTCTGGTTGTGGGGTTTGGGCTCACTTTATTTAGCTTATAACAGTCTGGGTGACTCTTCCTAGCCTGACCATGGCTCCCTTATTGTGGATGTCCGTGATTGTCTTTTACCCAGTCATTGTGGTAGTTTAACACTGGGAGCCCTGAGATGTTGCTGACCCAGGGCTGCTTTGACTCTTGGGCTCAGTTGGCTCCTCCCTAAAATGGCAACGACCAAGAACTTTTTTTAGGGACATGGCAGTCACTTGGACTGGAGTCACTGTTGCAGTGCACAACATGTACTGTCCTGTTTCACTGGTACATTTCTTTCTAGAGGACTCTGGAGTCACAGCTCTTCACTGTGTTTCTGTAGATTTGATTTGCCTTTTTCATACCACAAGACAGGAGCCAGGGAGAAAAGGCAGGTTGCCCCTTGCTTTTTCTGCATTTTGGTCTGTCTCTTTGATTTCTCTGTAGGTTTCAATTTTCCCTTCAGGTCCTTCTTGGGTCTCAGGGATCCACCTCTCTCTTTTTTTGTTTCTTCCTCAAATTACTATTTTCATGCTTGTATTCCAAATCTCGGAGAGGCTCATTTGTTGCTGCTTACTGCACTGCCATTGCCATCTTCCTGGTCAAACATGTTTCCTGTTTACAGCATACTATTGGATGCTGATCCAATTGTTTCTTGATCCATTCTACTAATTGTGAGGCCTGAGTGACTCCATTTTAAAATTTGGCCCCATCTTAGAGTAAAGTGGCCTGGACATAAACTCTAGTTCCAAGAAAAACCACAAGATGTACTTTGGCCACCTGCCTGTGATAATGTTCAGCAGTCCTCTAGCAACTAGCCTAGCAACAGCTAATCAGTAGTTACCCCAATACCCCAGTATCCCAGATGTTCTTTTCGATGACTTGAGCAGCCGTTTGCAGTTCAGAATGCAAGGCACAGCCAATCAGGTTTAAACTTTCAAAACTTGCTAAATGCAAGCCAATCGTGTGATTTGCGTGTGATTTGAAACCCCGCGCCTTTTTGAAAACCCCGCGCCTTGCTGTAACCTCTATAAAAACCCCTGCTGTTTTAGAGTTGGGGCTCGCAATCCTGACCCGCTGCGTCGGTGTCGGATGAGAGTACCTGCTCGAGATTGAATAAGCGACCCTCATGTGTTTGCATCGGAATCGGCTCCTAGGTGGTCTTTGGGGACCTCGCGATCTGGGCACAACACTAATCTGTGTCTTTTACTTGAGAATTGAACCATTCACACTGAGACTTATTACTGAAAGAAACTGACTTATTCTTATCATTGCATTATTTTCCAGTTGCTGATTCCTTTTCCTTACCTTCTACTTAAGTGCTCTCCCTACCTGGTGTATTCATTCTATTGGATGTTTTGACATTGTTAGCATCATTGTCTCTTTCTAGGCTATCCTTGAGTGCTTGTTTGGTGGTCATGAATTTCTTTAGGCACTCTTTATCATGCAAATACAATTTTGAAAGGTAGGTTTGCATGGGTTGAAAGTTTTCTTTCAGGGCTTGAAACACTTCACTCCAAGCCTTCCTCATCTTTAAGGTTTGTGTTGAGAAGCCTGTGGCAATTCAAATGGTTTTACCTTCATAAGTGATTAGTTGCCATTGTCTAACAGCTTTTAAGATTCTCTCCCTGTTGGACCTCTGCTATTTTGACTATGATGTGGCACGGAGTAGTTCTCTTTTGATTGTGGCTATTTGGGGGTTTTATATGCCTCAGTTGCCTGTATATCCAATCCTTTCCCAATATTGGAATATTTTCTGCTATTATTTCTGTAAATAATATTTTTATGTCCTTTGAGCTGTCTTATTTTTTTACAAATTCCAGTTAAACTTCAATTAATCTTCTGTACATCATGTAGCAGCTGTTAGAACCATTTTTCATGCTCTCTTCTTGCTTAGGATATCACAGTAAATTATTTAAAAGGCTCATTAAAAAGGTATATAATGCCCACGTTTATTCTTTTAGGAGTATTTCTATTGATGAATTATTTATTTTAATTTTATGAGTTTTATTATGTATACAATATGTACTTAACAGGAAAATAAAATATCAATAAAGTAAAATATCAAATATGTACTGAGTGTTTAGAATAAGCATCAACATTTTCTGCATTTCTGCCCTCCCTTCACCCCTTCCATCCTTCCCTATTTACAAAGACTTTGTTTCCATTTTTTCCATTTCTCATAATTTTTCCTTTCCCTTCTTTCCTTTCCCCTACCCCTCCCACTTCCCCTATACCTTTGGACCTTTTCTTCCTATTTCACATTATCAATTATTCATTTTAATCATTGGTACATTTTAGGTATACAATATAATGACATTCATCATTGGAAATTTGTACCTTTACATAATCTCTCTTGATTCTTATTTTTCCCCCTTCTCCTGCCCTTCCTTCAACCTCTCCATCCCTCCCTATTTACAGAGACTTTGTTTCCATTTTCTTATATTAATTCCATTCCCTTCTTTCCTTTCCCCTACCCCTCCTAACGCCCTTTCCCATTTGCCCCTTTTCTTCCTATTTCACATTATCTATTATACCTTTTAGTCCTTATTTACACTTTCAGTTTCTCACACTAGAGAAACTATTTGGTATTTACACATGAGTGTCCTATTTATTTCACTTAAGAGTATCACCTCAATATGCATCCATTTAGCTATAAATGTCTCTAATTTCTTTTTTTTTTTGGTACTGGGGATCAAATAATTTCTCATTTTTAATGGCTGAGTAGTACTCCATTTTATTAAAAAAACACATTTTCTTGATCCAGTCTCCAGTTGATGGGCACTTGGGCTGCTTCCAAATTTTAGTTTTTACAAATTGTGCTGCTATGAACATGGATGCACATATATCACTGTGGTGTGATTCTTTTAATTCTTTGGGGAAGATACCCAGCAGGGGAATAGCTAGGTCAAATGGGACTTCCAGTCCTAGTTCTTTGAGGTATCTCCATACTGATTTCCATAGTGGTTGCACCAGTCTACACTCCCACCAGCAGTGGAGCAGGGTTCCTCTTTCTCCACAGCCACACCAGCATATTTTACTGGTTGATTTCATGATAGCAGCCATTCTTTCTGGAGTGAAGTGGAATCTCAATGTTGTTTTCATTTGCATCTCTCGAAGGACCAGTGATGTTGAATATTTTTTCATGTATTTATTTGCTATTTCTACTTCTTTGTCTGAGAAATGTCTGTTCATTTCAGATGCCCGTTTTCAGACTGGGTCTTTAAATTTGGGAGGTCTGATCTTTTTAAGTTCTTTATAGATTCGAGATAGTAGGCCTTTGTCTGAGAAACAGGAGGTGAAGATTTTTTCCCACATTGTGGGTTGCCTCTTGACACTGCTGGTGGTTTCTCTTGCTGTGCAGAAGCCTTTTAATAAGAAGAGATCCCACTTGTTGATTGTTTGTGCTAGTTCATGGGCAACTGAGGTTTTGTTCATAAAATCTTTTCCTATACCAATGTCTTCAAAGTTCTACCTAACCTCTCTTCCAGGTGATTCAGCGTTTCTATTTTAATATTTAGATCTTTAATCCATTTTGATTTTAGTTTAGTGCATGTGAGAGATATAGGTCTAGCTTTAATCTTTGACAAGTTGAAAACCCAATTTTTCCAGCACCATTTATTAAAGAGGCTATCTTTCTTCCAGTGAGGATGTTTGGGTCCTTTATTGAAGATGAGATGGCTGAATGTGTCTGGAGTTGTTTCTGCATCTTCTAATCTGTTCCACTGGTCCTCAGGTCTGTTTCTTTACCAGTACTAGGCTATTTTTATCACAGTGGCTTTGTAGTATAGTTTCAAGTTGGGGATTGTGATACCCCCTGTCATGTCTCTGTTACTGAGAATTGCTTTTGCTATTCTAGGTCTCTTCTTGTTCCAAATGAATTGTTGGATTGTTTTCTCAAGGTTCATGAAGTATGCTGCTGGAATTTCAATTGGGATTGCATTAAATCTATATAGCAGTTTTGGAAGTATGGCCATTTTCACTATGTTGATCCTTCCTACCCAGGAGCAGGGGATCTTTCCATTTTCTGACATCATCTTCAATCTCTGTTTTCAGAGTGCTATAGTTTTTAGAGAAGAGGTCTTTGATTTCTTTTGTTAGGTTGATTCCTAAGTATTTCAGTGTTTTGAATGCTATTGTGAAAGGAATTGTTTGCCCTATTCCTGTCTCAGTGAGTCTGTTGTTTGTGTAGAGGAAAGCTATTGATTTTTGTGTGTTGACCTTGTATCCAGCTACTCTACTGAATTTGGTTATTAAATGTAGACTTTTGATGGCGTTCTTGGGGTCTTCTATATAGAGTATCATGTCATCTGCAAATAATGACAATTTGACTTCTTCATTTCCTGTCTTTATTCCTTTTGTTTCTTTCTCTTGTCTAATTGCCGTGGCTAATGTTTCCAGAACTATATTGAACAAGAGTGGTGATAGTGGACATCCTTGTCTTGTTCCTGATTTTAGTGTGAAGGATTTCAGTTTTTGACCATTTAGTATGATAATGGCTGTTGGTTTTTCATAGATGGCTTTTATCAGATTGAGGTAGAGACCATCTATTCCAATTTTTTGTAGGGTTTTTATCATAAACTCATGTTGGGTTTTGTCAAATGCTTTTTCTGCATCTATGGAGATAATCATATGGTTTTTGTCCTTGGCTCTATTGATACAGTGTATTACATTGATTGATTTGCATATATTGAACCATCCCTGCATCCCTGGGATGAATCCCACTTGATCAGGGTGTATGATCTTCTTGATGATCTTCTGCATTCTGTTTGCCATTATCTTATTAAGGATTTTTGCATCTCTGTTCATTAGTGAGATTGGCCTATAGTTCTCCTTTTCAGTTGGGTCTTTCTCTGCTTTGGGGATCAAGGTGATGCTTGCTTCCAGGAATGAATTTGGCAGTATTGCTTCCCTTTCAATTTCATTGAAGAGTTTAAACAGTAGTAGCAGCAGTTCCTCTCTAAATGTCTTGTAAAATTCAGCAGTGAAGCCATCAGGACCTGGACTTTTCTTAGTTGGTAAGTTTTTAATCATGTTTTCAATTTCATTGGTTGATATTGGGTTGTTCAGAATTTTTAGGTCTTCTTCATTCAACTTTGGTAATTCATATGTATCTAGGAATCTGTCCATTTCTTCTGTGTTTTCCATCTTATTGGCGTATAGGTTCTTGAAGTAAGTATTGATGAGCCTTTGGATTTCTGCTGGGTCTGTTGTAATTTCACCCTTTTCATTCCTAATTGCATGGATTTGGGCCTTTTCTTTCCTTTTTCTGATACAGTTGGCTAAGGGTTTGCCAATTTTGTTGATTCTTTCAAAGAACCAACTATTGGCTTCATTAATTTTTTGTATCGTTCTCTTAGTCTCCATTGCATTTATTTCTGCTCTGATCTTTGTAATTTCCTCCCTTGTGTGAGCTTTGGGTTTGTCCTGGTTGTCTTTTTCTAGAAGCTTGAGGTTCAGCATCAGGTTGTTTAATTGAGCTCACTCTGTTTTGCTAATATGCATATTCAGTGCTATGAATTTCCCTCATAAGACTGCTTTCATTGTGTCCCATAGATTCCGATATGTTGCATTGCCATTGTCATTTAATTGAAGGAACTGTCTGATTTCTTCTTTAATTTCCTCTGTGACCCATTGGTTATTCAGAAGTGTGTTGTTCAATTTCCACATGTTTTTGAAATTTTTTGAGTTTCTTTTGCTATGGATCTCCAATTTCATCGCACTATGGTCTGCTAATATACAGGGGATAACTTCAATTCCTTTGCACTTACTTAAACACGTTCAACGAGTGAGTATGTGGTCTATTTTGGAGAATGACCAGGTGCAGCTGAAACGAATGTGTATTCTGATTTTGTGCAGTGGAATACTCTGTAAACATCTGTTAAGTTCATTTGTTCAAAGGTCCAATTGAGTTCTAGTATTTCATTACTTATTTTTTGTCTATTTGATCTATCTATTTGTGGCAGTGAGGTATTGAGGTCCCCCACTACTATTGTATTAGTCCTTATTTGATATTTTATGTCTGTTAATATTTGTTTTATATAGTTGGGTGCACTAGTGTTTGGTGCTTAGATATTTATGATTGTCATCTCTTCCTCTTGGATTGTTTCATTTACAAGGATGTAGTGCCCTTCTTCGTCTCTCTTAATCAGTGTGGGTTTGAAATGCACTTGATCTGCAAAGAGAATAGCTACTCATGCTTTTTTTTTTTCAGATTCCTATCACATGGAGTATTGTTTTCCACCCTTTAACTTTCAATCTATGAGTTTCTTTTTGAATTAAGTGTGTTTCTTGTATGCAGTATATTGTTGGATTTTGCTTCTTGACCCATTCTGCTAGTCTATTTCTTTTTATTGGTGAATTGAGACCATTAACAATGATGATTATAATTGATCCATATTGACTTATCATTGTCATGACTTTTTCTTTTTGTTGGATTCTCCCTGTTTATGTTTAATTTCTTGTCATGCCCGATGGATTCATTCTGCTGTGCTTCCTGGGGTTGTGATCCTCATTGTTTCTTCCTAGGATATTATTGAAAATTTTTTGGAGTGCTGGTTTGGCATTCATGAAGTTCCTAAGGTGCTCTTTGTCATGAAAGTATCTTATTTCTTCATCAATTTTGTTTTTTGTTTGTTTGTTTTGTTTTTTGTTTTTTTGTTTTTTGTTTTGGTACCGGGGATCGATCTTGGGTCCTTGCGCTTGTGCAGCAGGTGGCGAAACTGCTGAGCTAAATCCCCAGGCCCTCTTCATCAATTTTGAAAGATAGGTTTGCAGGGTACATCAATCTAGATTGGAGGCTGTTTTCCTTTAGGGCTTGAAATACATCACTCCAAGCTCTTCTTGCCTTGAGGGTTTGCATTGAGAAGTGTGCTGTGATTCTGATGGGCTTGACTTTGTATGTAATTTGTTTCTTTTCTCTAACTGCTTGTAGGATTTTGTTCTTCTTTTGGGTTTCTGGAATCTTAACCGTTATATACCTATGTGTAGATTTTTTTGATCAAGGCTAGCTGGAGTCCTATATGCCTCACTTATCTGTATGTCAAGTTCTTTTCCCCTGGTTGGGAAGTTTTCTGCCATTACTTCTGTGAAAAGTTTTTTATGTCATCTGCACTTTCTCCTGTTTCTTCTTTGGTTCCAGTCAGTCTTATGTTATTCTTCTTTGGATCATCTAGCAGCTGCTGGATTGATTTCTTGTGGTCCCTTACAATTTTGAAGCCGTTTTTCTTTTCCTGGTCACTAATTGCAATTCATATCTTCTATATTTGAAATTCTGTCCTCGCATTGGTTCATTCTGCTGTGTAGACTTTCAGTGGAGTTTTTAATCTCCTGGAAATCTGTTTGTATCTGTGTTATGGATTCCATTTGTTTCCTATGTTGGGATTCCATCATGTTCCTCAGCTCCTCTATTTTTTTTAATCTGTGTCCTCTCTAGTGTTTTTAATCATGTCTTGCACTATGGGCACAATCTCTGCTGTTATCTGAGAAGTTATTTCTGATTTCATTTTTTCCAGATCCTCTTTTGTTGACAGTTCAGGCAGTCCAGGTGGTTGAGTATCAGAGTGTTCCATTTCCTTTCCCTTTGGGGTTGCTGTAGGTGATGTGGAAACCTGGTTTTGAGACTTGTTTACATGTATTCTCATTTCAATGGTGGGTGGGAGGAGGGTAGGATGTGTTGTTTGTGCCCACACGGCTCACCTCCTCTGCATTGGGAGCAGTGGAATGGCAGCCCAGAAGCCCCTTCCTCTGGGCTGGGAGTGGTGGAATAGTGGCCCTGTAGCCCCTTCCTTTTGGCTGGGAGCCTGAAGCTTCTTTGGCTTACTTGATCCAATTTATCATCAGTAGCCAAGTCACATGATGACTCATTTTCAACCTCCTCCTAAATTTGTGAAAGTGGATTTTCATGTGACATTGTACTAAATTGGGCTAATTGTACAAGAATAATGAAAAGAAAACATTTAATAAAACAAATGATCAATACACAAAAATGTAACATGGTGTGTAATGTGGGTAAAACTCACCTGTTGACACATGTGCATACACCTTGCCATTTGTCATACGAAGTGGATGAACACAAAAATTGCTTTCTGTGTTCCCCCAGCACAGCTACTGAGTTGCACAGCTAGCTACTGTTATGCTAAAATAAATATTTTCATTGGAAATATATGGTATGTGTATTTGGTACCCTGAATGAGAAACCAAGTGGCTTCTTTCAATTGGTCACAGACAACTGTTTTTTCTCCTATTTCTGATCATCTCATGCACAGCACTTCTGCCCATATTATCCACAGAAATTTTATTCTCCTCAATTTCTATTTGGTTCTTTTTTATGAACTCTAATTGTTTTCTATACTGTATATTCATGTTTTGTGTTGTTTAGTTTAGCTTAGCTATCTTTTCATTATTGTCGTCTCTAGACCCACTGATTATTGTTTATTAGGTCTATTTCATGTTTAGTTATATCTTCTTTGAGCTCAGCAAGTGTCTTTTTTTTTTTTTTAAATGTCCTGTGTTCTGCTTTCAAACAATTTGGGTGTGTGGCTTTTGACTTTCTCTTCCTGAAGACCCATGAATCAACTTTGAGGGGGTTGAGAGTTTTTGGAGGCAGTTTGTTGCCTTGTCTTATATTTCCATTTTTTTATGTGAGCTTAGGCTTGTGAGTTGATTATAGTGGAAAGCCTTGCTGCTAGTATAGAGACCTCTTTAGTTAATATATGCTTTTTAGCAATGCCTTGTGGGCATGACTAATTATAAGTCTTTGCCGCTGTCCCAGGATCCAACCACCTCCCTTTATTTGGAAGACTGCAGTGTATTTGGTCCAGTGCCCACTTCTCTGTGAATGGACCACAGTATTGTTAATGACACAAAGGCAATGCAGATTTGGCAAATAGAGAAAACCAATTAATAGGAACAACTATGTCATCTTGAGTATAGTGATTAAAATCAGCAACAATAAGTGTGTCCAAGATAAACTGGATAATGTCATATCCTAAGAATAATGTACCACCCTTAATATAGAAAAAAATGTATAATTATGGAATAAACAGTGACAAACCAAGTATTAATCCATAGTGTATATCTAGTAAATGAAATAACTTTCCTTCCACTCACAATAGGAAAGTATTCAATAGTAAAAGCAGAAAGTTAACTAGCTAGCCAATGATTCATAAAGCTTAATAGTTATACTAGTAAAGGTAGATGAGGTGAAGAAGCAGAGAATGAGAAAAGTAAAATTTGAAAAATTAATCAATGGAATATGAAAAGGAGAGTAAGATGAGATAGGCAATCTTATTGAGAAATAGGAAACTAATAATAAACAAACTGTCACAGAATAGAAAGAATAAGAAAACAAAGAAAAAGAAAAAATGGAAACTAAAGCAAAGGGAGAAAAGAAAAAGAAAATGGAAGAAAAAAGTTATAAGTGTAAAAGAAAAAGAGAGAAAAACCCTCAAACCCCCTCCCCAACAATGAAGGACAGAAATAATAATAATAAAAAAGAATTGAGTAAAAACCTGCCATTCGTATTTTTGAATGGATGGTTCCTGTCTAGTATCTCCAGTACTGAAATCCAGGAAGTCATACTTTTTTCTAGGAAGCTGTGGAAATTGTGGGTTTGTGAGCTCTCCTTCCTGATCATGAGGCCTTTCTGTCCACTCATCCCAGATTGAATGTCAAAGTCATGGCCTTACTCATGATTTTACATGAAAAATCAATCAGCCCTTTGATCTCTTCTGGATGTAGATCATGGGACAGTTTCAAGCAGACTGTTGGACTAATGACAACACTCTCTGAGCCTGGTTTCTCAATACAGAATGGTTCCAACTCCCCAATCTAAAAACACAGATTGGAAGATGGATCAAAAAAACCCCAAACTCAATGCTATGCTCATACAAGAAATACATTTAGTCTAAAAATAAATTTGTAGACTAAAACCCAAAGAATGAGAAACAATATTCCATGCAACAGGAGCCCAAAAGCAAGTAGAAGTAGCTATCCTATTTTTAGACGAAGTGAAATTCAAGCCAATATTGATCAGAAGAGGCAAAGAAAATCTTTCAATATTGGTTAAGGGAATAGTTCAATAGAAAGAGATAACCAATATTAACATATGTGCATCAAAAAATGGTGCACCAAAGTTCATAAAACAAGTACACCTGCACATAAAAGATCAGATAAACATAAACACAATTATAGTCAGGACCTCAATACCCCACTATCACAAATAGATAGATCA
Organism: Heterocephalus glaber; assembly: GCF_053883595.1. NCBI lineage: Eukaryota > Metazoa > Chordata > Mammalia > Rodentia > Bathyergidae > Heterocephalus > Heterocephalus glaber. Next base: position 36,579,255 of record NW_028258305.1, read on the forward strand.
ACTAGATAAAAAAACAACAAAGAAATATCAGAGTTGAACAAAATTTTGAACAAATTGGACTTAATAGATATATACACATTCTTCTTAGCAGCACATGGAACTTCCTCCAAAATGAACTACATACTAGCCCATAAAGCATGCTTACATAAATGTGAAATAATTGCAGTTATTTCATGCACATTATCAGATCATAGTGCAATGAAAATAGAAATCAATGGCAAAAGAAACATGTATGTCCACTAATAGATGAATGGATAAAGAAAATGTGTTGTTTATACACCACAGAATACTACTCAGCCATAAAGATAAATTTGCATCATTTGTAGCAAAAGAGATGCACGTTTAGAGCATAATATTAAGCTTTCCATAAGTGACTGAGTGAGCAAGATTCCCTGGGGCTCTCTTCTCAAGGTAAAGTCTTTCAAGGGAATTTATCCTTTTACATTCTTGAGCCCATGATGACTGGAGTCTGGCCAATTCCTGAGATCCTCTCAAGCCATCTTTTCTATTGTCCTAATGCAAAGTACTTGGCTTCTTTTTAATGGCATTAATCTTTTCAGAAACAACATTCTCCTTGGCCACAACTATACAGGCACTTCCTTTCTGGGAAAACTGCAAAATTTTCACATCCTTTGGCTCTGCTTTTCTCCTGATTTTTGTTGTAAATCTGGTTAAAAGTAGCCATAAATACTCATGCTACAGCCTGAACATTGTACTTTTCCAGAAATTTTATCTGCCAGATTAGTCTGCCACCTTTAAATTCGGTATCCCACAACTTGTTTTAGGACATAGATAAAATGTAGATAAGTTCTTAGCTGGGATATTACATGCATGGCTTTTAGTCCAATTTCCAATAGAGTCTTCATTCCCAAGTTAAACCTCATGAGCCCTGCCTTTACTGTCTGTAATTATTATCATATCAGCATTCAGGTCTTCTGAGCTTTTCCATCAGCTTTCTTGTCACTAGGGGTGGAGGGGAGAAATTTATTTAGCTTACAGTTTCAGAGGATTCAGCCAATCATTAGTTGGCTCAAAGGCAGAGACAACACAGCAGAAGTGCTTGGCAGAGGAAATCTGCTTATCTCATGATAGCCAGGAAGCAGAGAGAGAAGGGAGGAGCCAGAACAAGATTACACACTTCCAGGTTATGCTCCTAGTGATCTCTTCCAACTAGTCCCTCCGGATAGCACATTCAGCTATGAACTCTTCAGTGGATTAATATACTGAAGAGTATAGCAGCCCCATGCTCCAGTCTCCATCTCAGCCCCACCTCTAAACAAATGAGACATTAGGGGACATTTTAGATCTAAACCATATCAAAGAAATAGATAAAATTGTCAAAAAGTGTCTTCAGTTGTTTCATGCCTAAATAGGTTCATAGAAGAATCAGAGACCAGAGAAACATAAGGGAAACAGGTCTTAAACATGAGAATTTGGTCAGTTTCACTCATAATAAAAGAAATGGAAATTAAAATATATCTGTCATCTATCAGATTATCAAAAATCAAAAAATTTGAAAACACATTCCATTGACCAGGCTATGAAAAGACAAACATCATCGGTTGGAGTGAAAATACTACAACCACTGTGGAGGGAAATTCAGCAATATCTTTTAAAATTATATATTTTTTACCCATTTTTTAGCGAAACATTTATTGGTTCATTTTAGATATACCTATGATAACATTCATCATAGGGAATTTGTACAAGCACATGATATATCTTGCTTCTTGTTTTTCCTCCACCTCCTCACCCTTATGTAAAAAAGCTTTGTTTCTATTTTTTCCTTCAATTTTCTCTTTTTTTCTTATCCCTTCTTTCCCTTCCCTTGTTCCCCTTCTCATTTGAACATTTGCCTCCCATTTCCCAATGTTACTTTTTACCTTCTAACCCAGAAATCCCACTTCTAAGAATCTACTGTAAACATGCACTTGACAAATAAGAAATGAAAGATATAAGCCCAACATTATGAGTTGTAATATTATTTTTTTATTAAAAAATTTTTTTTGTAATATTATTTTTAATAGCACAGTATTAGAAATGATCCAAATGTTTATAAGTAGAGACCTACTTGAATAAATTAGAGTATGAAAAATGTGGTCTATTTACTGGTTCTTATTACTGTTTGGCATGCCCTTTTGGATATAATGTTTTAAAAATGGTACATATATTATGCTTTTATATAAAATAGAAAAAGTATATTCATATTTTGGATATATTTACAAATATCACTGAAAGGATTATAAAAGTGCTTATCTATGGGACATGGGATATGGGATGCAGGGAACAAGGTGAAACATAAGACTTCCTGAATATACCTTTTTTTGATACCAGAGATTGAACTCGGCACCTTGCGCTTGCAGGGCAGATGGCGGAACTACTGAGCTAAATCCTCAGCTTGAGTATACTTTTTAATGTATTGTTTTATATTTAGAACCATGCAAATATAAATTCAAAAAGTTAAAAGGGGGCAAAGTTTAAAAGTGAAAGCACATTGACTTACTTTTGTATCAAAATTATAATAACCGCACAGAAAAAATAATTAGTTCAATGAATTTAGAATGCATTCCTGTAGTGTACCATAAAGATATCTCAAATTTTGTTCGTGGATTTATTGTAGTATGATTAGCATTAAAAATTAAATAAATAAGTATGTTAATTTCAGAAATCTATAACCAATAAGAAAGAAGAGATGAGGGCCGGGGATTTAGCTCAGTAGTGCAGCGGCTTGCCTCACAAGCGCAAGGTCCTGAGTTTGATCCCTGGTACCAAAAAATAAAGAAAGAAGAGATGAAACAACATTTAAGAAAATAAGTAACGATCTCACAATGTTAAATTTGAGTTGAAGCCATCAATATAAAGTCATAATTTGTGCTAATATATTTCATATTTCTAACCACTAGAAGGGTCTTAAAACAATGTCAACCTAGGAGCAGAGAACACAGAGTGGCCAGTTTGGGTTTACAAATTCTGTTCCACACAAAAAGAATTAGGATACCTTGGGAGAGATGGCTGATTCAGGTCTGGGCAGAGATTATAGAGGGTGAGCTGGGAATGACTTGTTTTGCAGAAAGCAAAGACTAGTAAAGTGAGGTCAGAAGACCACAGGAGCTAACATGAGGGGGCTCCCACTGGCCAATGTGGAGACAATTGAGGATCAAAATGAATGATGATTGTAGATGCTTGCAACATATTAAATATATATAAAAATAATCAGATCTCTTTGTACACTGAAAAAATCCAAAAACAAAGCAAATCTTGCGTGTGAATATGGGGATGACTGCTATAACTTCTTATTCTGAATATTGGTGACTGTGATGGTTAATTTTGGTTGTCAACTTGATTGGATTGGTAAATCCCTGAGAAACTGATAAAGCACACTTCTGGTTGTGTCTGGTTGTGAGGGTGTTTCCAGGGAAGATTAGCACGTAGGGTCACAAACTGAGAGAGGAGACTCACTGTGAATGTGGGTGACACCATCTAGTAGGCTGCTAGCCAGATGGAGTAAAAGTGGAAGAAAGAGGAAACTCTCCAGTGTCCCCTCCTCTTCCCTTCTTGGCTGCCATGAGCCACTGTGCTCCACTATCCCTCTCTGCCATGGTGCTTTCCCTCACCATAGACTCATAGCTGGAGAGCCAGCCAAGCAAAACCTCTAAAACCATGAGCTGAATTAAATCTTCCCTCCTGTAAGTTCATTTCCCAGGTATTTTGTCATAGCAATGGAAAGCTGAGTAACACAGTAACTAAAGGGAAAGAATCAACCACACATCTGTCTTTCATGGATCTAATTTTTAAGAGAAAACTTGTGCCTGACAAAAAGAGAAAGAGACCAAGAATTGGACTGTCACAAAGTATCACCACACAGATCCAGAGCTGGTGCCAAAGTAAAAAGAGTAAATTTAAGCCAGGAATGGTGGACCGTGCTTGTAGTCTAGGCACTCTGGGAGGCTGAGGCAGGAGGATCGTAAGTTCTAGTCCAGCCTGGACAATTTGGTGACTTAGTGAGATCCTGTCTCAAAATTAAAAAGCAAAGGGGAAAAAATTAGAAAGCAGAGCGTGTAGCTCAGTGCAAAGTTCCTAGGTTCGAATCCCAGAAAGTAAGTAAATTTATAGTGGAGGAATCTGATCATCATCGCCTCACCCCAACCATTGAACCAACATCCCTCTGGATGTGATACCAGGCACTTACATAGCTTTACCTAGGAAGTACTTTTGCCTAAAATGTTTACCCAGAATCTAATTAAGTCATTAGGTTTCATTTCAATTTACAGAAAATACAGGGTATACAGGGAAAAAATTAAACCGTATGGAAACAGCCAAATCTCTAAGTGTTCGTTATACAAGACAATTAATTTTTGGTTTCTTCAGCAAAAAACCCCCCAAAACAATGAGGGGGTGGTTGTCCTCAGCTAAAAGAGATTGAAGAGGCACATTCATCAAATGTAAAATGTGGGGCTTGATTGGATATTAGTTTGAATAAACATATCATAAAGCATATTTTGTGGGGAATGCTTGGGAAATTTGAATATGGAATAGGTATGAAGTGATATTAGGAAATTATGATGAATTGTGTTAGCAATAACTAAATAGCAGAAAATACTATGATTATGTAGAAACAAGTCCTTCCGTTTTAGAGATGTGTAGTAAAATAAATAGGGATGAGATGTTATCATGTCTGTTACTTTAAAATACTTGAGCCAAAGAACACTGAAAGAAGAAAATGTGACAAAAAATTAACAATTTCAAAATCTACATGATAGATGATTTCATTTTCCCTACTCTTCTGTATGTATGAAGGTATTTTAAAAATAAAAATGTATAAAGATGTTTTGTAGCTAAGGATGTCTGACAACTGAAAGATTTGGCTCCCTGATGGTTCTTGGCTTGCCTTTGAGATTAGTGGAGGGGGAACTGGAAATTCTTGACTGCAGTGATAGTAGGATTGTTTCATTACTTCCTGTGAACTCTGAGCACCTAAGGGGACCTTGGAAGTGGCCAGTAAGGTGACTAGCCAGGACAGGATCAAAGGGTGTCACTGTGTGTTCAAGGACGTCTTCCGTAGCCTGGTCCTGCCGTGGAACTTTGAGTTTTCCCTGGGGGTCAAACTGTTCTGGATGGAGCCTCCAAGCAGTGGAGCATTCATTCAAATAGGCTTTCACTGTTTATGGCCTCTGCTATTCCCCACTGGGAAGACTGAACTGGGATCCATTATTTGTCTATTACCTGTAGCACCGAGAGTCACTGATCCTCACATATCTATGTCTCTGACATGATAGAGACTTGGGCTAAGAAGAAAGTACACATTTCCTCTCATGCATTTAAACAGGTATCTTTCTGTGAAACTAGATTTGGGGGAAATAGAAACTTTGGTATTTAAATACTAATTGATACTCTTGCTTTATACCTCAGTGGATGACACAGATTTACTGTAGGATATCCCTGGAAATTGTAGGTGACCCTTCCCACTCATTTTACAGGTGAAGATAATTAGATACAGAGAAAATAAGGCATCTGCCTAAGACCCTATAGTTTGTCAGTGGTGGAGGTGGGGCTGGAATTCACATTGAGCTCAACATCTTTTCATTATGTCACACTTCTTATTCAACTGCTTCCAATTCTTCCCTGGGGCTACAAGCAATTTTCTAGATATCTCTACCCTCATGTACTGATAAACATTTAAAGGACCAGATTGTGCTTTATTTGGAAAGCTAGGGATGAAACAGCAACACAGAGCAGCGTATGCAGAGGGCAAATGAGTACTATTTATGTCAGAGGGTGCTGGAGGAATGAAGCACAGGGCCTGACTGGTTGGGCATTTATATGGTTTCTCAGTGGGGTTTCTCAAATTGTAGTTAGTCTCCTGGGTGACAAACTTGGTTTTGCCTGTGTTTCCAGAGAGCACAAGATTATCTCCGCTCAATCCCTCCAAGGCAAATTCTCAAGCAATAGCCCTGAAAAGCAGAATGCCAGTTTCTTCGGAGGAGACTAGGCCTGTTCAGGGGCCCACATGTTTGTGTGAGTACAAACTCGGGGCATTCTCTCCCTTAAACAACAGGGATCCAATAACCCCGCCAGCATTTGGCCTGGGGATTTTTGAATCAGAGAGATAGATATTGAGTAGACGTGGAGGGCAGATTATCTTATTGTGACCAAGCCCATCAACCCATTCTGTTCAGTGTCTTTACTGTACCTCTTTTGGATCAGGTGGACTCAACAGTGCCAAACTTGCTTTTTGGTTCCATTTGCTCATATATGATAACATAATTAATTAGACTTCTTTTTAAAATTTATTCATACCTTGATTTGATGACTAGGTCATTCTTTCTGCTTTGATCAAGCAGTTGGTCACTATGCCACTTTATGTAGAGATACCAGCATTTAAAGAAGGGAATGAAATTAATATGAGAAAATGAGGGCTGGGGATTTAGCTCAGTGGCACCATGCCTGCCTCGCAAGCGCAAGGTCCTGAGTTCGATCTCTGGTACCAAAAATAACAACAAAAATACATGAGAAAATGAAAAAATGGAAACAAAGTCTTTGTAAACAAGGAGGGAGGGGTTGAAGGGAGGGCAGGGGACTGGGGAAAAAATAAGAACCAAGATGTATCATGTAAAGGTATAAGTTCCCAATGATGAATGTCATCATATTGTATACCAAAAATATGCCAATAAAAAAAAAGATACCAACCTTTCATGAGATGTTTTCTAGTTCAATTTCTAAATGGTAACTTATTTAAAGGTTTCAGTACATTCTTTTGTAGCCTTCAGTGAGGCAAGAGGCAAATGGTAAGGGCTCTAAGCCAGTATCTCCCAGATAGGGAAGCCAGCTGGTCTATGATGATGAGAAAGTTTTTCTTGGTCAGAAAGAAGCTCAGCTGAAAGTTGGAATGGCTTTGTCTACTATTGCTTCATAACTAGCTGACAAGCCTTTATCTCTGAAAGGCCATTTGGAATAGGACTTGCATGTCACCCATCACCTTGGCAGGATCATTCTTTCCCTAGGAACCCGTGTGGAGTAATGCTGCCCAGGGAAGGTGCATAGAATGGCATGTATGTGTGGAGCAACATCTGCAACACAAGTGGTTTGCTAGGGTTATTACTACCACCTCCCAGACAGCAAACTTGAAGCACAGTCAGGTTGCCCTGAATGTTTGCATCTACCAGGTAGATGGCTGGAGGTAATAATGCACAAATAGCACATCACCAATCAGTACAGCAGCTGACATTAGCACCAAGAAACTATACATAGCATGTTTTCAGCTTCAGATGATATTCTTAGAAGCTGGAATAAATTAGGACTTCTCAAGGTTAGTTTACAGCCAGGAAAACAAAAGCTGTTGGGTGAAACAGACCTGTGTGATCTCCACTAAGGGACAGGGAAACTATCCCAACAGTGGCGCCTCGGAGCCCCCTGGTCTTTCCCACCCTGGTGCCCAATATCAGCACCTGCCTGGTTTCTGCACTGAAACCTCTGTTGGGCCTGGTTCCTCTTCAGCGGGGACAAGGAGATGTCACAGGCTCCTTGAAACCACTTCACTCATGGCCTCCCCAGGTTCCCTGCCTTGTCCCTCCCACCATTCTCTTGGTGACTTTGAGAAATCGTGCTTCTTGGGAGAATGTGTCCCACGATGGAACAGCTGCTTCCTCTGTGCTTTGAGTTTCCTTCTCCCTGGGTCCCAGCCAGGGCTATCTCTGGGGAGAAGAGGACGGCATGGATAACTTTGCAGAGAAAAACCCTTGGACTTCAGCCCTTCCTGGTCAGGTTGCTCTCGATGTTTTCACTCACCCTGGCACCACACATTCTGAGTAACAGCAAAGAGGGAGGTAAAGACAGATCTGTCAGGGAGAGTACGTGAGGCTCACTGTTGAAGCCCCCAAACGGCACAGGCCTTGCTCTGAAGGAGCCATGGAGCCCCTTCCTGTGACTAAGCTGACTCAGATTCCTGGGTGATGACATGGTCTTGGGGCAACGAGCCCAGTTTTTTGGACTTAGCTGTGGTACAGAGGTTCCAGATGCTCACCCCAGGGCCATCCCAGGCCTCAAGACATTTTAACTGGGATACCACCAGCTATTGGTGTCGGGCTGCCAACTGTTCTTTCTAGAGTGGGAAAGACTGTCTTTTATTCTCTGATTAGTTTTTCCACTTTTTATGTCAAAACAATATTTCTTCTATGAAATTATTATAATGGCAAATCTTTTTTAAAAAATGTGTTCAATTACCAAAGAAAAATGTTGGCAGTCCTTGAATCTCAACTCTAAAAAATTAGCTTTCGTTTGTGAAATTTTATTTCATTTTATTTTATTGTTTTATATCCTTTTATTGGTACATTTTAGGTGTACAATATAATGACATTCATCATTGGAAATTTGCACCTTTACATACTGTCTTGGTTCTTATCTTTCCCCCTTCCCCTGCCCTCCCTTCAACCCCTCCATCCCTCCCTATTTACAAAGACTTCGTTTCCATTTTTTCATTTTCTCATATTAATTCCATTCCCTTCTTTCTTTTCCCCTACCCCTCCCACTTCCTCTTCCTCTGCATTTGTGAAATTTTAAAGTATGAGAAGCACTGTTTTTGGTGTTCAAAGGAAAAACTGGTCTCTGAGGTTTGGGATTAGGAGAGGTGCTTCTTAGAAGACGTAGGTGTAAAACTTCATGCTTCTGGTGCATTCAGCTCCTAGTCTCCACATACCTGATTCTTTTGCAAGACTTCATCTGCCCTTAGCTTTGACCTAGTTTCCTCATTGTGTATACCTGCGTTTTCAGGAACACAGTGAACTTGGCCTAGCAGAGCTATGGCCTATGTCCACCCCCGTAGCTTATATGCTTTGATGTTTACACTTCCGCCTGACTAATGGCCTGTCCATTCTCCTTCAGGACACAGGAGGGGATGTCTCTTGTTTTTCCTAATGATATTTTTGGCTGACTACTAGGGAAAAAGATCACATGTACAACACAATGTGTCCCGTGGAACAGATACTAATTTGATGATATGATTTGAAAGCTCTATATAGCCCTTAACTATCTTCCAGAAATATCTGCTACCATGTCTGAAATCCTCATTGAATCATTTTTCAGTGCTCTTCCAGAAAAAGAGAAAGATTAAATTTAGTTGATTTGATATCACATAGAAGTGGCACTATGTACACCGGCATAGTGTAATAGAGATGTGTAGCCCACAGTCAGGAAAGAATTTATTTGATCATCATTGTCTTATCTAATCTAGTACATCATAGGGCCCTGAAAGAATGGACAGGGACAGATAGGTTTTGGTGTAGAGATGAATGGATTGTGCATTAGGGTTTTCTCTTCCTTCTTTTAACTGGGTAGAGTAGTTGCTGAAAAAGGTCACTATATGTATGTGAGTATGTATGTGAAGCACACGGAGATAATGAAGACTTATCAACTAAAAGAAGATACTGCATGCCTGGAATGTGTGGATGAGCCATAAAGTTTGCCTGCTTCACATCTCATCCAGAGTTAGCCTTTTGGTGAGGAACAGTCCTGCCTCTGGGGGAAGAATCATATTACAGTCCTGGCTCCGGATGCACTGAAACTGTAACACCAACACAGAAACCGTAACAACAGCATCTGGTCTACTAGACTTTCTTACAGATTTAATTTCTTTTGTCTTTTAAGAACTTTATAATGACTGAAGGAATGAATGTGTTTTCAAAGTATTATTTGGTAAAGCAACAGATTGTGATGGGAAAATCTGTTTTTTGTAGGTTTTATTTGTTGCATACTTTGACTTAGAAATAAATTTTTATATTCAAACCACTGATGTTGATACTTTTTATATATATTACTCTTTTAAAAAAAATTTTTAAAAAACGATCTCTTAAACAGGAACTGGAATCTGTGAAACAAATAGTCAGAGACTATGAAACAAAAAGTTACATTCTATGAAGCAAAAAGACTGAAGTTAGAACCTGTGGAACAAAAGCAAACTCTTACCTCCAACCGGTAATCTCAGTGGAAGATCTCCAAAATGATATAGGGGGAAGAGATGTAACTCCCAAACCTACTAAATAACAATGGAGGTTAAGAGTAGGAAAAATTTATTGGGAGAGAGAAAGCTTCTGCCTAAGAGAGACAGAAGGGGGACCAGAAAGTGGGTTGCTCCACTAGATGTGCTACCTTTATAAGATTTGGGTTGATGTATTTTACTGTTAGCTCTATAAAACATAGTGTAGTACTGTAATATTAGAGGGTAATGGTTCACTTCTACATAATCTGCAAGTCTTTTTTTTTCATTAAGTTTATTGGTACATTTTAGGTATACAATACAGTTACATTTATCATTGGAAACTTGTGTCTTTACATGATGTATCTTGGTTCTTATTTTTTCCCCATTCCCCTGCCCTCCCTTCAACCTCTCCACCCCTCCCTATTTACAAAGACTTTGTTTCCATTTTTTCCTTTTTGCAAATCTTATTAAAAAGCAGACATCTGGAATAGAGTTTAAATAATTGTTGTATCTTTTTTTTCCTTCTGGTCAGCACTATAAATATAAAGCCTACAGATGAGTTTAGGTGGCTTCAGAAGTATAAATTCAGCTAATTTTATATTCTTTTTCAAATGTCATTTATCAGGCACAGTTCTGAAATGTTGATGATTGAATAAGAGATACATGGATTTCTGAATATTCATAATTGTGATACCTAGGGCAGGGCATATTAGAAGTTAAATGCTAGCCCAGATTTCAGAATAAATGTTTCCCAAAAGTGAGAGTTGTAAATTATCTCAAGATATCTTAGAGTAGGTTAAGTTTCTCAATGACATGAGAATTGAGGTATTTACTATTTACTGTGGAGTATAATTCTCAGAGATGTACTTTCAGTTTCTTACCCAATGGAGAGCATATACATACATGTATTATATTTTTTCTTTTTTTTTGTACCAGGGATTGAATTTAGGACCTTGCACTTACAAGACAGGCATGATGCCACTTAGCTAATTCCCTGGCCTGATTATATGTTTTTTAAATATCTGTATAAATGACTACATCAAAACAATGTAAGATACAAATCTATTATATAAGAATCAATCTTGCAGTCAGATTTTTGCATCTGGTAACAGCTTTGAGTTTTAGTTAAAAATACTATATGGCAAAGAAAAGGTGCTTTTTAATTTTATCACTTCGATTAGTATGGCTTTTCTTTTCCAAATTGGATAATGGATCAAAATAAAACTTGTCAATGTGAATTCATTTATTGAACTTGATACTTGTTTTGCTAGAAATGTTATGTAATGTCAATGTTATAAAACATCAAAAGTTATAAATCAAGCTACTGAGCTAATAAAATATGTTCTATGTTCTTAACTTGAAGAATATATAATCAATCTTCATTCTTTATGGATTTTATATTTTTTAATTTGCCTACTTTCTAAAATGTACTTATAATCCCCAAACTGGTATTTGCAGCACAAAGCCTGGTAATTAATGAACATAGAATGGTGAAAATTTTGAGTTGCCATTGTGTCAGTTCCCAGTTGAAGTTGGATAGGGTGACTCTCTGTCTTATTGTTTCAGGTCTCATTCTGTAAACATGCCCATTTCACAGTCTTTGTAGTGCTTTCTGTACACATTTTTTGTTGTTGTTGGTTGATTTCAATTTTGAAAATGGCCCCAAAGTACTGCTGAAGTGCTGTCTGGTGTTCCTAAGTGCAAGAAGATTGTGGCAAAAACCTTATGGAGAATAGATGAGTTTTCTATGAGCTTCATTTGGGCACAGGTTACAGTGCTGTTGACTATGAGTTCAGTGTTGATAAGTGAATAAGACATAGGTGTTTTAAGTGTATTAATTGCTTGGCAAAAATAAAAATTAAGGTTAAGTATTGATCAGTTGATGCAAATGTTGAGATCAAAAGTTTGGGGGAATCTAACCTTATGTTTTCCTTGGGTAAAGATTCAGTACTCACTAATGCAGTATTAACAGTGACTTTATAGAACATAACTACTGTGAGTAATGAAAACTGACCAAGGGCCAGGGATTTAGCTCAGTGGCACAGCACCTGCCTAGCAAGCGCAAGGTCCTGAGTTTGATCCCCAGTACTGGAAAAAAACAGAAACAAAAAGCAAGAGAACTGACCAAACAGTCAAGGTGACAGAATTGAAATATATATGTAAATTTATGGTTTGTATTTGACTAGAACTCATCACAATATCAATGCTTACTGAATTTAACTTAATTATATCATACATGGCTGATCTATTGACAAGCCGATGACATTTGAATAAATAATAAAGATACACATAATTTATCACTTACTATAATTTATTTTACAGTATTTACTTGCCTTATTTCAGCAAAATCATGAATTATATTGTTATAGTATTTTTACCTAATTGTGTTCTATTAACAGTAATGATAAAAACATTTAAAACTGCAACTGTGTTTAAGTGAACATGATATGAATATATTTTCATCATAAGATAAAAGTACTTTTCAAAAATATTTTTCTTTTAAAGTATTAAAATTACAGATAAAATTAAATTAAAATTAATGAGTGTCAGCATTTAAAATCAACTTTAATGAATTTGATTTATAATTAAATTATTTAAAATGTAATTAACCCACTTAATATTTTATAAAACAAATGTATTGGTAGTTCTAGGGTTATATATTGCTTCTTGGTTGCCAACACCATAATTACCAAATAGCTCTAAAATATGAAGTAGAACTTGAAGAGAGACAGAGTCTTCATTACTTGGAAACAATACTTATTAAAGTGTTTTCTTTTTGCTATTAAGGAACAAGTATTTTTAACAAACTAATTAATCCATATTTTATTTAGTTAGGTGTTTTTGTTACAATGTTTCTCATATTCTGAATCTTTCTACAACTCTGGCTCTTATGTCAGCAGTGAAGCAGCCTTTCAGAGTCCAGGATGGCTCCCAGCTTATACTGGACCAACATTCCTGCCCATAACATAAATAGCTCTAATAAAATATTTTTTAAAAATAGAGGCACTGAAAAGTGACAAAAAGCAAACAGAAAATTGAGAAATTTGACAATTGAAGGAAGATAATGTCAGCAGATGAGATTCACATATATAAGGGTTTTCCTCTGAGGAGACTCTTTAGTCCTCACAGTTCAAGTAGAAAGCCATATCTTATTGCAAGAGGACTCAGAAGATCCGGTGTGGAGATGTCAGGATGTCATATAAGCACCAATCAAATCATCAGCTGACCTCTGAAATGTGTACATAAAATGTGTATATAAAAGGTTCCCCAAAAAGCCTAGTGAAATACAAGATCTGGTAGGCTGAATAAACAGAGACCATTCCCATTGAGACAGAATTTGAAGTTTGATTCCTGCCAGATGAGAGTGGTTTGGTAAACATCTTGGACTTTCTATTGAGATCCCAGATTAGTGACATCTTAGGGGTAAAAACCATGCATAGGACTAATGATTTCCCTAGGACTAATGGAGCTACAACTAAACAAAATGAAAACCGAGCCTTCACAAGCTGAAAGTGATCAAGGGGAAGAGGACTGGACATGTCACAGTTAGTATGCAATAAAAAACAACTAAATATATAAAGAAATGGGAAAACGTTATCCAAGATCAAGGAAAAGTTTACTTCATTGAATCTGATCTACAGATACCTAGATGCTTAAATAAGCAAACTTTTGATTTTATTAAAATATAATAATCTACAAAAATTTGTTATGAGTGAAAAATAGGGAGTTTTATTAGCCACAGCAATTAGAAAAGAGAAAGAAATAAAAGGAATAAAGATAGGAAAGGAAGAAGTTAAACAGTCATTTTTTGCTGATGATATGACACTTTACATAGAAGACCCAAAAAATTCCACCAAGACTTCTAGACTTAATTGACAGATTCAGTAGAGTAGCTGGATAAAATGTCAACACTCAAAAAACAATAGCCTTCTTATACATAAATAACAGACTCACTGAGAGAGAAATTAGGGAAACAATTCCTTTCATAATAGCATCCCCCAAAAATGAAATATCTAGGAATCAATCTAACAAAGGAAGCAAAGGACCTCTAGGCTGAAAACTACAGCACTCTGAAAAAAGAGATCGAAGAAGATATAAGAAAATGGAAGGACATCCCTTACTCCTGGGTAGGAAGAGCCAATATAGTGAAAATGGCCAAAACTTCCAAAACTACTATATAGATTTAATGCAATGCCAATTGAAATTCCAACAATATACTTCACAGAACTAGAGAAAACAATCCAAAAATTCATTTGGAACAAGAAGAGACCTAGAATAGCAAAAGCAATTCTAAGCAACAGAGACATGGCAGGGGGTATCACAATCCCCAACTTGAAACTATACTACAAAGCTACTGTGATAAAATCAAATCAGCATGGTACTGGCAAAGAAACAGACCCGAAGATCAGTGAAATACATTAGAAGATGCAGAAACAACTACAGATATACTCAGCCACCTCATCTTTGACAAAGGAGCCAACCACCCTCATTGGAGGAAAGATAGACTGTTTAATAAATGGTGTTGGTAAAACTGGATTTCAGCCTGCCAGAGATTAAAACTAGACCCATACCTATCACCATGCACTAAAGTAAGATTGAAGTGGATTAAAGATCTAAATATTAAGACAGAAACATTACATTTGCTGGAAGATAAGTTAGATCGAACTCTTGAAGACATTGACATAGGAAAAGACTTCATGAACAAAACTTCAGTAGCACAAGAACTAGCACAAAGAATCAACAAGTGGGATTTCATCTTATTAAAAAGTTTCTGAACTGCAAGAGAAACTACCAACAGAGCTAAGAGACAACCTACAATGTGGGAAAAAATTTTCAGCAGCTGTACTTCAGACAAAAGACTACTGTCTAGAATATATAAAGAACTGAAAAAAATTAGACCCCTGGAATTCAAAGATCCAATTCAAAAATGGGCATCTGAAATGAACAGGCATTTCTCAGACAAAGAAGTAAAAGCAGCAAATAAATATATGAAAAAATATTCAACATCACTGGTTATTTGAGAGATGCAGATGAAAACAACACTGAGATTCCACCTCACTCCAGAAAGAATGGCTGTTATAAAGTATTCATCCAATAACAAATGCTGGCAGGGTTGTGGAGAGAAAGGAACCCTTCTCCATTGTTGCTAGGAGTGCAGACTGGTGCAACCACTGTGGAAATCAGTATGGAGATAACTCAAAAATCTAGGACTAGAGGTCCCATTTGGTCCAGCTATTCCCCTGCTGGGTATCCTCCTCAAAGAATTAAAAGAATCATACCAGAGCGATATATGTGTACCCATGTTTATAGTGGCACAGTTTGTAATAGCTAAAGCTTGGAAATAGCCCAAGTGCCCATCAACTGGAGACTGGATAAAGATGGTGTGGTTTTTAAAAAAAATAAAATGGAGTGCTACTCAGCCATAAAGAATGAGAAACTAGAGATATTTATAGTTAAATGAATGCATATTGAGGCCATCCTCTTAAGTGAAATAAATAGGACACACACGTGTAAATACCGAATAGTTTCTCTAGTGTGAGAAACTGAAAGTGTAATTAAGGATTAAAATGATTAAAATAAATAATTGATAATTTGAAATATGAAGAAAAGGCTCAAAGGGGTAGGGGTGGCAGGAAGGGAAGGGGAGAGATCAGAGTTATAGACTGGAATCTGGAAAGAATCCATATATAAATCGTGTTAAAAACTATAGGAAGAGATGTAGATAGAGACTAGGCTGGAGCTCATCAGTGGGTTGGGAAGGAAGAGTCACTGAGATCAAAGGAGAGAAGAGTGTGTTTCCAGAAGAAGCACATACAGCTATGTACAGTACACAGTACTCGATAGTGTGATAAATGACTGTTACTGTTTTAGGTACTTATCATAACATGCTGTGCTTTTCATCCATTAGAGCATAATCCTACTTATATAAAAGAGTTTACTGTAAAACAGTGTGCTGCTATGGCAGTGGTGGCCTCATGTCTCTCATGTTTAACTGCGTATTTGGATAATATCAAGGGGCCATCACAGATGATTGACGTATACCTTTTCAGTTTGCACTTAGAAGTTGGCACTCTGTGTGGTACTTTTCGATACACATGGATGAAATTGCCTAATAATATATTTCTCATTATATTTCCATCATGTGTCACATGACTGTATCAAAATTTAAATAAAAAAAATTTGGCCTATGTGGAGTCTACTAGCTAATTAGAATTTTTTTTCCAGACCACTATTTGTTCAATCTTAGTTTTGGAAATCTTTCTAAAACAAATAATATCCTCTGATGTCTTGTTAATGCTTGAGATTTTTAAAAAATTATATGGAAAAATGTTTAAGTACTTTTCACTTTTGCTTTGGTTGAGTTCTACTATATTTGAATATTATTATAGTTTTTTTCCCTTGCATTTTTTTTCTTTGAATAATTTTAATTTTTGTATATGTGTGTGTTTGATAATAAAGTTATACAAAAAATAGAGTGTTTTAGAAGACATAAAACTATTTAAAAAACATGAAAATCCTAGAGTTGAAAAATAGAATATCTGAAATAAAAAATTTGCAGGATGAGATTACCATCAAATTGGCCACTGTGTTAGCTTTCCATCACTGTGGAAAAATATTTCATAAAAAAAATTAAAAGGAAGAAAGATTTATGTTAGCTCATCATTTTATAGTCTAATTGCTTTGAGCCTAAGGCAGGGTAGAACATCATGGCAGGAAGCATGTGGTGGAGCAAAGATATTCATTTCATGGTGGCCAGTGTTCTCAAGGGCATCCTCTAAATGATTTACTTCCTGCAACTAGGAACCACTCCTGAAGTTACACTACTTCCCAATAATGACCAAACCTTTACCACATGGCCTCTGGGAGACATTTCTGATACAAAGAACATTCTTTCCCTGGCCTCCAAAGGCTCATGTCAATCTCACAATGTAAGATCCATTAGGCCTTCTCCACAGTCTCAACAGTTCCAACATTGCTCAAAAGTCCAGTTAAAAATCTCCTCTGAGCCTCAAGGTAAACTCTTAGCTGTAAGCCCCTATAAAATTCAATGAAAAGTTGTACACTTCTAAGATTCAATGGCACTGTAAACATTCCCATTCCAATTGCAAAAGGGAGGAATAAGAAAATACCACGGAGGGATCAGGCCAAAATAAGACCCAAACTCAGCAGCGGAAACATTATATTCTTAATTCCGTGTACGTCAAGGGCACATGATAGGGTGATGTAAGCTCCAGAGGATGTGGCATCTGATTCCATGGCAAGCTATGGTCAGTGTGGTCTTTCTCTTGGGCTGGCTCCACTTGCTGCATGCAGCTTCCTCAAATATGTATTCCACATTGCTGGCATCTTTAACTTCCTGGGATCTTCACTGCATTTTCCACGTCACTCTAACAGCTTCACATATCACTCTACTGGGAACTGCTTACAGGGACTCCAACCCTGGCACATACCACCTAGTCTTCCAGGCCTTTCTTTGAAATCTTGGTGGAAGCATCCATGACTCCATAACCCTTGCACTCTGTATGCTTGTAAAACTAGCACCACGTGGACAACTTCAAGGTCTTCTGCCAGTGGGCACAGTATACAAGTTCTCTTTGGACCATGGCTTCAATGACTATTGAGTGTCTAGATGGCTGAACATGGGGAAATGCTTCTGAGGGAAATAATTTACTAGGCAGTCCTGTATGAGGAGAGTGCTCCAGGGCTTGGTTCTCAAAGGAAAGTCACCTTCCTTCTTTCCTTCCTTATTTCTCTCTCTTTCTTTCTTTCTTTCTTTCTTTCTTTCTTTCTTTCTTTCTTTCTTTCTCTCTCTTTCTCTTTCTCTCTCTCTCTCTTTCTTTCTCTCATTCTTCTTTCTGTAGTACTGGAAACTGAACCTAGGGGCTTTGCACTGAGCTACATCTCCAGCCTATTTATATTTTTTATTTTGACAGGACCACCTAAATTGCCCAAGAGTGGGCTTGAACTTGTGATCCTCCTGCTTCAGCTTCCCAGAGTGCTGGAGAAAGCAAAGTCTTTCAAATGAATTTGTATTTACATCCTTGAGCCTGTGATAGGTGAGGTCTGAACAGTCACTGAGATGTTCTTAAGGTACCCTTCCCATTGTCCTGATGGCAAGTACTTGGCTTAATTTTAGCTTGTTAGCACACATATGTAGTACATAATGTTTACATTTCTGTGGGAAGTTGGTACTTGTACATAACATGGTGCCGAGCTATTTAGAAATTACCTGTCTTTGGCCACAACATTAAAAGTGCTCTTTTTCTGGCCAAACTGCAAAGTTTTCAAATATTTCTGCTCTATTTTTTGCTCCCAGTTCTCACTGTAAATCTGGCTGAAAGCATCCAGCAATACAAATATTACTGGCTGAATGTTGTGTTGCCTTGATGTTTCCACAGCTAGGGTATTTTAGTCCTTCACCTTTAATGTCAGCTTCCCACAAGGTCTCTGAAAATGGGCAGATTGCAGACAAGCTCTTTGCCAGAATGTAGCATGAATGGCTTCTAGTCTGGTTCACAGTAGAGTCCTTGTTCCCATTTGAAATTTCATAAGCACACATTTTATGAACAGTAAATGTGAACAATATTCCTATTAGCATTTGGATTTTCTGAGCTTCCATCAGAACTGCCCATTAAGCTCCATTTCTAGCATTTTAGGTTTTTTTACAGCATACTTCAAGTTTTTCCAAAATCCTCCTAATTCCAAACCAAACCAATTCCAAAGTCTTCTGAACCACATTGTCAAGTATGGTAATAGCAGTGACCCTACTCCTGGTACTGATTTGCTATGTTAGTCAGCAGGGGCAAAATGCCTTAAAAGGAAGAGTTACTGTGGCTCAGTTTCAGACCAAGGTTTCTTGGCCCTATCACTTTGGGCTTATGGTAAGGCAGTGTTTGAAGCAGACACAAAGCCCATGCTCAAGACCAGAAGACACTCCGAGTTAGGCCACCCTGGGGCTCAGAACAGCCAAGAGAAGTCAGCATATCTGCCAAACAAAGATCCCAAGAGTGGAGAAATTTCCCAAATGCAATGGTTTATTGAGGATTTACCACATTACATGCAGCAAGATTAAGGGGAGCTCACCCAAGGCACAAGTTGGAACCTGGAGGCAGCACTGAAGGTGCAGGATGTTTCTTCCACCTGCCAACATGCTGTGAGAACATGACCGGGGGCCCAATGGGCAGCACTGAAACTCACAGTGATCTGGACACTGGTATAGCTAAGGAGTCAAACAGAGCATAATTGACAGGCAGAGTGAAGGTCACAGACAGTTACAGAGCTTCAGCAGTGGCTCTGTGAAAAGCAGTACCTAGGGCAAAATCTATAAGGACAGAGCCAGAAGACTAGCCAATGAGTAGCCAGAGGTTTCATCTTTTATGCTGTGGGGAGTTTTATACAAACAATACGGGCTAATCTTACAGTGGTGTACAAACATCATGTGCTAATCCTATGGTGGTAAAAATATGTTTTTCTTTATGGTAGAAATATATATATTTTGAAAACATATTTTTATAAGTTTCTCAAAAGGGCTTCACAGGATAAGTTTTTTGGCATGCAGGCCATATGGTCATCACACTATATGGTTACCACACAAGCTATGACACAGACACACAGGTTGTATAGTTATCACATGGGTCACAAGCTAATTTGGACTCAGTAAGTTTAGGCTCAGAAAGTAAGTTTGAAACGAGACAGAAGCATAAGATGGCTTCTGTCCTGCACACAGCAGGCAGAGAACATCAAGGTGAGAAGTGTGTGAGTGAGCAGTCTACTCACCTCACAGTGGCCATGATGCAAAGAAAGAGAGGAAGGGCCTGGGGTCCCAATATACCTTTCAAGGATCTCTTTTTATATTTCCATTTCTGATGAAACACATGTGTTTTTCGGGGGGGAGACTTCATTTTCATCTGTGTGATTTTTATCTAGAAAAACTTTCTTTACCATTTATTACAGTATAGTTATGAATCCTCTTACTTTTTAAAATCTGAAAATATCTTTGTTTTGCCTTCATTATTGAATGATATCTTTTGCTGGCGATATGTAGAAATCTGGGATGACAATTTTCTTTCAGTATTTTAAAAAGTCATCTTCTATTCTCTGCTGCTCTATATGTTTTCTGATGAGAAATTAACTATTAATCAAATTGTTCTTATCCATAAAAGGATCTTGTTTTATTACTAGTCTTTAGATTTGATCTTTGTTTGGGGTATTTTTGTGTTTTTCTGCCTTTTGCTCATTAAGAACCTTGAATTTGTAAACATCTGTATTTTATTAAACTTGGGAACATTTTAGACAATATTTACTTGAATATTTTTAAGATGTATTTCTCCCTGGTAATTCTAATTACATATACATTTGACTATTTCTATGTATAAGGTCATTGATGGTGTGCTTGTTTTCCATCTTTTTTTCTAATGATCTGTCTTCAACATTATGCTTTCCTTTGTCTTTTTCAGTGATAATGTCTAGCTCATAATATTTAAATTTCAGGAATTGTGCTTTTGGGTTCTAGGAGATTCATATTTAAAATTTTTTTTCTATATTTCTGTTGAGGTTTTCCATTTCTTTGTTGAGAATTTGTTTCATGCCTTTAAAGCATGTTTTATTTTATACTTGGCTGAGATTAATTATTATCATGTGTTAGATTGTGTCATCCCGGAGCAGGGTGGGTCCTTAATCCACCGTGACTTGTGTCCTTATAGAACAGGAAATACTGACACAGGCACACACTAACAAACATGGAGAATGCCATGTGGAAATCTAGGCAGAGAGAGAGATGATACTTCTATATGCCAAAGAATGCCAAAGATTGCCAAAGACTGCCAGTTAATCCCTAGAAGTTAGAAGAGAGATGTAGGACAAATTATCTCTCACAGTCCTCGGAGGAGCCAAACCTGCTGACATCTCCAGCCTCCGGGACTGTGAGACAATAAATTTCTATTGGTTAAGCCACTCAGTTTGTGAAACTATTACAGAAGCCCTAGCAAACTAGTAGAATATAATAGCCACTTGTCTGCTAATGGTAGAATTTCATTCGCCCCAGGATTGGACACAGCTGATTTTCTTTTCTCTTGTGAATATGTTTAATTACATTTACGCTTCTATGTCAGGTGTTTTGGATTGTATCTTGGACATTATCAAGGACAAATTGCAGAGATTTGGGGTTGTCTCATGTTTAATATTATTTCTTTGTTTTAGTGGATAATTTTCTTGGTTGGACCTGCACCTTCACATGTGTTTTGTAAAACATTACCTTTACCCCCCAAAAGCTTTGGCTTTTGTTTCCAATTCCTAAGAATTCCACTCTTGGAATTTCCTGGTAGGAGTAGCTGTCATTCATGGTGGGTCCTAATGTTTTATGCTAATGAGCTGACTTAGGATGAGGACCACCTGTAGCAGGATGATTAACTGTGGTTGAGGATTTGAATAACATGACATCAGTTTGAACTCTGAGGAGGGGATGAGGGCTAGAAATTGAGTTCAATAACACAGCCAGTGATTTAATCGATCATCCTTCCTTATGAAACTTTAATAAAACTTCTGGACATTGAAGCTTGGGTAAGCTTTGCTGTTTGACAATACACTGGACATTAACACACATTAATGTTTTGGGGAGGTAGTGCACCCTGATTCCTTGGGGGTAGAGTATAAGGATGCTTCATGTTTGGGACCCTCCCAGTCTTTACCCTATGCATCTCTTCTTTTGTCAGGTTCTGATTTTTATGTTTTTACTATAATAAAACTGTAATTACCAGTATAGTTCTTTTCTGAGTTCGGTAAGCAGTAGTGAATTATGAAAACTGAAGGGTTAGTGGGGATCTGTAAGAATGTAGCCAGCTGTGCCGAAGAATGTAGCCAGGTGGCCTATGGACCCCTGTATTCAGCTGGTATCTGAGGTCAGGGAAGTCTCATGGAGGACTTTGTCCTTAACCCATGAAGGACACAGGTTATATGTGAAGCTCAGGCCCTCTAGTAGTTGGTATTAGAAGAGCATGTAACATGTCTAATAATTTTGGGGATGCTGGATATTGTGAAGGCTACATTGTTACTTGTCTGGACTTAATTGTATTCCTTTAAAGAGAGTTGTTTTCCATGTTCCACTGTACTGACCTTTAAAAATAATTTACCACTTGTTATATAGTGAAAATTGATGGTAACAAGGGGAAGCTAGAAGAAACAGAAAATTGTGTAATGTTAAAACAATAATCTACCTAAGTATTAGTCAAAAATTTATCACTCAAATGCCTATTGTTACAAATTGGATGTTTGCATGCCTTCTAAATTCATATATTGAATTCCTAACCTCTTAGTGTTGCTGTATTTTGAGATGAGGCCTTTAGGAATAAATTGAGGTTAAGGAGGTCATAAAGGTGGGGCTTGATTGGATTAGTGTCCTTCTAAGAAGAGAAACTACAGTACTTTCCTTCTCCTCCTTCCCCTCCTCTCTCTCGCTCCCTCCCTCTCCATCTTTGTGAATGCACTGGAGAAAGACCAAAAGTCCATGTAAAGACATAGCAAGAGCATAGCTCTCTACAAGCCAGGAAGAGAGTTGTTATCACCTCATTTAGTCAGAACCTCGATCTTGGACTTCTAGCCTCCAGAACTGTAAGAAAGTAAATTTATGTTGTTTGAGTCATGGCAACCTGAGCTCACTAATACAGTGGACTTTGAGATAAGACCAGAGCTGAGCAACTTGGGTTAGGACCCAAATTAGTTTTAACTTATGAACAAAATCTTAAGTTACCACCCAAATCTGGCTGCTTGTGCTTCCAGATGGTCCCAGATACAGATTTAAGAGTTCTGGAAGGAACACTGCAACATCCTTTCCTGTGTGGGGAAATTGAGAAATCCTGGTCCAGTGTCTCTCTGAGAACACTGAGATCTGCCTGTATACAGGAGAGAGACTTTGAAAGCTGTGTAGAGGAGCCTGAGCCTTCAGTTGACCAACTTGAGTTACAACCAGCCCTGGGCAATGAATTGAGTTTGTAAGGCAAGGGTCCACTGTACATGCATCAAGAATAAGATGGTTAAACTGTAGTCTACACACATGATGAAATGCTATATAACGTTGAGAATAAACAAATTACAATTGTAATTAACACAGATAGATTACACACACACACGCACACACATGAGTATTAATCATGCCTTGGTGATACTGGAGGGACTGCCCATCACAGGGCTAGCTAATTTCTAAAGATTGTAAATGGCCACAGGATACTTTTCTATATGCAAACCAAATAATCCTTTATCATGGTTTTAAACTTTGGGCCACCATTTCCCTGCTTTAATCAGACCAAGATTAGGTAACAGATGACCACAGACAGGCCCTGCACCCCAGAGCCAGTGGAAGCATTAAAAATAGCCTTTCCTAAACCTGCTATTTCTATCTTGCCCACTTTCCCCCAGTCCCGTGGCTTCCTCACAGACCCCTGTGGTGCTGGGTGGCATGCTGTGTTTCTGGCTTCCAGGGATCTGTGAATATTATCTTTCCCTTTCATGAAAGGCATTTTAGTGTCTGTGTTTCTTACTATACCTGGGTAAAACAAATTTCAAGTACCATTAAAACACACACAAAGAGTAAATACTGTATGATCCCATTTAAATGAAGTTCAGAAGCAGGCAAAACTAATTTATGGCGTTAGAAGACAGAGTGGTTGTTATTCAGGAAAAGGGGATGTAAGGAAGCAAGAGGGGAGCTCCTGGCATGGTAGGAATCTCTCAACCTAGGTCCAGGTATGAGAATATGTTCACTTTGTGCAACTCAATTGAGGTGTATATCTATAATCTGGGGATTCTTTATGTAATAAAACAGTTGCATTATTTGTTCCAATTC
This sequence comes from Heterocephalus glaber, assembly GCF_053883595.1. Classification (NCBI taxonomy): domain Eukaryota; kingdom Metazoa; phylum Chordata; class Mammalia; order Rodentia; family Bathyergidae; genus Heterocephalus; species Heterocephalus glaber. The sequence continues at coordinate 36,603,062 of NW_028258305.1, forward strand.
TTTCCCTAGATCTTTGTCCTTTGTCAGGTCACTTTGTAATACTCTCCCACTCTGAATCTGGAATCAAATCCACCATGTGCCTTGATTTGGCCAGTAGAATAAATAGGAAATAAGAGCATGCCATTTCTTGGCCTGAGCATCAAGAGGCTTATGAGTTCCTTCTATTCTTGTATTTTTGTTATTGACAGTATTTAGAATGGCAGGGGTAGCTCACTCATCACAGGATGAGGGCCACAGCTTAGGCCCTTAATGCCAGCCCTGCCTGGAGGAAGGCTATAAGGTACTTCCCAGAAGAATGAATGAGTATAGTCAAGATCAGCTAAGCCCAGCTATTATGGTTTGATCGAAAATGTCCCCTCAAATTTTCATGTGTATTGAAATTGGAATACAGGAGGACTATAACTGACTTGCTGTGAGGAGACAGGTCCTGATTAGAGGCAGGTCACTGGGGGTGAGACCTGGAACGGTGCATCTCTCTCTCCAGCTCCACCCTTCTGTCTCTGCTTCCTGGCCACCATTACACGAGCAGCTTTTCTCTACCATTCCATTTCTGCCTTGGAGCCAGCTGAAACCCCTCAAATCTCGAATCTAGGGACTGAAACCCTTCAAATTTTGAGCCCAAGTCGCTTGCTCCTCCTTTAAGTTGTGAGTATTGGGTATTGTGTCTCAGTGTCCGGGAAAGTGACTAAGACACGAGTCTAGCTCAATTGATTTCTGGCCAACCCACAGATTTTCAAGCTGAAGATGATTGGTTTTAAGCTACTCACTTTTTAGGGTGGTTTGTTATTCAGGCAAAATTATTGTAGCAGTGGAAAAAAAGATAATGTCCAAAGTTGGGTAAAAGTAGGGAAAAAGATAGGAGATACTTGAAACAGAAGGAATTTCATTTAAAATATATTCCACTGAGCTGGGTTTGTAATACCACACTGCTTGTGTGGGAACATTGGTCAAAGGTATGTATGAGGTGGATATGCAGAAGTAAGGGACTTTTGGAGCCACACACCCAAAACCTCCTGGAATACATGGTTAGAGATTAAAAGATAGCCTACAGGGCCACAAGTCCAAGGAGGATCAAGCACACTGCCTTAAAGAATGAATGTTCTGACCCTCCTTCTCCCCGTATTCTGATTTATTACTTACACTGGCCCTAAGGTCAGTCATGTAACAGACCATCCTGACCTTCCCCGAATTTCTACCCAAATGTCCATCCTTTGTTCTTTATCCTTGCTTTCTGGTTTTATCAATAAAAGGCACAGAAGCTTCAGTTTGGGGCTGTCTTTCTGAGACTCTTATGATGAGTGGTCTCAGTTAAGGGCAGTCCTTCTGGGCCTTCTTGGAGTTTGAATTGAACATTGACTCTGAGTAATCTTTGATCCTTTGTGCTGTACCACAATTATGAACTGCAACAAGTGGTGCCCTGTGTGAGGAATAACTTGGTGCAACTCAATGCAGAGGACCGATCTTCCAGAGCCTGGAAAGGCAGTAGAGGCAGCCTTGGAATAGCCCAGAACATCTTCAGCAAGCTCACAGGTTTGGTTAATCAGCCCATAGGTATCTTAGTTGTTCAGTTGAATTGCTAAGTGAGTGGGGACAGTTCATTTGTTTGTTTCTTTTTTTCTCTTACTTTCTTTCATATGATAGGGATCAAACTTTATCCAAAGAGGAAAAGCAATTTAAGCAGCATTTACAGTGTCTCTCTTTTTTTTCTTTCTGTGTTCCCTGGTACAGTGTCTCTTAAAGACATATGGATGGAAAGTTTCTGAACCTCAATTTATTAAATTGGTAGCTATTCGAGAACAATGTCCATGGTTTCCTCTGGAGGACAGCCTGGGGATGGAGGACTGGGAACATGTGGGGCGAAAATTGCAACAGTCACTAAGTCCTGTAAAAACCGGACACCTTACTATCTTGCCATCTTTGCAGAGCTGCTACTTGACCCACTCAAAGGAAGTTCTACAAAAGCTTCCTCCTCCTCCCTTAGCTGCCTCTGAAAGGTCCCTTCTACCTCCAAGCCATGCCGCGGTCATGAACTGCAACATGTTTGCTCTCTAATGCTGCATAACATCATGAAATTTATAGTTCCCTGACTCAACAAGTCAGCCTCCCAGGGAGCCGATGATATTGAGAGAAGAAGTGACAACCACGATGCAGAGGGAGGGTTTGGGTATATGTGGGGTGGAGGGAGAAGATAAATGGGTTTGGCTAGGGAGGGTTGAATTTGATGTCTCTAAAGGTCATCCAAATGGAGTTTTCTAGCAGGGAGAAAATGAAAATCTGAAGCTCAAGTCTTTGCTGATGATCTAGATTTCTGCATCTTCAACAAGCAAGTAGTAATTGAGGAACTAAGGCTGCACCTGTGCAGTAAAGCCAGCGCAAAACCAGCTGGAAGTCGCTGTGATAACTGATACCTGGTATTCTATACAAAATGCTTCAACCAATCTGGGTGATTCCTATTGGTGATTATATCAGCTTTCCCACTGTGGGGAGAAAATACCTACATCCATAAGTTAAAAGAGGAGAGATTTATAGTTGGGTGGTAGTGCATGCCCATAATCCCAGCATTCTGAGAGGCTGAAGCAAGAGAATCACAAGTTTGAGGAACCTAGGCTTGACAACTTAGCAAAACCTTGTTGAAAGAAAGAATGAACAAAAGAAAGAAAGGTCTGGGGATGTAGCTCAGGGCAAAGACCCTGGGTTCAATCCCTAGTATTATTAATAAAAAAAAAGGAGAGGTTCACGTTGGCTCACAATTTCAAGGTTGGCTGACTCCCAGGTAGATAACTTTGTGGTGGAGAGATCTGGTGGAGAAAAGTTGCTCAACTCATGGCCTCCACGAAGCAGAGAGCAGGGAAAATGCTGGAGAGGAGGGGCCAGGTACCAGATGTAGTCCCCAAGGTCAGCCCCCATGACCCTCTTCCTCCAACTGGGCCCCACCTCCTAAGAGCCCATTCAGTTATGAACTCATTAATGGGTTAAACCAAGGATGAAGTTAGCACCTTCACAACCCAGCCTCCTCTCCAGGAGTGTCTTAACCCTGTTAAGCTGACAATTAAGATTACCCAGCACAATGCGCAATGCAAAACTGAAGCATGGTTACTGTTTAACAGCGCAAGAGGGAGATTGTAAATGTCTCTTGGCCAGCAAACACTAAGACATCACTATATGCGACCTGTTCCAGGAGTCGGGAAACAGCCCCAAAGTGGAACAGATGTGCCTTTCATCAGAATGGCTGGCAGGGCTGGCCAGAGTGGATGGGGAAATACTGAGATGTCCATGTGATGTGGTGACTTGGAACCAAGGGGGAAAGGGGAGAGGAAAAGGGGAAAGCCTGGGGTGACACCCTAAGTAGGGACCAGAGGAGAAAATAAGGATGAAGTAATCAAGAGAGTGAGACAAGACTGAAGAGAGATGTAAACAGCAGGTGGGGAGAGGAGGTCAATCCGGAAGGAGAAAGCCAGGTCAAGGAAGAAGAGAGGAGAAAAAGGGGCGCGCAATATACAGGAGAAGGCAGCCGAGAAAGGGTGGATGCTGAATCACAGAAGTGAAGAGAAAGAAGACGGGAACAGTAGAGGGTGAGCAAAGGGCGGGAAATGGAAGCAAGAAAACTAGTCCGGCTCAGGGAGGCTGCCTGTCCTGTCCGGCCTTTAGAGAGGAGTGGTTTCTCTGACAGAGCCCTGCTCCCCGGCTCCAGAGCTGAGGGCCTGTCCTGCGGGGGAAGCCCCGGACTTCAGGGAGTCTGGGGCAGCGCCGAGGCACTCCGCGGTTGGAGAGGCGAGGACGGCTTGGCAGGACCTCGACTGCCGGGTGCGATCCGTGCGTGCGTCCGCAGCTGTGCCCTGCGAACCCACCTCTGACCGAGAGCGTGGCCCCTGGACACATCTAGGGGCCCCTAGAGAAACCGCGGAGCAAGTAAGGCTGAGAGGGGCTGCACCTGTGGGCAAGGGGTGGGAGCGGATCGGAGAGTGGGAAAGAGCGGGGTACCCAGAGAGAGCGAAAGGCGCACTTTCGAGGGCGGAAGGAAGCCTCGAGGGTTTGGTGGAGGCTGAGGAAAATGAAGGGGGTTTGGGAACCGGAGCAGTTGGGGAGGTCCTGGCCTGCAGTTTGGGGATTGCCGGCTGCGCGGCGACGGCAGTAACGGTGTAGGGAGGCAGCACTACCTGGCCAACCGACCCCAGGCTCTTTGTCGTGCAGATTACTTCGTCCCAGAAGTTACAGCATCGCAGGATGATTGGTAAGGAACGAGTCATCGAAGGGCAGCCTTGGGGGACTCGGAGCGGAAAGCGGTGGCGAGGAGAGGCGCGCGGGAGGGGAAAGGGACCCTGGGACACCGGGCACCACGAAAGTCTCTGTCCCCCGAGTCTTGGCTGGGCGCCAAGGAGGCATAGCTGCGCGTCGAGCCGGGGTCGGACGCGCCCAGGTGGGAGGCACGAGGGGAGGGGCGGGAGCCGGGCCGAACGGGGCGGACGCCGGGTGGCGTCTCGGGCTCCATAAAGGGGCCGAGCGAGGGCTGCGCTCTCCCCAGCGCCGAGCGCGTCGCCCGCCCGCTCACCGAGAACAGACGCGATGCTAGTTCGGTGCCAGGAGAGCCCAGTACTGGCGGGCAGCGCCACTTTGGCCATCTTGGGGCTAATGATTCTGTACTTCGCGCAGCCCTCGTCCTACGGGAAGTTCAGCCAGACAGGGGCGCCCGGGGCTCAGTGCCTCCCCGCCCGCGCCGCCTGGTTCCTGCAGGAGCTGCCTTCCTTCGCCGTCCCGGTAGGGATCCTCTTCCAGCAGCCCCGCTTCCTTGTCGGACCGCCCGAGACTGTGCTTCTGGGGTTATTCTGCGCACATTACTTTCACAGGTAGCGTTTTGTCCAGCAGGCGCGGTGGGCAGGGTTCTGCTCAGGCTCCCAGGACCCAGGAGCGCAGCGCAAACGGAGAGCGTTTAGCTGCGCAGCGGGAGGAGCGCGGAGCTGGCCCCGGAGCACCTGCGGGGCCCGGGCCGGGCTGGACTCTGGGGGAGCTGGGAGGCATCCGCGGAGCGGCGCCGCCTCCACTTCCCCGGGCCCGCGCTCCTCTCCACAGCATCTAGGCATTTGGCGGCCCGCGCTCACGCGAAGGCGGTGCTACCGGTGCTGCCGAGTGGGAGGCAAGCTTGGCCACTCGGTGTGTTGAGCTGTGGGCCAGCCAGGGCTGTTCCTTCCTGCAAGGCGCGCTGTCTGCCGTTACCTGCACATCCCACGCCCGATGCCTTCTCTTGTTTCACTTTTCTCTCGCAGAGCTTGGCCAGGTTGATTCTGGGATCTTAGGAGAGTCTTAAGGGTTGGCACTTCCTGAAGGAAACTCAGCCCCGAGAAGCTGATCAGTTTAAGGAGGGCATGAGCAGGGAGATAGGCAGAGCCCAGACTCGGCCTTCACAGGTGGGAAGAGAATATGAGGTCCCATTGATGTAAGTCAGGGCCTGGCTCTTAAGGCCTCCCTCAAAAGGGACTGAGCTCATCACCGATTTATCAACCCAGGTTCACTGGGACTTGAATTGTGAATCAGAGTTAACTGGGAGCACAACTGTTCTCGATGAGAAATCCTCAGTTCCGGAAAACTTTGCCTTTCTAGTCTGGGAAGGAAAAACAGGGCAGAGACCAAGCAATATCAGGATTTGAAGAGTGTGGAACCCCAACAAAAACTCATAGAGGAAGGGAAGAACAGATTGCTAAAGTGCCTACCATGACCAGTCATTTAGCATCTCATTTGGCCTTACTGATACCTTAACAGATGTCTTTAATTGTGCCCAGATTACAAAGGAACGGAAGCAAAGTAAGGATATGTGACTGAAGGATGAGGAGAAAGATAGTGCCCAGCAAAATTTATCCAGGAGAGAACAGTTCTTGGGTAGGGAAAGGGTTGGTATAGCTGCTGAACTGAATCATCAAGATCTGAGCAGAAGCTCTGACTTATTTTGAGTAAATGATTCCTAGGGTCAAAAGATCTAGGATTATATAGATTAGAAGTTAAAATACATACTAATGCTTCTGGAAGCTAAAGGGCTTAGTTCCTTCTCTCTTAAGGGAAATTGGTACCTCATGGTGTGTGTGTGTGTGTGTGTGTGAGTGTGAGAGAGAGATACAGATTTCAACCTGTCTTTCCATAACTCCTTCCTGTCCTCTAGATCTTAATTGGTGAAGATTTAGTAATTATGCCATATTAACTGAATTCTCATTCTTTTAAAAAGGTAAGTATTGGCAAGTAGTAGTAGTAAAATTTATATTCTCCCAACAAATATTTACAAAAAGTTTGTTGTGGACCAGGTTCCAGGGTAGTTATCTGTTGGAGTTCACGACTGTGGCTGGGCACAAAGGATGAAAGATTACTGAGTCAGTGTCCAATGCGAACTCCAAGAAGGCCCAGAGGGGCAGCCCTTAACCAAGACCCCTCAGCATGAGAGACTCTCCTAAGGACAGCTCTGAACTGAAGGTTTGCAATCAGTGGCTACTAATAAAAAGGGGTTTATTTTATTGCTAGAACCAGGAAGCAAGGCTTAAGGACAAAAGAAAGATGATGTCTCTCTGTGCAGGAATTCCTATAGGCAATCGGGGAAGGACAGCAAGGTCAGGGGACGGTCAGGGTGGTCGGTTACATGACTGACCTTAGGGCCAATGTAGTAATAAATCAGAGTATGGGGGGGGGGAAGGAGGGCCTGAGCACTCATTCTTTAAGGCAGTGTGTTTTGATCCTATTTGGACTTGTGGCCACATAGGCTGTCTTTCAGTCTCTAGCCATGCATTCCAGGAGGTTTTAGGTGTGTGGCTCCAAAAGTCCCTTACCTCTGCATATCTATCTCATACGTACCTGTGCCCAGTTCCTCACATATCCCCCTTTTTTGTTTTATACACATATTAGAGGTCAATCAGTCCTCCCATCTGCCTAAAAAGGGCTGCGGTGAGAGCTAAAGAAATACAAAAAGACACTCTCAAAGCACATGGGAGGCTGGGAGGTCAATGTCAGAGTGGACAAAGACAAACTCTGAGATAGCCACTATGTATTGGTTGCACACAATAATCAGAGGGAGTATCAGGTGACTCATAGGGCGGTGGTAATCTTATGTTGATGAGGATCTTAGGTTGATGAGGACAGTGAGATGAGCAAAGCATTCTTGCACTAGTAGGTGGGAAGAGATAGCAGCTAATAAGGAATTTGTGCGCCCCCCAAACCTTTCTCTTTATTATTACTACTCAGTTCTCAAGAAACCAGGATGTCTTCAGCTGATGTAATCTTGCCCTTGAGCATCATGGCATCATGGGACCATTGAGGCCTCAGCTGTGACCAGAGGTACACGGAGTTATGTCTCTGCATGTCATAGCAGGCCCGCCTGACAAGAAGACACTAGACCTCAGACAGCTGTAGCCACAATTTAATTATGAAATGATTTTTCCTCCAAAATTATCTAGAAGGGCTCTTGACATACATGGGTTTGGGAAAGAAGGCCAGGGTGAAGGTAGGAGGGATATTGGGCTTGGTGAAGAAACATCGTCATGGCTTTAGCATGTGGCTCTTAGAACTGCAAGAAAGAGTAAAGAGAAAATTATTTTAATCACTATAGGAACCCAAATGTGAAGGTTGAAACCAGAGAACCAGCTTTTGGGATTCACCACTAGGCAATAGCATTGAGGTGATCTAAAGTAATATTACTGGCTTCTAGTTGAAATTTGTATAACTGGATCTGTAGTCAGCACTGGACAGTGGAAATCTCTCCATTGAGATCAGCATAAAAAGCACCAAGGAGCATACACTGGAGTTTGTCCCAGGTTTCAGAATGATTAAATGGAATTGGAGTGACGACACAGTGGAATGGTAACCAGCATCACAGCAGGGCCTACTGACGTGTCTGAAGAGCTTGCTAATGTTTGCTGAGCCATCTGACAGGTGCTTCAAGGGCATCAAGTCTTTGTAAAGTTTCTTTATCAATATAGGTTTGAGTTAAGAGCTCAGAAGTAACATTTTGAAAATAACCACATGTGGTTTGGGTAGTTTGGACGGAATGAGTTAGGGCAATGGGTGCTGTGGCTACAGTAGCTGCCAGTGGCATCTCTGCTATAACGTCCCCAAACCGCTTTTGCCTGACATATTCAAGTGCTGAGGTAATTTGTTCAAGAGCAGAGTCACCCACCCAATTGCATGTAAAATTGTTGAGGAGCTAGGCTTTAGCCCTTAGTCTAAGTATTGTAATATGAGTAATATTTAATTGAGAAATATTATTATTGACACAGGGTGTTATGGCTTGTGTGTAGATATCCCCTCAAAGCCTCATGCAGTCAGAGGTGGAGCTTTTTCTGAGGTAGCTGGATCTAGTGAATGACTTTGGGATTGATTTATGGTGCAAAGCTAGGCTCAAGGGCACTGGAATTAAGGGTGTGAGAGCTATCCGCCCTAAGGAGTCTAGATAAGAGGGCAGAAAGATGCTATTAAAATCATTTGTTAGTTCCCTTGTTGCCTTTGCTGTCTTCTGGCACCATGAAATGTTACCCTTCTGCCATGTGCCCCCTACTTGGAGCCAGCCAATCATGGACTGAAACCTCTGTGAACTGTAAGTCAAATAAACTTTCCCCCTTTAACTTTGGGTGTCAGGTATCTGGGGGAAAAGTTTATTTGGCTCACAGTTCATGGAGGTTTCAGTCCATAATCATATGGGTCCAAGGCAGGGAGGCTTGGCAGAGGAGAAACTGTTTATGGTAGCCAGAAGGTAGCAAAGCAGCAAGGGAACCTTAGCATCTTTCTGCCCCTTTTATCTTATTCACACTACTGGGGTTAGGGTAGTGCAACATCATACACTCTAGATTCAGCCACCTCTAAAAAAGCCACCTATGATCGCATGAGGCTTTGGGGGGGACATCTAGACCCAAACCATAACATTAAGACACATGGAGTGAGCCATGTGGAATTTGTAGGCAAGGTAAATCACAGAGATTGACTCCTGCCTGAGTATTAGATTTTATCAATTATGGTTGTCTTAGAAGTTGAATCCCTGTAGAATGTTAATAGATAACAGTTATAAAGTTTTACAGAGAAAATTTAAGATCAAGGGCAGTATGTTTTAGCATAATAATCATGATAACATTACTATATTAGAACTGTTAGGTTTTCTTATCTTTGAAACACATTTAGATGTTCATCTTAGTAGAGAATAACTTTTTAGTCAGTTATCATTCTCTAATTCCAAAATATTAAATGACATTAAGGAAATGTTTACCTAATTTATCTTTATCCATTCTGTTATCAAAGTGACATTTAACTAGAATGAACTTGTTTATAGATGTACTTTATAGGTTATTAACCTCTAACCTTTTAATTTCTCCAGTGACATTACCTGGATTGCACAGTGTCTGGGTATCTTTAACTGTTTAATTACATAACAATCACATAAACATAAACATGAAAAAGTATTCCTATCATCTGGCTGGCTATATCATGCTGGATTGACATGCACATTTCATCACAAATAGCTGAAACACAAGTAAAGGAAAGCCAGATGCTTGAGCCTAAAAAAATTTATCACCATAAATCATCAACATGATAATTTTTTTTTCAGTTTTGTATATTTGAATGCCTGTACACTTGGGAAGCACAAATATAAATCTTAATATGTCATGAGGTTAGCAATATTTAGATTGCAGCTATAGAGAAATATATATATTTTGTTTCTACTCTTAAGACAAATTTTAGACTCTTTTAACTGGTTTTGTGAGATGTAACCATATTGACAAGAATCTTTACAGCTCTGATGAGTTTTGGAAACAGTGTTGATGACTACAAATAGACTTATTACCCAGTATACAAATGCATCTCAATTATACAATAACAAAATGCTTGTTTAATCAAAGCCAATAGGTATAAGTCAACTTTAAATGTCAGGACTAATTCTATTTTATTTTATTTTATTTATTTTTTAAATTATTTTTTTAAAGAAGATTATTATTTACTTTTTTTTTTTTTTTTTTTTTTTTGGTATTGGAGATCGAACTTGGGACCTTGTGCTTGCAAGGCAGGCACCGGAACCACTGAGCTAAATCCCCAGCCGTAATTTTATTTTATTTATTTATTTATTTTTGTGATATCAGGGATGGAACTCAGGACACTGCACTTGCCAGGCAGGTGCATCAGTCTGTGCTACATCCCTGGTCCCAGGACCAATTTTATTTATTTATTTATTTTTTATTTATATATTAATTGGTACATTTTAGATATGCAATACATTTACATTTATCATTGGGTATTTGTACCTGAAAATGATGTATCTTAGTTCTTATTTTTTCCCCATTACCTGTGCACCCTTCACCCCTTCCACCCTTCCCTATTTACATAGACTTTGTTTCCATTATTTTTTCTTTCACATAATTTTTCCTTTCTTTTCTTCCCTTTCCCCTTCCCCTCCCACCACCCCTGCACGTTTGGACCTTTTCCTATTTCATATTATCAATTATTCATTTTAATCATTTTCATCCTTATTTACACTTTCAGTTTCTCACACTAGAGATACTATTCGGTATTTACACATGTGTATCCTATTTATTTCACTTAAGAGTATGGCCTCAATATGCATCCATTTAGCTATAAATGACTCTAGTTTCTCATACTTTATGGCTGAGTAGTACTCCATTTTATAAAAAAAACACATCTTCTTTATCCAGTCTCTAGTTGATGGGCACTTGGGCTGTTTCCAAACCTTAGCTATTACAAACTGTGCTGCTATAAACATAGGTGCACATATATCACTGTGGTATGATTCTTTTAATTCTTTGGGGAAGATACCCAGCAGGGGAATAGCTGGGTCAAATGGGACCTCCAGCCCTAGTTCTTTGAGGTATCTCCATACTGATTTCCACAGTGGTTGCACCAGTCTGCACTCCTAGCAACAATGGAGAAGGGTTCCTTTCTCTCTACACCTCCGCCAGCATTTGTTATTGGTTGATTTCTTGATAGCAGCCATTCTTTGTGGGGTGAGGTGGAATCTCAGTGTTGTTTTGATCTGCATCTCTCAAATGACCAGTGATGTTGAACATTTTTTCATATATTTATTTGCTGTTTTTACTTCTTTGAGAAATGTCTGTTCATTTTGGATGCCCATTTTTGAATGAGGTCTTTGAATTTGGGGGCTCTGATTATTTTTAATTGTGTATATATTCTTGATAGTAGACCTTTGTCTGAGGTACAGCTGCTAAAAATTTCTTCCCATATTGTAGGTTGTCTCTTAGCTCTGTTGGTAGTTTCTCTTGCAGTGCAGAAGCTTTTTAATAAAATGAGGTCCCAGTTGTTCATTCTTTGTGTTAACTCCCATGCTACTGAAGCTTTGTTCATAAAGTCTTTTTCTATGCCAATGTCATTGAGAGTTCTACCTAAGTTATTTTCCAGCAAGTTTACTGTTTCTGTCTTGATATTTAGCTCTTTAATCCACTTTGGTCTTAGTTTAGTGCACAGTGATAGGTATGGGTCTAGTTTTAATCTTTAGCAGGTTGAAATCCAGTTTTTCCAACACCATTTATTGAACAGGCTATCTTTTCCCCAATGAGGGTGATTGGCTCCTTTGTCAAAGATGAGGTGGCTGAATATGTCTGGAGTTGTTTCTGCATCTTGTAATCTATTCCACTGATCTTTGGGTCTGTTTCTTTGCCAGTACCATGCTGTTTTTATCACAGTAGCTTTGTAGTATAGTTTCAAGTTGGGGATTGTGATACCCCCAGCCATGTCTCTGTTGCCCAGAATTGCTTTTGCTATTCTAGGTTTCTTCTGCTTCCAAATGAATTTTTGGATTGTTTTCTGTAGTTCTGTGAAGTATATTGTTGGAATTTCAATCAGCATTGCATTAAATCTATATAGTAGTTTTGGAAGTATGGCCATTTTCACTATATTGATTCTTCCTACCCAGGAACAAGGGATATCTTTCCATTTTCTCATATCCTCTTCGATCTCCTTCAGAGTGCTGTAGTTTTCAGTGCAGAGGTCTTTTGCTTCCTTTGTTAGGTTGATTCCTAGATATTTCATTTTTTTAGATGCTATTGTAAAAGGAATTATTTCCCAAATTTCTCTCTCAATGGGTCTGCTATTTGCAGATAAGAAGTCTATTGTTTTTTGAGTGTTAGGTCTAGAAGACTTTTGAATGAGTGTTTTGGATCTTCTATGTAAAGTATCATATCATCAGCAAATAATGTCAGTTTCACTTCTTCCTTTCCTATATATATTCCTCTTATTTCTTTCTCTTGTCTAATTGCTATGGCTAATGTTTCCAGAACAGTATTGAACAGGAGTGGTGATAGTGGGCATCCTTGTCTTGTTCCTGATTTTAGCATGAAAGTTTTCAGGTTTTGACCATTTAGTATGATGTTGGCTGTTGGTTTTTCTTAGATAGCCTTTATCAGGCTGAGATAAAGACCTTCTATTCCAATTTTCTGTAGGGTTTTTTTTTTATCATGAATGGGTGTTGGATTTTGTCAAATGCCTTTTCTGCATCTATTGAGATGATCATATGGTTTTTGTCCTTGGTTCTGTTAATATAGTGTATTACATTTATTGATTTATGGATGTTGAATCATCCTTGCATCCCTGGGATAAATCCGACTTGGTCAGGGTGTATGATCTTCTTGATGATCCTCTGTATTCTGTTAGCCGGTATCTTGTTCAGGATTTTTGCATGTATGTTCATTAGGGAGATTGGTCTGTAGTTCTCTTTTTGGGTTGGGTCTTTCCCTGGTTTCCCTGGTTGGGATCAAAGTAACACTTGCTTCCAGGAATGAATTTGGAAGCCTTGCTTCCCTTTCAATTTCCTTGATGAGTTTAAAGAGTAATGGTGATAGTTCTTCTTTAAATGTCTTGTAGAATTCAGCAGTGAAGCCATCAGGACCTGGGCTTTTCTTTGTTGGTAAAGTTTTTATTATATTTTCAATTTCACTCATTGTTATTGGGGTGTTTAGAATTTCTATATCTTCTTCACTTAATTTTGGCAATTTGTATGTATGTAGGAATCTGTCCATTTCTTCTGTGTTTTCCATTTTATTAGAGTAAAGGTTCTCGAAGTAGGTATTGATGATTCTCTGGATTTCTGCTGGATTTGTTGTGGCTTCACCTTTTTCATTCTTAATTGCATGGATTTGAGCCTTTTCTTTCCGTTTTTTGATAAGGTTGGTTAAAGGTTTATCGATTTTATTTATTCTTTCAAAAAACCAACTCTTTGATCCATTGATTATTGGTATCATTCTCTATGTCTCCATTGCATTGATTTCTGCTCAGATCTTTATAATTTCCTTTCTTGTAAGAGCTTTGGGTTTGTTATGCTCTTCTTTTTCTAGGTGCTTGAGGCTCTGCATTAGGTTATTTAACTGAGTTCTCTCTGTTGTCCTAATATGGGCATTCACTGCTATGAATTTCCCATGTAGAACTGCTTTCATTGTGTCCCACAGATTCCTGTATGTTGTACTGGCATTATTATTTACTTGTAGAAACTGTCTAATTTCTTCTTTAATTTCCTCTGTGACCCATTGGTTGTTCAGGAGGGTGTTGTTCAATTTCCATGTGTTTGTGGGAGTTTTGTGGTTTCTTATGTTATTGATCTCCAATTGTATTGCACTATGGTCTGATAATATACAGGGGTTAACTTGAATTCTTTTACATTTACTTAGATATGTCCTATGAGTTAGCATGTGATCTATTTTGGAGAATGACCCGTGTGCAGATAAAATGAATGTGTATTCTGATTTTGTGGGGTGGAACACTCTGTAAACATCTATTAAGTCCATTTGTTCATAGCTTGGGTCAGTTCTAGAATTTCATTGTTAATTTTTCTTCTAGTTGATCTGTCTATTTGTGATAAAGAGGTGTTGATGTCCCCCACTACAATTGTATTAGTGCTTATTTGGTTTTTCATGTCCATTAATATTTGTTTTATATAGTTGGAAGCATTCGTATTTGGTGCATATATATTTAGGATTGTCATCTTTTCCTCTTGGATTGTTCCCTTCACAAAGATGTAGTGACCATCTTTGTCTCTCTTAATTAGTTTTGGTTTGAAATCTATGTTGTCTGCAAATAAGATTGCCACGCCTGCTTTTTTCTGGGTTCCTGTCGTGTGGGGAACTGTTTTCCATCCTTTTACTTTCAGTGTATGGATTTCCTTTTGAGTTAGGTGTGTTTCTTGTATACAGCATATTGCTGGGTTTTGCTTCTTAATCCATTCTGTCAGTCTATTTCTTTTGATTGGTGAATTGAGGCCATTAACATTGATAGTTATAATTGATAGATATTGACTCATCCTTGTCATGATGTTTTACGGTTGTTGGCTCTTTTATTTCTTATTTCCCCCCCTTTCACTTTAGTGTCTTACCTTGCATGATGCCTTCTCTCTGCTTGGCCTCATGGAGTTGTGACCTTCATTGTCTTTTTCTAGGATATTGCATAAAATTGTTTGGAGTGCTCATTTGGTGTTCACAAAATTTCTCAGGTGTTCTTTGTCGTGAAAGTATCTAATTTCCCCATTGATTTTGAAAGAGAATTTTGCAGGATACAACAGTCTAGTTTGGAAGTTATTTTCTTTTAGGGCTTGAAATACTTCACTCCAGGCTCTTCTTGATTTGAGGGTTTGTGTTGAGAATTCTGCCGTGATTCTGTTGGGCTTTCCCTTGTAGGTGATTTGTTTTTTTGCTGTAACTGCCTGTAGAATTTCTTCTTCTGTTGGGTCTCTGGGATCTTGACTATTATATATCTAGGTGTAGATTTTTTTGGTCATGGCTGGTTGGAGTTCTATATGCCTCACCTATCTGTATGTTCAATTCTCTACCTTTGTCTGGGAAGTTTTCTACTATTACTTCTGTGAACAGTTGTTTTATGTCAATTGTACTTTCTCCTGTTTTTGCGTGGACTCCTATCAGTCTTATGTTATTCTTCTTTGCATCATCTAGTAGATGTTGGATTGATTTCTCATGGTCCCTTAGTGTCTTTAAGAAATCTCTGTTTTCACGGTCCTTAACTGCAATCCTGTCTTCTATATCTGATATTCTGTCTTCAGATTCTCTTAGTCTGCTCTGCATGCTTTCAATGGAGTTTTTAATCTCCTGAATATCTGTTTGAATCTGTTTCATGGATTCTATTTCTTTCTTATGTTGGGTAATCATGGTTTCCATTTCTTTCTTAGGCTGGGCATTCATGGCTTCCAGCATGTTTCTGATCTCATCTATTTTCTTATCTGTTTCTGCTCTAGAGCTTCTAATCATGTCTTTCTCTCTGCTTACCATGTCTGTATTTATCTGGGAGATTATTTCTGTTTTGAATTTTTCTAGAGCCTCATGCATCTGCTTTGTTACTTCTTGTGCTATCAGTTCAGGGTGTCCAAGTGGTTGCTTATCCGACTTTTCCACCTCATTTCCCCCAGAATTTCCTTTTTGTGGCATGGAAGCCTGTGTTTGTGCCTTGCTTAAGTGTCTTCTCATATTTGTTTTTGGTACTGTCCTTGGTTTAATTCCTGGGTTGATATTTCAAAATTGCTTAATGTAGGTATCTTTGTTGCTTGTGTTTAAAACCCTTGTGGAATGATTGCTTTTCAGATGTGTCTTCCAGATATAGCTAGTGTTTGGATTTTGAGGCTCTAATGACTCTGAGGGTATTTTATTTTCCTTATACCAAGAAGGAAAACCAATTAGATCAATCACAACATGTTAGCCCAAATGACATAGTCAGCAATACCATAGCATCAAGCACAGCTTAGAAAATGACAATTTGTGGTAGTTATTAACCTATCACATTTAACTATGTGAGTTAAATTAAAACCAAGAACCAACCCAACATAAGTTTATAATGAATAAACTTTTCAATATAGCATCTTTCCCCTTCGGGGTGGGGAGTTAAAAGGAGTTGGGGAGGGAGGGACAGGTAGAAAGAACAGTTAAGATTAGCGGTGAGGCCAGAAGATACAGAAAGATCACACAAACTCTAAGAAGTTGTTAAAGGCAAGAGAAAAAGGCAGAATGAAAGAACAAAGATGTGAATAGAATTACCTAACAGCAACAGGGAGGCTAGATACCAAATTTACTTTCCTTTAAACCTAATGATAAGAGAAGGAAAAAGAGAAGAAAAGAACAATAAGGGAGAAATCCGAATTCAGTGCATAAAGGAACAAATGGGGAGATGAGGAGTAATGTGGGACAGAGAGACAAGAGTGAAAGAGAGAGAAAAAGAAAAGATAACGGAAAGAAAAGTAAAAATTTGAAGAGTAAAAAAAAGTAAAAATTAAGAATTGAAAATAAGAGAAAAAAATTTATTTTTCTTTTTTGCAAAATAGCAATAAAAATTATGGGCCTCCTTTAGGGTGTGTCTCTGTTGTCACAGTAGGCAATGTAGGAATCTGTGTGCATATACGAGTCAATGAGCCTCAGCAAGCCAGCAGCAGACCAAGTACAGTGGTCTGATGTGCCTTTATTGTAGAGATTCTCTTTACTTTTCTGCTGAGCTTCAGTTTTCATCGAGGAGCCTGAGAAGCCCTCTTTCTGTTACTAACTTCTGCTCTATCTTGTGGCCCTCAGGACAAGGGTCTTTATAATCTCCTGTGCCTCTGTAGTGTGGGACCGGGTAGCAGAAAAGCCAGAAGGCCCAGGAGCGCAGGGCGGTGGGGGGGTGGGGTGGTGGACTGGGCCTTGGAGGCGCCTGCGCCTGCGTGGTTAAGCGGACCGCACCGTGGTGTGGGCGGGGCCCTGGACAGCTGCGGAGCTTCAAGCTGCTTGTCTCACCTGGTTGGTTGCAGCTTGGAGAGCCGAGAATTCTTAAAGTATTTAGAATTCTTTATTTAAACCCTTACGGCAAATAGTGGGAGCATTGGAGTTTTCATTTTAAATGGAATTACATCAGAAGCACATTTGAAAAAAATATATAGCTATGTTTGTCAAAAATGTAAACAAACTTTGGAGCTCTTGCTTGTTTCACTCTTACAATGTGGTAGAGACAGCCAACTTCTTGCATATTTTAAATCTAACTTAAAGAACAAATAAATTGGGGAAACAATGATCTGGGTTGGTGACATGTACCAAGGTTACACGGCAAGGAAGAGGAAGGCCAGGCTTGAAGCCAGGACTTCAAACCTTTATGAGTTACACATGCTTAGGATTGCCAGCTCTTACGGGAGACACAGAGGACAAATCACCCTGCTGCTTGTTCTCAGGAGTGGGCAGGAAAGATCCATCGCTTGCTTGTGTCTGTCACTATATTTGGTGCAAAACTTGGGTTGTGGCAGTGTCAGCTCAAGAGTACCAGACAAGGAAGATGCAAACAGAGTGGGAAAGGAACCGGAAGGGTACACGTTCATGCCACTGAAATATACTGAGGGCCGTGGTGCCTGTCTGTGTTTGTACACGGGACAGAGGGCAGATAGGGGGTGGGTTTTGAGGGGACTCCTAAGTAACAACCTCTCTTCCTCATCCAAGTTCAGGACCAACTAAGAGATAAACCCAGGAATTAGGCAGCTAGAGATGAATTACCACTCAGTACTGATAAAACTGGTTTGGAGAAAGTTATTTAGATTTTGGATCCTTTGGGCCTCCTGACACTGTATCTCAGAACTATACAGCAAAAACCATAGCTAGACAACTACTGGCCTCTCCTAGCAGTGCCTATGCTGAAAAGGTAGAAGGGCTGAACTGTCCACCTTTTGAGAGGTCCTCTTCTCAAACTGACCAATCAGGCAGTTCACTGCTCCTTCCGAGAGGGATGTGTAAGGGACAGTGGAAGGAACAAGTGGAGGGGGACCATGAATGTTTTCTGTTACTACACAGAGCACAAATGTTGCCTACCTGTGCGTTTTTGCCAGAGCTTGGCAACTTGGGGCACTTTCCATTCTGCTGCTGACCGCCTGCCTTGTATAGTGACAAGGACCTCAAAAGTCCAGAGTCAAGGTGTTTAAAAAGTTTCTGTCCTGAACCCAGGGGTCTTTCATGAGGCTCAATTCAACACAGAAGCTCTAAGTTTTAAAAACCTCTGAACTGAGGCCAAAAGTGCAATTTGCCTTCCATTTAGTTATGGAAGGGGGAGAAGGAACAGAGAAGCCAATATTTATTGAGCTCTGGGTGTTCCAGGCATTATGTTACATGTTTTACATTGGTTATCTCATTTTGTCCTTGGTTATTAGTGCAATTTCACAATTGTCTGCAGAGCAGAGCATTGATGGGGACGAGTGGGGAGAAGATGTGAAGGCACGCACTTGAGCTGGTCCTCAAAGGATGATCTAGTCTCAGATTTACTGCGGGGGGGGGTTGTGATATTCTGTCAGGAAAAGGGGCCCATCTGCTGATCTGTGATTTAAAATTCCTCTGTACTCTACTTACTCAGCCTTGGAATATTCCTCCACTTGTAATTCTAAACATCTTCTGTGTCTATGGCATGTCATTCGCCTCTGGTACCTAAGCCTTAAGTCAGGCTCGGGGCCATTTTCAAAATTGTTCCATTATATTTCTCCATGTTGTCCAGGGTGATCCTCAGAGTCACTATGAATAAAATAGGAAATTTTGTTTTTGACATTTTCCCCAACCGCCAACCACCTTCCAGACCCTTTTCTGTGTACGGTCTGTTTCTCTCCCTCATTTTCTCTGCCTGTCTTTTTTTTAACAGCAGCACACAATCTTACTTCTGCGCTTCAAAACTTACCTACTCTGTGCCCAAGTCTCAGAGCGACTCATAATGGATTTATTATTCCATTTACATAAATGTTTATGAAATTCAAATAATCTAAAGTGATCTAAGACACTATCTCAAAATAAAATAAAAAAGGGCTCGGAATGTAGCTAAGTATGAAGGCCCTGGGTTTGATCTCCAACAGTGCCAAACAAACAAACAAAAAACTTGTCAAATTGTACCCTTTAAATACATTTAGTGAATTGTATATTAATTATACTCCAGTAAAGATAAAAAATATAGGCAGACTTGTGGCCCTGTGCCACTGAGAATTGCTCAAACTTTTTGTGAAGCTAATTTGGCAATGTTTTAATAAGATGTGAAAAGATGTTCAATTTTTGTTTTTCATGGGAGAAGTGGGGGAAATGCCCAGGAATTCAACACAAGGGAAATACTCAAGGAAATAATACAAAAGAAAGAAATGTCTTTATTATTATGGTATTATTTACAACTGTGGAACACCAGATGTTATTTAGATAGTCTACAGATGAGGACCAATTGTAATCAATGGAATTAGATATCACATACAGTTGAATCGAATGACTATGTCTGTTTGGAACTGAGTAAAGTCATTTAGTTAAAAAGTAGCACATATGGATTATACTCAAGAAATCTATTTTGTTATGAATGGATTACTATTGATAATGATTGTAATATAAAGTGATGTGAATAGCTGATGTTTTAGGTTTGCTTTTTTCTTATATCACTAATGTATTTAATTCATCGTATAGGTAATAGAATAAATAATATTGATATTACAGTATTTAAAAAATACCTTATAAACTGATTATTCAGTGAACAGAGAACAAGACATTCCCATAAATTGGCACTGTTTGGAGAGATTTCAAAAGCCACATCTCATGTGTAAGACCTCCCTCACTAAGCCACTGTGACACCACTAACTTCTGAAATTGTCCTCTTTCATAGTGCTCCTTCAAGTTAAGATGTTGAAGATACCTTAACATTGCAACCTTATTACACGACAAAGTGTTCATACAAACATCCTTTTAATATCTGTTGAAGCTGTGGGGATGTCACCTAATTTTTGTTAATGGTAATTTATGCCTTCTAATTTTTTTCTGATATATCTGACTAGAGCTTATCAAATTTTCTTGATCTCAAAGAATCAGATTTTGGTTTCATTGAGTTTCTCTATTGATTTTCTGTTTCTTAATTGTTTTGTTTTGATCATTAATGTTCTTTTTCTTCTGTTAACTTTGGATTTAACTTGCTCTCCTTTTTCTAATTTCTCAAGGTGGAAACTGAGGTATTATTTACAACTATGGAATACTGTAAGTTATTTAGAAATCTTCTCTTTCATCTACTTTAGACATTTATTGTTATAAATCTCACCTTAATACCATTTTACGGCATTTCACAGATTCTGATACATTGTTTCCATTTTAATTCATTTCAAAATATTTTAATTTCTCTTTTCATATTTTCTCTTACCTGAGAGTTATTCAGAAGGATGTTAACTTCATTTCTGAATATGTAGGGCTTTTCCAAATATTTTGTTATTAATTTCTAATTTTATTCCACTGTGAACAGAGACCACATGGAGACCATGGCTAAATTCTTTCAAGCTTTTATCTTAGCTTCTTTGTACCTGATATTTTTTAATCGCAGGCTGCTTTTAGTATTTTCTTTTTGTCCCTGGTTTTGAACAATTTGGTTGATATATTCTTAGGTGTAGATTTCTTTGTATTTTTTTTTTTTTTTGGTTTGGAGAAACTTTATTTCAATGTAATTCAAGTAGATATTTAAAAAAGACAATATTTTTTAAAAAACAATCTTCTTACCTCTATGAAAAATAAAATTTCATAATAAATTAATTAAAGAATAACGTTAGTTAATACACTGTGTGCCATAACTTAAAAGAATGGCCAAAATGTTAGAGTACAAGTCATAGACAAAAAAGTCTCTTACAAAAAAGAAACAAATAGATAATAGCACAAAACTTTCTTTTCAATGAACTAAGAGGGTGAACCGGTATAAATAAAGCAAATTAGCATATATATTGAAATATTTTTGAAATTTATTGAATTTATTGTACATAGTTTCTAGTAAATGTTAAAGAAAACATGAAGAAAAAGAAGATAGAGAAATATGAAGTGGGGAGAATGAATAATTCCCCAAATTATATATTCCGTGGCTTCTTTGTATTTCTTTTAATGGGTTCTGCTATGGTTTGGATGTGGTTTGTTTTCCAAAGGTTTGTGCACTGGATGCTTGGTCCTCAGTATGGTGATGTTGAGAGGTGGTGAAACCTTCAACAGATAGAACCTAGAGTGATATATCTAGGTCACTGGGGCATCATCCTGAGAAAGGTTAATGTTGGTCCTGCAGAGTAAGTGAGTTCTCCCACAAGTGAGTTGTTACAAAAGAGCAAGTCTGGCCTCTGACTATCTCTTCCTTTCTGTCTTCCCATGTGACTTGCCTTCTTACAGGTGCTCCTGCTATCGTCACATCTGCCATGTTGTGCTGCTGCTAAGAGGGCTCACACCAGAGGCTGAATGGATGGGGTGACCCAATTTAGGATCTGCAGTATCTTATCTGTTAATTCCATCTGGGCAATTTTCATATCAGACACTGTAGTTTTTGTCTCTATAAGTCTGGATTTTTTTTCTATCTTCCACTTCTCTACTTAATTTTATGAACACATAGAACATAGTTACAATAGCTGTTTTAGTGTCATTGACTGTTAATGTTAACAGTTAATTCATGATATCTTATGACATTTGTTTATCAGTTTCAATTGATTAATTAATCTTCTCATTATGGGTCACGTTTTCCCACTTTTTACATGCTTAGTAATCTTTCATTGGATGGTCAGAAGGTGTACCTTGTTAGATGTTAGATATTTTTACATTTCTGTAAAAATTCTTGAGGTTTCTTCTAGGACACAGTTAAATTATTTAGAGAAAATTTGATTCTTCTAGGTTTTCATCTAATTTGTTAGGTGGTTCCAGAAGAGTACTGGTGCTAAGGTTAATCAATCCTCTTCCCGGAGGAATACTTTGTGAATATTCTACCCAATACCTGATGTAGTATGGGTTTTCTATCTGGCTGGGGAAAACAAGCCCTATTCCTGGCCATGCGTGAGCACAGGGTGCTGTTCCCTTTAATCCTTCTGAGTGAGTCTTTCCCCACACAAAGCTCTAGTGAGCATCCTGCTGAATGCTTGGAGGAGACCCTCTGCAAGACTTTGTGTGTGTTTCTCTTCTTCTGTACTCTGTCCTGAGAATGCTACATCTTGGCCTCATAAAATCTCAGTTCTGTTTTGACAACTCTGGAAGTCTAGCTTTAGTATGGGATGCTCTTCCCTGTACCAGATCCTAGACTTTCTTTCAAAGAAGTAAGCTATGTTAGTTATATGGCTCATATCATTTGCTTTTGTTTCTCAGGAATCACACTGTATTTCACTAATTTCCATGTTTTGTAAATCATTCTTTCACATAATTTGCCTTTTTTTTTTCTATCCTGGGGGGTAAATCCAGTGTTTATTATTTTGAGCTGATGGGAAGTAGAAGTCCTACCAATGGCATTTAGAATTTATCTATGCTAGTTTGATCATCTGTAATATTGGATGATTTGTTGGTTTCAGTGGCCTCTGCTGTACTCATGTCATGCCTAAGCCCATTCATTTGTGGTTCTAAACTTTCCACCAATTTTCCCAGGGCAACTGCTTTGTTTCGCTGTAATCCTATTTATTTTTCCATCCTTAAGCCTGATGTGAAATGATCATAGGGTCCCATTTTACAAGTTTCTAGGCTGTGGAGGGCTAAAAATAGTGGCAGAATAGTGACTTCCTTTCCACAAGTCCTATGTCTCCACATAGTGGCAAGTGGCAAGGTGGGCCAAGGGCTATGGAGTGGGAAACACAGAGTGGGAAACACAGAGTGGGAGATCCCAAGAGATGCTTATGAATTACAGGCTTGAAACTAAATGTATATTCTTTCCAGAAACTTATACTACATACTTATTGGCAAAAAGAGTATTTGCAGGGGTAATTAATTAAGATGAGACTAGCTCTCACATCTAATATAACTGGTGTGCTTAGAAGAGGTGAGACAGAGATTCTGACAATGGGATGACAGCGATATGAAGACAGACATAGAAATTGGAGTGATGCTCCTATGAGTGAAAGGAGTGCCAAAGTTTGCTGGCCATCACTGGAAGTGAGCAAGAGTTAAGAAAGTATTCTTCCCTAGAACATTTGGAGGGAGCATGGCCCCTTCCAACTTCTTGATTTTGGAATTCAAACTTCCAGAACTATAAGACAACAAATTTCTATTGTTAAGCTACACAGTTTAGAGCAATTTGGTATAACATCCCTAGGAAACTCACATGAGCTGGAAGAGCCAAGTGAAGGGTAAAGGCACTTCAGGAAGAGGGAGGCCAAATGCCTCTTGTTCTGGAATGGGTCCCTTGTTCTGGAATTGGGTCCAGTGTCAGAGCATTCCTTAACGTTGAGCTGATCCTCATGGTGAGCTATTTTCTGCCCAGGGGTCCTACTGGAAGAACAACAACCGTTAAGTTTGTTCTATGACAGTTCCAAAAAGAAGAGTTCCCAAGGTGCTCTACTCTGAATTTTTAGGTTATAGATCTCCAGACCAGTGCTGACCAGAAATTTACCAGATTGGGTCCTGGAGATGTGGGTGAATTCTCTTTTTATCTGTCTCTGTTCTTTCTCCATTTTTTTCAGATACATCCCCATTTCTCCAATGCTAAAATAAAAACAATTTTTTTTTTTTTTTTTTTTTACAAATTGTTGATTTCTAGGCAGCCTTGCCTTTGAAACAATCCATGATAGATACTGATCAGCCACTGACTGTTAGAATTGTACACATGTGTTGAAAGGACATATCGTACTTCATAAATATGCATATTTACTATGTATCAGTTAAAAATAAAAATATATTAAAGAAAATAAATTGATCAACCACTCTTACAGGAAAAATGTAGTTTTATTGAATGAAGCCTTTTACTAGGTTTGGCAATTCACTTTCTCTGTGTGAACATATCCTCTGGAGAATCGAAACATCTGACAAATGCATATTAAAAAAAATTAATTATGCCTGCCATTGGGAGTCATTATGTCATTGATTTTAAACTGGGTGCACATTAAAATTATCTAGGGAAATCCTTAAAAACTGCTGCTGCTCAAGGTTGCATGCCCAAAATTTTGGTAAACTTACCTTTAGGGTGGCTCTTCCCCTTTAGTATTTCTCCAGGTTCTCGGGTGATTTGAATGTGAAAGCAGGTATCTTAGCCAGGTTCTAGGCGCTGAGAGGCAATACCCAACACACACAAATTAAAGGAGGAGAGGTTTATTTTTGCTCATGTTTTTAGTTCATGGTTGGCTGGCTTTAAGGATGGCATGGTAGGAGGGCGGGTGAAGGAGAGCTATTCACATCTTGGCCAGGAAGCAGAGAGCAGAGGGAGGAGCTGGGGAGGGAGAGGTGCCCTTCCGGGTCACGCCCCCAGGGAACCACTTCTAACTATGACCCACCTCCTAACAGCAAGTCAGCTGTAGCTTCCTCATAACTTAATCACTTTGCAAAAGCCCTGCCCCCGGCACGAGGTTCTGGAAGACATCTAGATACAAACGGTAGCAGCAGAGATGTGAGCTACTGTTGTGGATAGGTGCTTATGCAACTGTTTTTTTTCCACATCAAGACTGAAGTAGAACAAAGTATTTGAAAGCATATACTCACTCTAGAATCAATGCCACCTGTGAATCCCAACTCTGCTATTTCATAACTGTGTAACCTTGGGCTGACCTAATCTCACTGTGGCTAGTTTTCTTCTCTGTAAATAGGAGTCATCGTTACATAATATCCATCTCCTAAAATTGTTATAAAGGTTAAGTGAGTTAATATGTGCAGTGATCTGGAACATCATCTGTTAGTTGTCTGTGGTTCTCTGGTGACATTTCCCTTACTAAATGTCTGAACTGAAATTAATTTCAATGGCTGAAAATTGCTCTAAAAGTGCATTAGTTTTCTGTGGCTGCTATAACAAATGGGCACAAAAGAAGTGGCTTAAAATAATAGAAAAAATTTCTGTTTTTATTCTGGAGGCCAGCAGTCTGAAAACAAGTAGGAACCTATTTCCTTTGCAAGCACTAAAAGAAGGTCTATCCTTTATCTCTTCCAGCTTCTAGCGGCTGGTACCACTCCTTGGCTTGTGGTCTCATCTCTCGCATTCATTTTCACAGTTCCTGCTCCTCTGTGTATAATTTTCTTCTTATGCCTGTCTTGCATGTGATTGGATTGCATTTGGAGCCCACCTGGATTATACATGATAAGTTCTTTCTCTCAAGATCCTTAATTTGATCACATCTTTCCTCATATAAGATAATAGAGTTTTTTTTCTGTAATAAAGTCAATATTTACATGTTCCAGGGACATAGACCCATCTTTGGGGGGAGTGTATCATAATTCAACCTACTGCCCAAGTAATAAAAAGTAAGTGAATGTGATACATGACTGACTCATTCTGTGTTTAGTCACCTTTACACTTGGCCTGCACATCCCCTTCTCAATACATCCCAAACCATCGTTTACATAACAGGTAGCATCTGAGTATATAATCAAATGAGTATTCACTGCCATTTTGTGGTTGTTTTCTGACAACAGTGTAGGCAAGTGGGTTATGAACTCAGGAGACATGCTGGTGCACTGTCCTCTGGTATACAAAGCATGTCTAACAAGGAAAGGCCCCTTGGTGTGTACAGCTCTGAAGAGAATAAATAATTTTATCTAGTTTATGCTTAAAAGCAAAGCCCAAACCTCACTGATCTTGGCTTATTCTCAGAAAAGTCTGATGTTTATTTCAAAGGAGAGCAATGTGATGGTGCATTAACCAGGACTCTTTTAGTTCCAAGTGACAGAAAAACCAACCTTAAGTGAAACTCTAATTAATGAACTCTTGAGAGTAAGTGAGCTTCAGGCTCAGATTGACGCAGTGTTCCAAAGATACCATCAGGGCCTTGTTCTCTCTCCAGCTCTTGGCTTTACTTTTACTGGAACTTTTCTTAGAAAAGCTGTTCTTTGAAGGTGGTAAGTCAGTGGAAGTATCTAAGAACTTATATCCTCTCAGGCTGAAGTCATGTGGCCAAAGTCCTAGAAAGAAAGTGAAATCTTATTGCGGTTTTATGGATCACCTGAGACAGCCAGTGTGATAGGACTGTCCCCTGTCCTAGTTGTCTGAGGAATCTGGAGAATGTGACTCTCTTAGCACATGGGCTAGATGGGGGAAGGAGGTGGCTATGTGGTGAAGGACAAGTGACATAGGAAGGGAAAAGCATATTGGGCAACAAATACAACAGATGACCACTGTAGATGCACTTAGGTTCTTGGACTAAAAGTTTAGGCAATCAAACTTGAATTCTTTTGAAGGGCACATGGGATGTTTCTCCTCCAATTTTATATGCTAGTCAAAATTTCCCTCTCCACTTGGAAATGAGTGAGCGGTTTTGAAACAGAGGACCCCCATTTTAATCCTATCTATGCTGCCCCTTTGCAGTTGAGCAACTTTAAGCAAGTCACCTTATTTACAGAGTCAGGATAGATGCACCCTTATCTGGACCATCTATCACCAGGAAGCATAAACAGAACAGGCCTCCCTGGAGACAATTGGGATCACATGCTAGATCTGTTTTTATTTTTTTGATTTTTTTGAGACAAGATCTCACTGTGTAATTCAAGCTGGCCTTGAACTCACAATGTAGCTCAGGTTGGCCTCGAACTCATGGCGATCCTACTGCCTCAGCCTTCTAAGTTCTGGGATTACAGATGTGTGCCACCACACCTGGCTGTTTTCAATTTTTTGAGAAACCTCCACACCGTTTTTCATAATAGCTATACTAATTTATATTTCCATCAGCAGTGTGTAAGGGTTCCTTTTTCTCCACATTTGCCGTATTTTGTCTTTTTGATAATAGCTATTCTAACTGCAATGAGGTACAGGAAGACAAATATTGCCTGGTCTCACTTATATGTGAAATCTAAAAAAGAAACACCATAGAAATAGAATAACGATTACCAGAGTCTAGAAAGAGTGGGAAGTGGGGGAGGAAGATTAGGGAGAGGTTAGTCACTGGGTAAAAAGTTACATTTAAATAGGATTAATAAGTTCTGATGTTTTATTGCATAGCAGGGTGACTATAGCCAGGAATAACATGTGGTATATTTCAAAATAGCTAGAAGATTTTGAATATTCCATCACAAATAAATGATAAGTGTTTGAGGTAATGGATATGTTACTTACCTGACTTGATCATTATATGTATAGACATATATCAAAATATCACAGTGTATCCCATAAATTTGTACAGATATTAGTCAACTTTCCTGTCACCGGGACAAAATACCTTAAAGGAAGAGAGGTCCAATTTGGCTCATAGTTCCAGAGGAATCAGTCCATGTTTATCTGGCTTTAAAGCAGAAACAGAATGGTAGAATGATGTGGCAGCCAGAAAAGAGAGAGAGAGGGAGAGAGAGAGAGAGAGAGAGAGAGAGAGAGAGAGAGAGAGAGAGAGAGAGAGAGAGAAGAAGATCCTGGGATAAGAATACACCCTTCCAGTTCACACCTCTTCCAACGAGGCTCCACCTTGGAGAAGCATAGTCAGCTATGAACTCATCAATGGACTAATTCACTGATGAGTGTAGGACCCTCATGATCCAATCGCCTTCCAAAAGCCCCGACTCTGAGCACACAAAACCTTTGGGGGACATTTTAGATCTAAACCATGACAGTTATTACATGTTAATTTAAAAGAAAATAAATTAAAAACTTTAAAAGAATTTATTAAAATATGCAATTAAATTTTTATAGGTATATGAATTTTCTAGATTAAGTTTTATAGTTAATTTCTAACTTTATCCTGTTATGATCACAGAAAGAGATATTTGTCTAAGTCTATTGAGACCTAATTTGTGGGCTAACATGTATCATGGAAAGTTACCTAGGTGCACTTAATGAGAATGTGTGTGCTGCTGTTGGCTCAAGTGTTCTGTATATATCTGTTAGATCTAGTCTGCTTATTATGTTAAGTCTTCTATTTCAGTGCTCAATAATTTTCATCTAGTCATCTTATTCATTTTTCAGAGTGGGGTACTGAATTTTCCAAAGACTATTGCAGAGCTATTTCTCCTTAAATAAAATTTTTGCTTCATATATTTTGATGATTTGTTATTAGGTACATAAACGTTTATAATTATCATATCTTCTTATTCTATAGAACCTTTAATATTAATGGTGTTCTTTCTTATAACCTTTTTTAAAATTTAAAGTCTATTTTAACTATTATTAATATAGCTATCCTTGCTCTCTTTTTATTTTTATTTGCATGAAATGTCTTCTTCCATGCTTTCATTTTCTTCTATTTGTGTCTTTGTATCCAAAGTGACTCTTTTGTGAGCAGCGTATATTTGAATCATTTAAAAATTCTATCTGCTAATCTCTGTCTTTTGATTAAAATATTTTAATCCATTCACATTTAAAGTAATTACTGATAAGGAGGAAATTACTTTTGTCATTTTGTCATCTTGATAGTTGTTTTCTATCTGCCTATAGATTTTTTTGTCTTTCATTTTCTGTATTTCTGTCTCCTTTTGTGTTTAGTTGGTTTTTTTGATAGTGAAATGTTTAAATTCCTTTCTTGTTTCCTTTTGAATATATTCTACAGTGATTTTCTCTGTAGACACCACTGGGATTACACTTAACATCCTAAAGCTATAATACTCTAACTTAAATTTACATCAGTTTGATTTCAAAAACATACAAAAACTGCTCCTTTAATAGCTCTTTCTCTACCCCTTTTGATTGTTGAAGTCACAAATGACATTTATACATCTTGTGTCCAACAACATAAACTAATAATTCTTTGAAATACATTAGTCTCCTAAATTACATAGAAAACAAGATGGGAGTTTCAAACCAATGTAATGGTACTAGTTTTTAGATTAATAATTGTTTTAAAAAACTCTATTAGTATCTTAATCATGTAGAAAATAAGAAGTACAGTATTTACCACTGTTATAATACTGCCTTTTATGATACCTATGTTTTTATCTTTATTGAGATCTTTATTTTGTCACATGGCTTCTTGTTGTTCTACAGTGTTTCTTCACTTTCATGTGCAGAACTCCCTTCTGTATTTCTTGCAGTGCAAATCTGTGATAGCAAATTTCCTCAGCTTTTGTTTATCTGAGAAGATCTTAATCTCTCCCTCATGTCTGAAGTGTAGGTTTGTCAGATATAGAATTTCTTTTTTTCCCCATTAAGTTTATTGGTACATTTTAGGTATAAAATATAGTTACATACATCATTGGGATCTTGTACCATTACAAAATGTTTCTTGGTTCTTATTTTTTCCCCTTCCCCTGCCCTCCCTTCACCCCCTCCACCCTTCCCTATTTGCAAAAGCTTTGTTTCCATTTTTTTTCTTTTCTCATATTTTTTCTTTTCCCTTCTTTCCTTTCCCCCACCTCCCTACTTCCCCTGCTCCTTTAGACCTTTACTTCCTATTACACAATATCAATTATACATTTTAAAAATTATAATATCAAGATCTAGGAGACATTACCACAGATTTTACAGAATTTAAAAGGATATAGAAAGCATATTACAAAAATCTGTTTTGAAATAAATTTGACAACTTCTGTGAAGTACCTTGGAAGACAAATTAATGAAACTAACTCTGGAGGAAATATAAAATTTGAATAGCACCTATTAAAGAAAGTATATTCTTAGTTTGAAAACCTACCTATATGACAACAACAGGCTCATATACATTTTAACCAATAAATTATATCAAACATTTAAAGCAGAAAAAAAGGAACACTTCTCCCCTCATTTTAGGAAATCAACATTGTGCTAATACTACAACTGGATAAAGATAATAGAAAAAAGTATGAACATAGATAGAAATTTGTTTAACAAAACAAACTCTTAGAAGTCAGATCTGGCAGGATGTAGAAAGTGGTTTTGTTATAGGGATAGCAGTGTTGGTTCAGCATTGGAAGATCCATCCCCCAAAAGTCATCATTTTAACAGAGGAAAGGAAAAAGCCATATGATCCTGCCACTAGTTGGAGAAAAAGTGTTGGAGTAAATTCTACAGCTGTTCATGGTAAAAGCTATCAGGAGCCTAGAAGTAGAACAGAAACTTCTCAACAGATTAAACACATGTACTCCATACTTCCAGTGAGAATGCCTTATATGAATGGAGAAGATACAATACTTTCTCCCTAAGGTGGGGAACAAGGACAGATATGTCTACTCTACATTTGTCCATTAAACTTTGAAACAGAGGCCTAAACCAAAATCGTCTGGCAATAAAATGATACAATTAGAATAGGATTGGCTAGGTAGAAGCAAAATCTTTATATGTAGATGAAATGATCATCTACAGAGAAAATACTAAGAAATCTCTAGGAGCCTCCTAGAACTTGTATTTGAATTTAGCAGGATTAGAAAACACAAGGTATATATAAAAATTCAGGTCTATGTATACTTGCTATACATGAAGAATTGGATATTGAAATTTAAAAGTTAAGTAGGCGTACAAAGGACCTAGAAAAAGAAAAAGAAAAAGAAAAAAAACAACCAGTGTTGGAAGACGTTTAGTACCTAATTTTAAGACTTCCTCTAAAGCTAAAGTAATCAAGAAAGTGTTGGTGTAAGGAAAGACATATAGATCACTGGAATAAAACAGAGAATCTAGAAATAGAACCACACATTTATGGTCCACTGAGTTTTGAAAGATTATTTAACATAAGCATTTTATAGAATATAAACTCAATTCAAGAGCCGAGGAAAAGATAGTGTTTTCAGCAAATGGCACTAGAACACCTGGTATCCGTATATAAAAAATTAACCTCAACCCTTTATTTCCATACATAAAAATAACTTGAAAGGATCTAGGGACCTAAATATGAAAGCCTAAAAGTATAAAATTTTAAGAAGAAATTATAAGGGAAAATGTTTATGAATTTAGGGTAGGCAAGAATTTCCTACGATACAAAAAAACTTGACGTATAAAAGAAAAAAATTGATAAATGAGATTCCATCAAAATTTAGAACTTTAAATGACATCGTTAAAAATGAAAAGTAGTCCTTAAACAGACCATATTTACAATGCATATAACCTATGACCAGAATATATAAAGTACTCTTACAGCTCATTAATAGATAACCCAATTAAAAAGTAGACAGAAGATGATAAATAGCCAGTACAGCACAAGGAAAGGTGTGTAACACTAGAATCAGAAAATTACTAATCAGTACAATAACAAGATTTTATTATATACTCATTAGGGAGATGAAGTTAAAAGTTTTAAAAGCCTTGTCATGACTTTTTTTTTTGTTGGATTCTCTCCATTTGCGTTTAATTTGTCACACCCAATGGATTCATTCTGCTGGGCTTCCTGGGGTTGTGATCCTCATTGTCTTTTCCTAGGATATTGTCTAAAATTTTTTGGACTGTTGATTTGGTATTCATGAAGTTCCTAAGATTCTCTTTATCATGAAAGTATTTTATTTTTTCCATCAGTTTTGAAAGATAGTTTTGCAGGGTACATCAATCTGGGTTGGAGGCTGTTTTCCTTTAGGGCTTGAAATATATCACTCAAAGCTCTTCTTGCCTTGAGGGTTTGCATTGAGAAGTCTGCTGTGATTCTGATGGGCTTTCCTTTGTATGTAATTTGTTTCTTTTCTCTCACTGCTTGTAGAATTTTGTTCTTCTGTTGGGTTTCTGGAATCCTAACAATTATATGCCTATGTGTAGAATTTTTTTTTTGATCAAGGCTAGTTGGAGTCCCATATGCCTCCTTATCTGTATGTCAAGTTCTTTTCCCCTGCTTGGGAAGTTTTTTGCCATCACTTCTGTGGACAATTTTTTTATGTCATGTGCACTCTCTCCTATTTCTTCACTGACTCTAATCAGTCTTATGTTATTCTTCTTTGCATTGTTTAGCAGCTGCTGGATTGCTTTCTTGTGGTCCCTTACAATTTTAAAGCAATTTTTCTTTTCCTTGTCACTAATTTCAATCTTATCTTCTATATCTGAAATTCTATCCTCACATTGGTTCATTCTGCTGTGTAAGCTTTCAATGGAGTTTTTAATCTCCTGGATATCTGTTTGCATCTGTTTTATGGATTCCATTTGTTTCCTATTTTGGGATTCCATCATGTTCCTCAGATCCTCTATTTTTTTATCTGTGTCCTCTCTATATTTATTAATCATGTCTTGCACTATGGGCACAATCTTTGCTGTTATCTGAGAAATTATTTTTGATTTCATTTTTTCCAGATCCTCTTTCCTTGCTAGTTCAGGGAGTCCAGGTGGTTGAGTATCAGATTGTTCCATCTTGTTTCCTTTTGGGGTTGCTGTAGGTAATCTGGAAGTCTGTTTCTGAGGCTTGTTTACTATTCTTCTCATTTCCATGGGGGCAAGGTGTGGGAGGAGTTGCTGCTGGCACCCGTGCAGCCCACCTCCTCTGCCCTAGCAGTGATGGAATGGCGGCAGGGAGCCTCCTCCTGGGCGCTGGGATTGGCTTGCCTCCTCCGCCCCAGGAGTGGTGGAATGGCGGCCTAGAATTTCTTGGTTGAAAGGTTTTTTTCCTCTTAGCACCTTGAAAATATCAGCCCACCACCTTTGACCTTTAAGATTTCTGATAAGAAATCTGGGTGTAATCTTATCGAAGATTTTTTGTATGTGAAAAGTTGTCTTCTCTTTTCTGATTTCAAGATTTTCTTTTTATCTTTGGAAAGTTGGATTTTAGTTTGTATCACTGTGAGTCTACTGGAGTTCACTGAGCTCAGATGTTTATATGTATATCTTTTATCATAATTAGGGAGTTTCAGCCATTATTTCTTCAAATATTCTCCTTACCGGTTTTTCTTTCTCTTCTTCTGGGACTCCCACACACAATGTGTATGTTGGTCTCCCTAATGACCTCCCACAGGTTCCTCTTCTCTTTCTTTTTTTGGTACCAGGAATTGAACTTGGGACCTTAAGCTTGTGAGGCAGGCGGTGGCACCACTGAGCTAAATCCTGACCCAACCTCTTCTCTTTCTAAGACATGGTAATTTCCATTGCCCTCTGTTTAAGTTTGCTGATTCTTTCTGCCTAAATTTGCCTTGGAATACTTCTAGTGAATTTTTGTTTGTTTGTTTCAGTTACAGGGCTTTTCAGCTTCAGAACTTGTTTTTGGCTTCTTTTAGGGTTTTTGATCTTTTTATTGACATTTCCATTTTGCTCATAATCATTTTCTGGAGTTTCTCCACATCTTTTAGTTCTTTGAGCATATTCAAAAGTTATTTTTATAGTCTTTGTTGATCAGATCTGCTATTTGTTCTTTTTCACAGGCAGTTTCTATTACTTACTTTTTCCTTTGGATGGGCCATGTTTTCATCTTTCTTTGAAAGCCTTATGATTTTTACTTGTTGTTGGTATTTAAAGCTGAACATTTAATCTAATAATATGATAACTATAGAACTGAAATTCTTCCTTTTCTCTAGGATTTGTTTTTGCTATCCTGTGTGAAGCATCAGCCTGAGGTGTGATTGTTAGGTGTGTTCAGGTTTTTTTCCTGAGCCTGTACTTTTCCTGGGTCATGAGTTCACTTTCTAATTTTCCCTATATATTTAGTTGTTTTTAAATAGCTTCATCTTTAATATCTGGTTTCCAAAAAGGAGAAAGAGAAAATAAAAGGAATAACATAGGGCACTAACCCTTTAAATGCCCTGGAAGCCAATTTTGTCAATGGGCAGGGACTTGGAACAATGGAAGAAGGTGCAGCAAACAATAACCACCCATATCTTTGTACCTTTGTGGTCAGAAGCAGTAATCAAGAATTTGAGCATACATCCCTGATATTTATAGGAAAAGGCTTTCTTTCCTGAAAGTTGATTCAAAAGACCTTCACACAGATACCTGCCACAAGACTGGAGAGGGAGATGTGTAGCTACTACTGTGCCCAGCTGAAATTAACCACAATTGACCATCCAAGCCTTTCAAGAGGTAAGCCATCAATAGACTCCAGCATTATAAAATAGTTTTATTAGACAGATTCTGCCAGTACAGGTGTTGTCTAGGTGGGAAACAGGTTCCTGGCACTTTCTACTTTGCAATTTTTCCACAATCTTTTTATTTTCTTCATTAATGTTTGCATATACCCCTACTCCTTTGTTTACTTTCAACCTGCCTATACTGTTATATTTGTAGTGAGTTTCTTGTAGTTGACTTATAGTTAATTTGGTCATATCTTAGCCAACTCTGTCTTTTAATTGGTGTGTTTGGATCATTTACATTTATTGTAATTATTCATGTATTAATACTTCTAACTTTTTTGTTTCTCTTTTGTTCTTTATGCTTTTACATTTCTCTTCTCTCTTTTTATACTTTCTCTGGGTTACTTGAACACTTTTTAGAATCTCATTTTGATTTATCTATAGCATTTTTGAGACTATTCTATAGCTTTTTTGTGGTCGTTATATTATATTTTATATACATGTCTTTTCATAATTTACAGGTATTACCATTTTATCGGTTCAAATGTAGAAATATTACCCACTATGTCTCTTTCCTGTCTTCATTTATAATATAATTGTCTTAAACATTTCTCTTCCATATATTCAGAATTAATAATATGATATAGTGGCATCTATTGATTTTTTTTCCTCTTTATTTCCAGATCATTCTGGTTATTGGCATGATAAATGATTTTAAATTATAACCTGGACATTTAGGAATCATGTTATGAGGCCCTGGATCTTGTTCAAACCTTCTGGGGTTTTTTGTTCTGTGGACTGGGCCCAGGGCCTTGAGCATGGTAAGCTCTACCACTA
Organism: Heterocephalus glaber; assembly: GCF_053883595.1. Classification (NCBI taxonomy): domain Eukaryota; kingdom Metazoa; phylum Chordata; class Mammalia; order Rodentia; family Bathyergidae; genus Heterocephalus; species Heterocephalus glaber. Next base: position 36,637,600 of record NW_028258305.1, read on the forward strand.
AGTAATGCTTCTAGCCAAGGCAGTGTAATATACTGGAGACAGAAAATATCTGCAGAATGAAGGAATGATTAACTTGTCAACTAAGAAGAGCATTGAAAATTAGCTCTTGGTTTTGGAAATGTGATGGGCTCTGGTGACCTTTTCAAGATTTGTTTCTATGGGGGGAGGAGAAAAAGAGAAAAAGACATGTATGGCAAGTATAGACAGTTGTTTGGAGAAGTTTTTCTAAAAAGGAAAGAAAAAATGGGGTAGTGGATAAAAGAAGATATGGGGGAAAAGGAGTTATTACTATGTAGGATAGGGAAATATAATACATATATAGTTATTACTATACAGAACAGCTAAATATAATTCATGGAAATTTTTATTTACATATAGAATTTGAATTTATTTTGATTGACAGTGAAGTTTAAAATTTCATATAATGAAAAGTCTTCAATTAACTTGAAAATCTCTGCAGTAGCATTTATATTTGAAGAAGGTTTAGTTAAATATGAGTTGGCCTATGCAAGATGTATAATTTCAAAGTTTTTTTCTTTGGTTTAATTTGGATTTGCAATTTTAGTTAACCCTTTCCAATGAGAGTCCCTGCAAATGAATATTTACTTAACAGTGATAGAAAAGTTTGCATTTGCAGAGTAATTTTCAGGCTCTGCATAAAAATAAGCATAAAAGAATTAAAATTTACATTAGAAGTGTAGGAGGGAATTAGACAGATGTGGCTTCAAACCAGGGAAACTGAGTCTCAGAGTATGATGGGATCTGACAGGAAATTCACCTACAACTCCGATGCACTGATTTGCAGCATCTTGGGATAACTGACTCTCTTCTCCTTCTCTAAATTGTTTTTTTCTGCATTGAAACATACTTTGAATATTTCCATCTTTTCAACAGCAGTTATTCAGATCAGAAGAATTTTATTTGTTCCTCAGGACTTCTGTCTGTGTTCTGTGTTCACCACACCTTTTTTCCTTTTTCCCCTGGGAAACCCAGTAGGCTACATTTTTCAGTCTCCCTTACAGTTGGTTAGGAGGAATGAGAGTGGGAATAATTTATGCTACTTTAAGCCTGAAGCTTGACCTTTAAGACAACATACACAATCCTCCACAGGCTTTTCCTTTGACTGTTGGCCAAATGCTGAAGAGTCCTTGAAGAGCCTGTGATCTGAATGGCTCTGGAGCAGAGTATCACCCCTACACAGTACTGTGCTGTGACATGAGCAGGAAATGAGCTTCTATGACACTGAGCTCTGGTACTCTGCAGTTATTTGTTGCAGTAGCAAACCTGCCCTGATTAAGACATACACCTTTAGATGAGATGCAATGACTACTGACTTTGCATTCAGACTTAGAGGGTCCAGAGGATAAAGATGGGCTGGGTACATGGTTTAATTTGGAAGTATGGATACTTGCATCATGCCCTGAGTTTTTGGATTTTATCTCCTGGGCTTTTTCTGGGACATGGTTGGGACTGACAGGACTACACTGGGAAGCTAACAACTATTTTTAATGACTTTAGCCTTCCAGAACTCTTTCCCTCTGAGAACATAAGCTATTTCCATGCTCCAAAGCTCTCATGAGATATGGATGTGAGGAGAAAAAATATTCAGCAATAATCTGGGTCAGATTTTTTTCTTGCATCGTATTACTTAATCTTTACAAAAGTCCAGTGAGCTAGTTATGATTAACCTGTCTGTAGGTGAAGAAGTTTGTCAAAGATCATAGGATTATGAAGTTGTAGAATTCTTCCAGCCAGGCTTTTTTTGATCAAGAAGTATTTGGTCTTTCTACTTTATCTCCTTTCTGTTTTGTTTCCCTCTGGGGAAGGAGGAAAGATTCCTGAGTCTCATTTCTTTGTGCACACTTTTATTTTAGAAATGTAGCCTCCTCTTCTTTACTGTGCATATTTACATTGTAATGGAAGTGAGAGACAGAAGTAATTGTTTAGGCAAGTAAATGAGTTATAGGCACTATTGTGATTGAGTGTAGTAGAAGGAACTCTGCAGGTGATGCAGGGGCCTGAGATCAGACGAAAATTAGGGAAAGGAAAGGGCAGGCACCCTTTAGTTTCTAGGGAGGCAACACAGGAAGTGAACTTTTCTTCTTCAGCTCTTTAGTACAGAGAACTTCAGTTCTCCACTATCCAGATTGAATGACAGAAGTGAGAAGTTTCAGGGTTTTGAACTCATCTGGATAGCCTCCGTGTTCCAGTAGGGTTGGTAATGTTTAACCCAAAGAGGAAAGATGTGGAGTTTCTGTTATTGGGCGGTGGGGGGGGGGACTGAAGTTCCTCAAGACCATCTTGATAATTTAAATCTATAAAATTTTATTCACAATTAATGCAACATGTATATATGTCTTTTTGCCAATCACTTTACAGTTTAAAATGTACTTCTGTGTAGATATTTAATTTGATCCTTACATCAATCTTGGGAGCTATCAGGAAAGGAATTTTCACCCCATTTCCACATAAAGCAACACTGACCCAAGTTCTCTGACCTAAAGCCTAGTGTTTTTCTCAGGTTGCCTATTTCTCACAAGAGAATCTAAGACAAACTTTCCAGGCTTTGGAGCTAGGATCCATATCCAAAGTGCTACTGGGTTATCTGGGACATTCTCTAGTCTTTGCTCTTTGTTGTATACAAATGGTCAAATGAATGCATGGAGATTTGTGGGGTTGGATAGGGTGTGTGTGTGTGTATGTGTGTCTGTGTGTCTGTGTGTAACAAATGAATATGAAATTTACAAAATCAAGTATCAGTTTTTGTCTTAGTTCATTTTCTGTTGCTAGAACAAAATATCTAACACAGAGTAATTTATAAAAAATAGATTTGTTTAGATCATCGTTCTTTGGACTGGGAAGTCCAAGAGCATGGCATTAGCATCTGTTCAGCATCTGGTGAGGGCCTTCTTTCTGCATCATAAGATGTCAGAAGGCATCACATGGCAGGAAAGAATAGATGTGCCAGAAAGAACTGCTTTTATTAAAAAAAGTCACTCCTCTGAGAGCCCATAAATCCATTAATAGGTTAGTTTATCCATTAAATTAATCACATTCCAAAGGCCCCTGCTGCAAATATAAATAATATATGGATTTGGGGATTAAGTTTGTAACACATGAAATATGAGGGACACAGCTTAAATCATAGCATTTCTCAAAGTTTCAAGAATCAATCATCTACACAGATTACAAGTCACATTTAAAAAAAATTCTTTTATTGGTACATTTTAGGTATACAATATGTTTACATTTATCATTGGGTGCTTGTACCTGTACATGATGTATCTTAGTTCTTATTTTTTTCCCCATTACCTGTGTGCCCTTCACCCCCTCCACCCTTCCCTATTTACATAGATTTCATTTCCATTTTTTTCTTTTCTCATAGTTTTTTCTTTCCCTTCTTCCCTTTCCCCTTCCCTTCCTACCATCTGTACACCTTTGGATCTTTTCTTATTTCAAATCATCAATTATTCGTTTTAATCACTTTAATCCTTATTTACACTTTCAGTTTCTCACACTAGAGAAACTATTTGGTATTTACACATGTGTGTCCTATTTATTTCACTTAAGAGTATGGCCTCAATATGCATCCACTTAGCTATAAATGTCTCTAGTTTCTTGTTCTTTATGGCTGAGTAGTACTCCATTTTATTAAAAAACCACATCTTCTTTACCCAGTCTCCAGTTGATGGGTACTTGGGCTGATTCCAAGGTTTAGCTATTACAAACTGTGCCACTATAAACACGGGTGCAAATATATCACTGTAGTATGATTCTTTTAATTCTTTTGGGAAGATACCCAGCAGGGGAATAGCTGGGTCAAATGGGACCTCTTGTCCTAGTTCTTTGAGGTATCTCCATACTTATTTCCACAGTGGTTGCACCAGTCTGCACTCCCACCAACAATGGAGCAGGGTTCCTCTTTCCCCACAACCCCACCAGCATTTGTTATTAGATGATTTCTTAATAGCAGCCATTCTTTCTGGGATGAGGTGGAATCTCAGGGTTGTTTTCATCTGCACCTCTCAAATGACTAGTGATGTTGAACATTTTTTCATATATTTATTTGCTGCTTTTACTTCTTTGTCTGAGAAATGTCTGTTCATTTCAGATGCCCATTTTTGAATTGGGTCTTTGAATTTGGGGGCTCTGATTATTTTCAATTGTGTATATATTCCAGATAGTAGACCTTTGTCTGAGGTACAGCTGCTAAAAATTTTTTCCCACATTGTAGGTTGTTTCTTTTTTTTTTTTTTTTGGTACCGGGGATTGAACTTGGGTCCTTTCACTTGCAAGGCAGGTGGCGGAACCACTAAGCTAAATCCCCAGCCTGTAGGTTGTTTCTTGTTCAGGAAACATTAGCCACAGCAATTAGACAAGAGAAAGAAATAAAAGGAATAAAGATAGGAAAGGAAGAAGTTAAACTGACATTATTTGCTGACGATATGATACTTTACATAGAAGACCCAAAAAACTCTGTCAAAAGACTTCTACACTTAATTGATAGATTCAGTAGAGTAGCTGGATACAAGGTCAACACTCAAAAAACAATAGCCTTTTTATACACAAATAGCAGACTCATTGAGAGAGAAATTAGGGAAACAATTCCTTTTACAATAGCATCCAAAAAAAATCAAATATCTAGGAATCAGCCTAACAAAGGATGCAAAAGGCAGCTACACTGAAAACTACAGCACTTTGAAAAAGGAGATCAAGGAGGATATAAGAAAATGGAAAGATATCCCTTACTCCTGGGTAGGAAGAATCAATATAGTGAAAAATGGCCATACTTCCAAAACTACTATATAGATTTAATGCAGTGCCGATTGAGATTCCAACAATATACTTCACAGAACTACAGAAAACAATCCAAAAATACATTTGGAACCAGAAGAGACCTAGAATAGCTAAAGCAATTCTAGGTAACAGAGACATGGCTGGGGGTATCACAATCCCCAACTTGAAACTATACTACAAAGCTACTGTGATAAAAACAGCATGGTACTGGCAAAGAAACAGACCCAAGGATCAGTGGAGTAGATTAGAAGATGCAGAAACAACTCCAGACATACACAGCAACCTCATTTTTGACAAAGGAGCCAACCACCCTCATTAGAGGAAAGATAGCCTATTTAATAAATGGTGTTGGAAAAACTGGATTTCAACCCACCAAAGATTAAAACTAGACCCATATCTATCACCATGCACTAAACTATGATCAAAATGAATTAAAGATCTAAATATTAAGACAGAAATACTAAACTTGCTGGAAGATAGGTAGAACTCTTGAAGACATTGGCATAGGAAAGGACTTTATGAAAAAACCCTCAGTATCATGGGAGCTAGCACAAAGAATCAACAACTGGGATCTCATCTTATTAAAAAGCTTCTGCACTGCAAGAAAAACCACCAGTCACATTTTAGAAAGTATGTTTCAGAGTAGAGCTCTCGTTTTGTGAGGAGTGGGGTTCACTGGATTCTCCTTTTAAGGTGGTCACCATAGGTTTAATTAAGTGTGTTGAAACTTGAAGGTGTAAGCACATAAGTAAATATGTTAAGCTTTGTTTACTATAACGCACCCCAAACTTCCTTAGCTCTAGAATCTCTTTTTCGGGTGTGACAATTCATTTTTTTAAAATGTCAATTCAAAAGTAATTAGAAATGTTTAATATGTAGAACCAGGCTTATCAGTAGACCTACAGCTTGTTCTTTTTTTTTAAATTAAATTCTTTTATTGGTACATTGTAGGTATACAACACAATTACATTTCTCATTGGGAATTGTACCTTTGCATAATGCATCTTGGTTCTTATTTTTTCTCCATTCCTAGCCCTCCCTTCACCCCCTCCACCCTTCCCTATTTACAAAGACTTTATTTCCATTTTTTCCATTTCTCATCATTTTTCCTTTCCCTTCTTTCCTTTCCCCTGCCCCTCCCACTACCCCTACCCCTTTGGACCTTTTCTTCCTATTTTACATTATTGATTATTCATTCTAATCATTGGTACATTTTAGGTATACAATATAATGACATTCATCATTGGAAATTTGCACCTTTACATAGTCTCTCTTGGTTCTTATTTTTCACCCTTGCCCAGCCCTCCCTTCAACCCCTCCAGTCCTCCCTATTCACAAAGATTTTGTTCCTATTTTTCCATTTTCTCATATTAATCCCATTCCCTTCTGTCCTTTCCCCTAGCCCTCCCACTTCCTTTCCCTTTGCCCCTTTTCTTCCTATTTCACATTACCTATTATACATTCAGTCCTTATTTACACTTTGAGTTTCTCACACCAGAGAAACTATTCAGTATTTACACATGTGTGTCCTATTTATTTCACTTAAGAGCATTGCCTCAATGTGGATCCACTTAGCTATAAATGTCTCTAATTTCTCATTTTTTATGGCTGAATAGTACTCCATTTTATAAAAAAACCACATTTTCTTTATCCAGTCTCCAGTTGATGGGCATTTGGGCTGTTTCCAAGTTTTAGCTATCACAAACTGTGCTGCTATGAACATGGGTGCACATATATCACTGTGGTATGATTCTTTTAATTCTTTGGGGAAGATCCCCAGCAGGGGAATAGCAGGGTCAAATGGGACTTCCAGTCCTAGTTCTTTGAGGTATCTCCATACTGATTTCCACAGTGCTTGCACCAGTCTACACTCCCACCAGCAGTGGAGCAGGGTTCCTCTTTCCCCACAGGCCGGCCAGCATTTGTTATTGGTTGATTTCATGATAGGAGCCATTCTTCCTGGAGTGAAATGGAATCTCAGTGTTGTTTTCATTTGCATCTCTCGAATGACCAGTGATGTTGAACATTTTTTCATGTATTTATTTGCTATTTCTACTTCTTTGTCTGAGAAATGTCTGTTCATTTCAGATGCCCAGTTTTGGATTGGGTCTTTAAATTTGGGGGGTCTGATCTTTTTAAGTTCTTTATAGATTCGAGATAGTAGAACTTTGTCTGAGGAAGAGCAGGTGAAGATTTTTTCCCATATTGTGGGTTGTCTCTTCACACTGCTGGTGGTTTCTCTTGCTGTGCAGAAGCCTTTTAATAAGAAGAGATCCCACTTGTTGATTGTTTGTGCTAGTTCATGGGCAACTGAGGTTTTGTTCATAAAATCTTTTCCTACACCAGTGTCTTCACGGGTTCTACCTAACCTCTGTTCCAGCTGGTTCAGAGTTTCTGTTTTAATATTTAGATCTTTAATCCATTTTGATTTTAGTTTAGTGCATGGTGAGAGATATAGGTCTAGTTTTAATCTTTGGCAAGTTGAAGCCCAGTTTTTCCAGCACCATTTATTAAAGAGGCTATCTTTCCTCCAATGAGGCTGTTTGGCTCCTTTATCAAAGATGAGATGGCTGAGTGTGTCTGGTGTTGTTTCTGCATCTTCTAATCTGTTCCACTGGTCCTCAGGTCTGTTTCTTTGCCAGTACCATGCTGTTTTTATCACAGTAGCTTTGTAGTAGAGTTGCAGGTTGGGGATTGTGATACCCCCTGCCATGTCTCTGTTACCTAGAATTGCTTTTGCTACTCTGGGTCTCTTCTTGTTCCAAATGAATTTTTGGATTGTTTTCTTGAGGTCTATGAAGTATGCTGCTGGGATCTCAATTGGAATTGCATTAAATCTATATAGCAGTTTTGGAAGTATGGCCATTTTCACTATATTAATCCTTCCTACCCAGGAGCAGGGGATGTCTGTCCGTTTTCTGATATCATCTTCAATCTCTCTTTTCAGAGTCCCATAGTTTTCACAGAAGAGGAATTTTATTTCTTTCGTTAGGATGATTCGTAGGTATTTCAGTTTTTTGGATGCTCTTGTGAAAGGAATTATTTGTCCTATTTCACTCTCAGTGAGTCTGTCATTGGTGTAGAGGAAAGCTATTGATTTTTGTGTGTTGACCTTGTAACCAGCTACTTGACTGAATTTGGTTATTAAGTCTAGAAGACTTTTGGTGGAGTTCTTGGGATCTTCTATATAGAGTGTCATGTCATCTGCAAATAATGACAATTTGACTTCTTCATTTCCTGTCTTTATTCCTTTTATATCTTTCTCTTGTCTAATTGCCGTGGCTAATGTTTCCAGAACTATATTGAACAAGAGTGGTGATAGTGGACATCCTTGTCTTGTTCCTGATTTTAGTGTGAAGGATTTCAGTTTTTGACCATGTAGTATGCTATTGGCTGTTGGTTTTTCATAGATGGCTTCTATCAGTTTGAGGTAGAGACCATCTGTTCCAATTTTTTGTAGGGTTTTTATCATAAATACATGTTGGATTTTGTCAAATGCTTTTTCTGAGTCTATGGAGATAATCATATGGTTTTTGTCCTTGGCTCTATTGATATAGTGTATTACATTGATTGATTTGCATATATTAAACCATCCCTGCATCCCTGGGATGAATCCCACTTGATCAGGGTGTATGATCTTCTTGATGATCTTCTGCATTCTGTTTGCCAGTATCTTATTAAGGATTTTTGCATCTCTGTTCATTAGTGAGATTGGCCTATAGTTCTCCTTTTCAGTTGGGTCTTTCTCTGCTTTGGGGATCAAGGTGATGCTTGCTTCCAGAAATGAATTTGGGAGTATTGCTTCCCTTTCAATTTCATTGAAGAGTTTAAACAGTAGTGGCAGCAGTTCCTCTCTAAGTGTCTTGTAGAATTCAGCAGTGAAGCCATCAGGGCCTGGGCTTTTCTTAGTTGATAAGTTTTTAATTACATTTTCAATTTCATTGGTTGATATTGGGTTGTTCAGAATTTTTAGGTCTTCTTTATTCAACTTTGGTAATTCATATGTATCTAGGAATCTGTCCATTTCTTCTGTGTTGTCCATCTTATTGGTGTATAGGTTCTGGAAGTGGGTATTGATGATCCTCTGGATTTCTGCTGGGTCTGTTGTCATTTCACCCTTTTCATTCCTAATTGAATGGATTTGGGCCTTTTCTTTCCTTTTTCTGAGAAGGTTGGCTAAGGGTTTGTCAATTTTGTTGATTCTTTCAAAGAACCAACTCTTGGCTTCATTGATTTTTTTGTATCATTCTCTTAGTCTCCCTTGCAGTGATTTCTCCTCTGATCTTTATAATTTCCTCCCTTGTATGAGCTCTGGTGTTGTCCTGTTCTTCTTTTTCTAGAAGCTTGAGGTGCAGCATCAGGTTGTTTATTTGGGCTCATTCTGTTTTCCTAATATGCGTATTCACTGCTATGAATTGCCCTCATAAGACTGCTTTCATTGTGTCCCATAGATTCCGATATGTTGCATTGTCATTGTCATTTAATTGAAGGAACTGTCTGATTTCTTCTTTAATTTCCTCTGTGACCCATTGGTTATTCAGAAGTGTGTTGTTCAATTTCCACATGTTTATGAAATTTTTTGTTTTTTTGCTATGGATCTCCAATTTCATTGCACTATGATCTGATAATATACAGGGGATAACTTCAATTCCTTTGTACTTACTTAAACATGTTCTATGTGTGAGTATGTGGTCTATTTTTGAGAATGACCCATGTGCAGCTGAGAAGAATGTGTATTCTAATTTTGTGGGTTGGAAGACTTTGTAAACATCTGTTAAGTTCATTTGTTCCAGAGTTTAATTGAGGTCTAGTATTTCATTACTTATGTTTTGTCTAGTTGATCTATCTATTTGTGACAGTGGGGTGTTGAGGCCCCCCACTACAATTGTATTAGTGCATATATGACTTTTCATGTCTGTTAGTATTTGTTTTATATAGTTGGGTGCACTAGTGTTTGGTGCATAGATATTTATGATTGTCATCTCTTCCTCTTGGATTCTTCCCTTTACAAGGATGTAGTGTCTTTCTTTGTCTCTCTTAATCAGTGTTGGTTTGAAATCTACTTGATCTGCCAAGAGGATAGCTACTCCTGCTTTTTTTCGGGTTCCTGTCACATGCAGTATTGTTTTCCACCCTTTAACTTTCAGTTTATGTGTTTCCTTTTGAATTAAGTGTGTTTCTTGTATGCAGCATTTTGTTGAATTTTGCTTCTTGACCCATTCTGCCAGTCTATTTCTTTTGATTGGTGAATTGAGACCATTAACATTGATGGTTATAACTGAAACGTATTGACTTGTCATTGCCATGACTTTTTCTTTTTGTTGGCTTCTCTCCCTTTACATTTAATTTCTTGTCATGCCAGATGGGTTCATTCTGCTTTGCTTCCTGGGGTTGTGATCCTCATTGTCTGTTCCTAGGATATTGTGTAAAATTCTTTGGAGTGCTGGTTTGGTATTCACAAAGTTCCTAAGGTGCTCTTTGTCATGAAAGTATCGATTTCTCCATCCATTTTGAAAGAGTCTTGCAGGGTACATCAATCTGGGTTGGAGGCTGTTTTCTTTTAGGGCTTGGAATATGTCACTCCAAGCTCTTCTTGCCTTGATGGTTTGTGTTGAGAAGTCTGCTGTGATTCTCATGGGCTTTCCTTTGTATGTGATTTGTTTCTTTTCTCTGACTGCTTGGAGAACTTTGTTCTTCTGTTGAGTTTCTGGAATCTTAACAATTATATGCCTATGTGTAGATTTTTTTGATCAAGGCTATTTGGAGTCCTATATGCCTCACTTATCTGTATGTCAAGCTCTTTTCCCCTGCTTTGGAAGTTTTCTGCCATTATTTCTGTGAAGAGATTTTTTTATGTCATCTGCACTCTCTCCTGTTTCTTCATTGAGTCCAGTCAGTCTTATGTTATTCTTCTTTGCATCATCTAGCAGCTGCTGGATTGATTTCTCATGTTCCCTTATAATTTTGAAGCAATTTTTCTTTTCCTGGTCACTAATTGCAATCTTATCTTCTATATCTGAAATTCTGTCCTCACATTGGCTCGTTCTGCTGTGTAGACTTTCAATGGAGCTTTTCATGTCCTGGAAATCTATTTGCATCTGTTTTATGGATTCCATTTGTTTCTTATGTTGGAATTCCATCATGTTCCTGAGCTCCTCTCTAGATTTATTAATCATGTCTTGCACTAGGTGCCCAATTTCTCCTGTTACCTGAGAAATTATTTCTGATTTCATTTTTTCCAGATCCCCTTTTGTTGGCAGTTCAGTGGGTCCAGGTGGTTGAGTATCAGAGTGTTCCATCTCATCTCCCTTTGGGGTTGCTGTAGGTGATCTTGAAGTCTGGTTTTGAGACTTATTTGCAAGTTTTCTCATTTTGACGGGGGCTGGGGGGGGGGCTGTTGGTGCCTGCACGGATTACCTCCTCTGACCTGGGAGAGGTGGGACAGGAGCCAGGAGCAGCGGTAGGGATGATTGTCCAATAGCCCTTTCCTGTGGGCTGGGAGCAGCGGGAGGATTGGTGGCCGGGAAGCCCCTTCCTCTTGTTCAGGAGAAGTGGGATGGCAGCTCAGAAGCCCCTACCTCTGGGCTGGGAGCAGCGGGACAGAAGGTTGCCCAAAACCCCTTTCCTCTGGGCTGGAGCAGCGGGAGGTATGGTGGCTGGGAAACCCCTTCCCCTGGACCAGGAGCATTGGGATGGCAGCTCAGAAGCCCCTACCTCTGGGCCGGGAGCAGTGGGACTCAGTACCGTGGTCTGGCGGTCTGGTGTCCTCTGCGTCTTTGTAGTGTGGAACCAGGTGGCTGTACAGAGGAGCAGGGGGAGGGGGTCCAGTGGATTGTTGCCAGGGCGCGGGCTGATTCGGCGTGTTCCGCATGACTCGGGACCTCGGTAGGGCGTGGGCAGACCTGCTTGTCTGCAGCAGGCTGGTTCAGCGTGTTCCCCTTACTTGTTCTTACTCCACCAATTGGCCCTATAATCTTGGGCCTTAGCTTCATGTGTTTGGCCTTAGGTTTGGGCCCTAGCTTTTTCCTGTATAAAATTAAAAGAGTTTGATAAAATTTTACCTCTAAACGTCTATCACTCTTTTTAGTCTTAAAACCAGCATGACATCCCAGATATGTGTTATAGTCTTTACTTAGTAATCTGTTTTATAATCTAGGCCTCATTTTGGTTATCTTCCCTAAGTGAAAGTATTGAATATTGCTGTGGTCTTTTCTATCATTAAATTTCTGGGGCCTAAAATTTTCTTTCCAACCATAAAGTTTTTTAAAATCTAAAAACTAACAGATGCTTGATTATCCCTTTACTCCATGACGTCTGAACTTTCCAGTCACTAGTGTTCTTTCTTCAGCTGTTTACTCCAGAGTATTTATTATTCATTCCAAGTATGATGTTTCTTATTGTAGCTATTGCATTTTTCATATCTTACATTTTCATTTAGTTTCTTTTTGAGTGACTTTTGTCTTGCCTTGAAGAAAACATTTTTCTGAGGATCCTTACTGGGCTTACTTAAAATTGCTCTGATAAATCTACTTTCTCCAACATATGCTGTTCATTATTTATTTATTACATGTATTATTTATACTTTATATGTTGTTGATTATTTTCCAGTGGTTGCACTTTTCAGGTGTCTGATTATTTTCGTTTGTGAGTCATGTTCTTCCAGTGAATTCATCTGTTACTGTGTATTGGATGAGGGCTAAAGCCCCAAGCTCCTCAAACTGCTGTTCCCCACTGCCCCATGTCATCCAGCCAACTAGCTGTCAACACTGAGGAGACTGTAGACTACAGTACACTGGCCTAGACTTAGGGATTTGGAGGGAAGATTGGGGAATGGATGTCTTAGGGTGGGTGGTTAGCCTGTGTGTTTTCATCACTGCCTACCACAGTGGAACTTTTGTACTCTTCTGATGTGACTGCATAGATCCCAAGTGACTTATACTATTTCCCATTGTGATGGGCTATTTCCCATGAGTTTTATTCTCAGAGCAGAGTGGAGGTGGGTGGGCAAGGGTAGAATTTAAAAGCTTTTCTATGCTATAGCAAACTTCTGCTGCTCTAAGATAGATGTTTTTAGGGCTCCTATCTCACCTACCACGTCATAGCCTTTAGTCTATCCAGGACTTTATCATAGATTTTATATCTCTGTCATTTACGTACGGCTGAATTTGACAGCAAAGGAAACAACCACCCATGTTACTTTGATACCTTGTGTGATGCCCAAATAACCAAAGGAAAAAGAAAAATTTAGACAATGAACTTATTTATGATCCTACCCTGATTCTTGTATTCTCCAATATTTACTAGCTCTTTTAAAGTAAATTATCCAAAGATCACTTAATCTGTTGGAATCTTGTGACTGATAGGTTTCTAATTTCAAAGTTCACCTGGCATTTATCAGCTGTTATTTTTTGAAAAGAGAAATTTGTACTTATAAATTGAAAATGACAACTGTAGTTCCATTTAAGAAGGTAGGAACATAGGATATAGGGTAAATATATAATTGTTCCTTTAGGTACATTTTATCACAGCAAAGATTTGTATTAATAGTGACCTTTAATGGTAGTGAATGTCTTCTAAATACATTTTTAATATATCACAGTGAATTCATGAGTACTTATTCAATGTTTATAATCAGCTCCACTCACTATTCTTTTCCGACACCCAGTTTGTCATAAATTTGGCCAGTGGAACCCCTTTACAGTTGGTGTCTATGTAGTTTCGATGGCCCTCTATCTTTTCTTTAATCTTCAATTGTTTCCTTACTTTCCAGTGCAATAAAACATCTCTGACTTACGTTGTAGCCTTTCTGGTATGGAATTAGATATTTCTCCTTGATTCTTTTAGCGAATGATGTTCACAGATGATGATATGGTTGCTCAGTGTGCTTGTTGCTTGTTGAATTGGTGTGTCATTTCTTCTAGAACTCAGGGTGGGCCAACTTTAAAAGCTTTGTATCTATATTGATGTTTCCAGTTCCATTTTAACATTGCAGCTTTTCTCAAGAACACTGTATATCTATAGGCGTATCATTCCACAGCTTTACGTTTCAGGCTTTTTGGTTGGTCTATTGTTTGCCCTTCCTGTTACCTATCATTTCAAGGTACTATGCTATCAAAACACTGAAAACAATCTCTCTCTCTTTCAAAACTTTTAACACTTGTTAAGTGAGTGATGTGAAATGAAGATAAGCTTTTTGAGTGGAGGTTTCCAGGAAACTACTGGACAAGTAAAATAATGACTACTCTTTGGGAATGAGGCTTCAAAAATGTTCCACTCCTGACATGCTACCTCTGTCACAGAGATGTTAACTGATATTTTTCAAGAGCTAGAGAGTGGGGGATAGGACTAAGGTAAGTCAAAATGTGGCAGATCTTGCTGCCTTTACTGAGATTCAGGCATTTCCCTGCCTAAATGTACCTGGAGCAAGTCTGTGGTTAATATCCAGAATTCTAAAAATGTTTCTGACTTTTTTGAGGGGGAGGGGCAATTTTTCATTGGTGTATGGAAGAGTGAGCTCATGGAGTCTTCCCTCTGCAATTTTCACTCCCTCGATTAATTTTTAAATTTTAGAGCATTTCAAAAATTTAGGGGATGAATTATTGTCCCACAAGTTGATTTGCAAGTTCAGATGAACAAATAATCAAAGTTAACTTGAAAATTCCTCACAAAGTATAATGAAGATAGCCCCACCTAGGATTAAGATATATGTGAAAACAAGCTATAGTGATTCAAATTGTGTGGCTCCAGGAAAGGAAACAATACAGTGAAAAGACAGCCTATAGAATAGGAGAAAGCCTTTGCCAGCTACTTTTCCAATATGGGATTAATATCCAGAATATATAGAGAATTAAAAAAAACTTACAAAAATCTCTACCCACAACTAAATAATGCAGTCAGTAAATAAGCAGATGAATGGAAAAGATAGTTCTCAAATAAAGTACAAGTAACCAATAAGTATACACAAAAAAAGTTCAACATCTTTATACATCAGGGAAATGCAAATCAAAACTATAGTCAGATTCCATTTCATACCCGTGATAATGGCTATTTTCAAAAATACAAAAACAGTAAATGCTGGTGAGGATACAGGGAAAAAAGAAATCCTCCACTGCTGGTGGCAATGTAAATTAATGCAACCACTATGGAAATCAATATGCAGGTTCCTCAAAAAACTTAAAGTAGAGCCCCTTTCTGATGTAGCTATACCACTCCAGTATATTCCCCAAAGAATTAAAGTCAGCCTACTACAGAGACACCTGCATAACCATATTTATTGCAACCCAATTCACAATAGCTAAGCTATGGCAACACCCTAGGTACCTGTCAACAGATAAATGAATTTTCAATTGTGGTAGGTATACACAATGGAGTATTATTCAGCCATTAAAAGAAATAAAATTTTGTCATTTGCGGGAAAATGGAGTAGAAAGGAGATTATTACAGAAGAGGAAGGGAACAGGGGAAGGAAAAAAGGAAAGCACAAGGGGATGGCCAGGGGTGAAACAGATCTAAGTATATTATATACATGTATAAATCTGCCAGAATGAAACTTCCTGATCTTTATGACTAATATGTTCTAATAAAAAATAGAGATGACATGGAAATAGAAAGGAGACTATTAGGGGAAGAGAATAAGGAGGAGGAGGGGGAGGAGGAGGAGAAGGGCAAGGGGCCAAAATGGTCACAATATGTTCTCTTTTTATTTATACATTAATTGGTACATTTTAGATATACAATACATTTGCGTTTATCATTGGGTGTTTGTACCTGAACGTGATGTATCTTAGTTCTTATTTTCCGCCCATTATCTATGCGCCCTTTACCCCCTCCACCCTTTCCTATTTACATAGACTTTGTTTCCATTTTTTTTCTCATAATTTTTCCTTTCCCTTCTTCCCTTTCACAGTATGTTCTTTATAACCAATATAACTAACAAAAAACCTATATGGATCTAGCCATAAAGAAATGGAACAGAACCAAGTATCTGGAGAAAGAACTAAAACATATGGTCATTTAGAGCCTAATACTGAATGAAAATGCATATCAGTTAGAGATATATACTAAATTTATTAGTACCAGAAAAAAAATAAGTTGGATTTTTATCTAATGTCTTAACACAAAATAAACTCTGGTTGTATCCAAGGTTTAAATATGAAACAAAATCATTAAGATAACAGAAATATTCAGAGTTACCACAAAATAATCTCAGAGTGAAAGCAACCCAAATATTCATCAAAGTTAAAGAAGTGAAATAGATAAGCAAAAGCAGAATACTTACACCTGAGCATGGCATAAAACAGTGAAAATCAATGAACTCTAGCTGTGTACAAAAACTTGCTTGAGGTTCACACATAACAGTGAGTAAAACGAGATGTTCAAGAGTACTCTAAGGACTCACATGGAATTAAAAATAAAATAATCTTTATTAATATAATAAAACAATATGTAATTATATATAATAAGATAATCTTTATTATCAATATATAATCTTTATTATTATTTGTATTAGTAAATCTTTACAGTACATATGTTTATTTTCCTTGTGGGGAATCAATACATGTGCATACAACACATCTTACTCAGTTTTTCATCCTCTTCACCTTCTCTTCCCTCCCTCTCCCTTGCTCCATCTGTTGGTCTCCTGCCCATTTGCAAAAGATCTATCTCCATACTTCCTATTATTTATCTCTCATTTTGTTCTTTATATGTTGAATTTCTCAGGTAAGAGATATCATGTCGTATTTTAAGCTCGTGTGTCTGATTTATATTGCTTAACATTATGGTCTCAAGGTGCATTCATTTTCCTACAAATGACTCAAGTTTATCTTTCTTTATGACAGAGCATTATGTATAAATGCCACATTTTCTTTATCCTTTCATTAGTTGATGGACGACGGACGCATCGGCAGCTTGCAAGATTGAACTGTATGAATTATGCTGCTATAAACATGGGTATGCGTGTATCACTGTAATATGGTGCTTTAAACTCTTTTGGGAAGGTACCTAGAAGAGGAATAGCTGGGTCAAATGGAATTTCTAGTTTCAGCTTTTTATGGAACCTTCATACTGATTTCCATAGTGGTTGTACTAGTTTACACACCTCCCTCAAATGAAGAAGGGTTTCTTTTCCCCCTACAGTCTCGCCAGCATTTGTTATTATTTGATTCTTGATGATGGCCATTCTTTCTGGGTTAAGATAGAATCTATGTGTTTTTTTGCGGGGGGGGTTGGTACTGGGGATTGAACTTGGGTCCTTCTGCTTGCGAGGCAGGCGGCGGAATCAATGACCTAAATCCCCGACCCGAATCTATGTTGTTTTAATCTGCATTTCTCTAATGGCCAGCAAAGTTGAACATTTCTTCATGTATTTATTGGCTAATTCTACTTCTTCTATTAAGTGTCTATTTCATTTGTACATTTTTAATTGGATCTTATATTTTGGGGGTCTAATGTTTTTGGTTCTTTGTATGTTCCAGATATTAGTCCTCTGGGTGAGGAATAGCTGGCAAAATGTTTTCCTGTTCTGTAGGCTGTCTTTTCACTCTATTGGTTGTTTCTTTCTTTTTTTTTTTTCCTTAAATTCTTTTATTGGTACATTTTAGGTAAAGAATACATTTACATTTACCATTGGGTGCTTGTACTTGTACATGATGTATCTTCGTTCTTATTTTTTCCCCATTACCTGTGCGCCCTTCCCTATTTACATAGACTTTGTTTCCATTTTTTTTCTTTTCTCATAATTTTTCCTTTTCCTCCTTTCCTTTCATATTGGTTATTTCTTTTGCTGTGCAGAAGCTTTTTAATTTGATATGATTCCATTCACTTATAGGTGTTATTTCCTGTGCAACTGGGGTTCTGTTCAGAAAGTCCATACCTATGCCTATGACTCCAAGAGTTTATTTATCTTCCAGCAGGTCAAGTGTTTTCATTTTAACATTTAGTTCTTTGATCCATTTTGATTTTAGTTTAGTACATGGAGAGATATGGGTCCAGTTTCAATCTTTCTGCACGTGGATAGCCAGTTTTCCCAGAAACATTTATTAAAGACAGCATCTCTCCTCTAGTGTATGTTTTTTCCCCCTTTGTTAAAGATCAAATAGTGGAATGTGCTTAGTTGTTTCTGCATCCTGTTCTGTTCCATTGATCCTCATGTCTGTTTTTGTACCATGCTGTTTTTAATTAGTGTAGCTTTGTAATATAACTTCAAGTCTGGAATTCTGATGCCTTCCACTTTGTTCTTGCTACCCAGGATTGCTTTTGCTGTTCTAGGTCCTTTCTGGTTCCATATAAATGTTTGGATTGCTTTCTCCAACTCCATGAGGAATGCTGTTGGTATTTTGATGGGAATTGTGTTAAAACTGGGTGTAAGTTTTGGAAGAATGGCCATTTTGCCTATATTGGTTCTGCCTATCCAGGAATAGGAGATATCTTTCCATTTCCTGATGTTCTCTTAGATCTCCTTTTTCAGAATATTGTAGTTTTTGTTGTAGGTTTTTAAACAAACTTCCTTAGGTTAATTCCTAAGTATTTAATTTTTGTTGGTGCTATTGTAAATAGCATTTTATTTACTAATTTCTTTTTTAGTGGGGTCATTATTGGTGCATAGGAATGCTAGTGATGTGTGTGTTGATTTTCTGTCTTGCTACACTGCTGAATTTGGTTATTAATTCTCAGAGTTCTGGTGGATTTTTTGGGGGATCTTCCATGTCTTGTAGACATACCATCTGCAAATACTCATAATTTTTTGTCCCTGGTACTGGGGATCAAACTCAGGACCTTGTGCTTGAGAGGCAGGCATGGCACCATTAAACTAAGTCCCTGGCCCGCAAATAAGATAATTTGACTTTTCCCTTTCCTATACATATTCCTTTTGTTTTCTTTTTTGGGGGGCCTAATTAGTCTTGTTAATGTTACGAGTACTATGTTGAACAGGTGTGGCGATAGAGGACCTTCTTGTCTTTTTCCTGTCTTAGAGGAAAAGCTCTCAGTTTCCACTCACCTAATATAATGTTGGAAGTAGTTTTGCTGTAAATGGCTTTATAACATTTAGATAAGATCCTTCTATACCTATTTTCTTCACTTTTTTTTAAATGAAAGTAACTGAATTTTGTCAGAGGCATTTTCTGCATCCATTGAGATGATCATGCGATTTTTGTCTTTCTTCTGTTTATGTGATGTATTACATTTACAATTTGCATATATGGAACCATCTTTACACCCCTGGAAATAAGCCTACTTGCTCATCATGTATGATTTTTTGATGATTCGTTGCATTCTATTTGCCAGTATTGGATTGAGAACCTTTGCATCTATGTTCATGAAAGAGATTGACCAATAGTTCTCTTTTTGCTTGTATCCTGGTGCAGTTTTGAAATCAGGATAATGCTAGCTTCCAAGAATAAATTTAGGAGTACTTTTTTCTTTCAATTTCATTAAATGTGAGGAGTATAGGTGTTAGATCTTCCCTGAAGTTTTTGTAGAATTCAGCAGTGAATCCATCCAGATCCGGACTTTTCCTAGTTGGTATCTTTATTACTACTTCAATTTCACTGCCTGTTATTAGATTATTCAGGTTTTTATGTCTTCTTGGTTCGGTTTTGGTAATTCATATGTATCTAAGGATCATCAGTTTCTTTTGAATTCTCCAATTTATTGGTGTCAAGTTTGCAAAATAGTTGTTAATGATGTAAATGATTCTGGTAGTGTCTGTTGTGATTTCACCTTTTTCAATTCTAATTGCATGGATTTGGATCTTTCATCTCTTTTTTGGCTAGACTGGCTAGGGGCTTTTCTATTTTGCTTATTCTTTTGAAGAACCAATTTTTCAAATCATTGATTCTTTGTATTTTTTGTCTCAATTCCATTGATTTCTTCTCTGCTCTTTATAATTTCTTTCCTTGTACTAGCTTTGGGTTTGGATTGTTCTTGTTTTCTAGAACCTTGAGGTATATCATTAGGTTATTTATTAGGACTCACTCTGTTTTCGTAATAATTTTGTGGGCATTCCCAGCTATGAACTTGCCTCTTAAAACTGCTTTTGTTGTGTACCATAAGTTCTGGTGTGTTGTACAGGCATTATCATTTAGTTCTAGAAATTGTCTTATTTATTTCTTGATTTCTTCTGTGACTTGTTGATTAAGAGTGTGCTGCTTAGTTTCCATACTTTCTGTGTTTTCTTTTGCCATTGATTTCTAGTTTCATCGCACTATGATCTGGTAATATGCATGGTATAGTTTTAATTATTTTGCATTTACTTAAGCTTGCTTTATTAGGTAGTATGTGATCTATTTTGGAGAAAATTCCATGTGCCCCTGAGAAGAATGTGTATTCTGTTGCTGGGTGGAACACTCTGTAGATATCTATTAAGTCCATTTGTTCAAAAGTGTGGTTCAACTCTGATATTTATTTGTTGATTTTGACTAGTTGATGTTTCTATTTGTGATAGTGGGGTATTGAGGCCCCCCACTATAATTGTGTTAATGTTTATGTGATCTTGTATGTTCAGTCATACTTGTTTTATGACATTGGTGCTGTTGGTCAGTACATATATGTTAATAATTGGTATTTATTCCTGTTGGATTGCCCCTTTAACCAATATCTTGTGACTTTTTTTTGCCTCTTGATAACTTTTGGCTTGAAGTCCTCTTTGTCTGAATAGAGGATAGCTACACCTGCTTTTTTTCAGGTTCCCACTGCATGGAATATTGTTTTCCATCCTTTGATTTTGAGTTTATGGGTTTGGGTTAAATATGTTTCATGTATTCAGCATACTGGTGGAGTTTATTTCTTGATCCATTCTGCCAATCTATATGGTTTGATTGGGGAATTGAGACCATTCACACTGAGTTATTGCCTTATTTTCCTGTTGTTTATTTCCTATCTTTCCCTTCTTTTAATCTAGTGTAGCCACTCTATTAGTCCTTTTGTTATTGTTAGCTTACTTTTCTCTTTTTAGTATATCCTTGAGAAATTTTTGGAGTTTTGGTTTCGTGGTTATGAATTTCTTTAGGTGCTCATTATCATGAAAATATCTTATTTCTCCATCAACTTTGAAAGATAGTTTTGCAGGATATGTCAGCCCAGATTGGAAATTGTTTTCTTTAAGGGCTTGAAACACTTCACTCCAAAATCTCCTGACCTTGGTTTGTGTTGAGAATTCTGTTGTAATTCTAATGGTTTTACCTTTATAAGTGGTTTTTTGCTTTTCTCTAACCACTTTTAAGATTCTATTCTTGTGTTTGACTTCTGGGATTTTGACTATGATGTACTGTGGGGAGGTTTTTTTCTGATTGTGGGTATTTGGGGTTCTATATACTTCCTTATCATATGTTTAATTCCTTTCCCTCATTTGAAAAGTTGTCTGCTATTATTTTAGTAAACAGGTTTTTATGCCATTTATGCTATCTTCTGATTTTTACCTTATTTCAATTCATCTTAGTCTTCTTCATGTCATATAGAAGCTGTTGGATCCACTTTTCATGTTCTCTTATTGTTTTAAAGGCATCTCTCATTAAATGGTCACCGACAATCTCCTTGTCTTCTAGTTCTGAGACTTCTGATCCCCATACTTTCAATTGAACTTTTTTTTTTTGTACCGGGGATCGAACTTGGGTCCTTGTGCTTGTGCAGCAGGCAGTGAAACCACTGAGCTAAATCCCCGCCCCTCAACTGAATTTTTAATCTCATGGTTTCCTATTTGGAACTGTTTCGTGAACTCTAATTCTTTTTTATACTAGTCATTCATATTTTGTATCATTTTGTTTAGCTTGACCAGGTTTTAATCAAGGTTTTCTGTAGACTCTGATCCTTTTGTTTGTTCGGCCCATTATCTGTTTACTTATACTTTCTGTGGGTTTGGAAAACATCTTATTCATTTGTTTTGTTCTCTCCTCTGTTAACACTTTGGAAAAATTTGGCTCTGTGGCCTTTGGTTTCCTCATGTTGGATGCTACATGGATCAGCTTTGGGGGAGTTGGAAGTTTTGGAGGGCATTTTGTTGGCTTGTCTTCTTATGTTTCTAGTTTTTGCTTGCGTTTTTGTGTTAACCTCATGGACTGATTATAGTAGCAAGCCTTGTTGCTAGTATGTAGATTATTTAATTAATGTCTACTTTTTGGTGGTTCTCACTGAGCATGGCTAACTATTGGCCTTTGCCTCTGTCCCAGGATCAAACCACCTCTGTTTACTTGGGAGTTAAAATAAACTATATTTTTAAGGATGCATACAATTGTGGTAAAGCTAATAAAATGAAATGTTTGTTACAAAAATACAAATAGTTGTTATCTCTGAGGTGGTGATGGTTCTCTGAACAGGGAGGGCACACAGGAGACTAGGGGTGATGGCATGTTCCGCTTCTTAGTTACTAGCTATTTGAGTGTTTATTTGATAGTTATTCATTAAATTATTCAGTCAAGTTTCTGAACTTTCCTAACTGACTGTTATGTTGCACCTTAAGAAGAATTACAAAGGGATGTAGTTTGTGATCTAGAATTTAGCAATATGACTTGGGGAAATTTTTATTCTGAGAGTATTTAGATTTTTAAGGCCTTCTTTCTAGATTCCTCCAGATTCATACTCTCCAACATTTAAAAAGTATCTCTTTCTCAAGGTATCCTGCAGTCCACTTTTTAGGAGATGCTATAATATCAGTAAGCAACCATTTTGGAGAAACATTATGGAAAGGCATATGGTCAAGAAGCTGCTCTGAAGGTGCCGTTCTGCTTTGCTGTTCTTTCAGTATAAACTAGATTTCATTTCTAGATTTATGAAAAGCTGATCTCCATTCTTGGGCTCATACCATTTAATTTGCTGGATGGCTGTTGTGAGAATATAATGAGATAATATATGGTAGCTACTGTGAATTTTTATAAAGCAAGTAAACAATAGCATAAATGATTGCTCTAGAACCAGATAGTGTTTTTTAATTGCACAAATTTCAGGAAGAACTAATGATAGCTTAATATGGTTTTCTATTTGGAACATTTCCTTCTTATTGTTTGATTTTTTTCTTTTTTCTTTCTTTCTTTTTTTTGACAATGGATACTAACCCTCCCTCCTCCACCTCCTTATATCCCAGGACTTTTATTTACTCATTTCTCACTAGAGGGAGGCCTTATCCAGCAGTGCTCCTTTTCCAAGGAATAGTCTTCTGCATCGGAAATGGATTCCTTCAAAGCTACTATCTGATTTACTGTGCAGAATACCCTGAAGAGTGGTTCACAGACATCCGGTTTAGCTTGGGTAAGTGAATCTGACCACCTCTCACCCACGGTCAAGCTAACACCCCCTCCTTCCATGTAAGTCATATTTCCTCTCCCCGTTCTACTGCAGTGACCTCCTAGTGATCCCATTCTCCTCTCACCCCTTTACTCAAGTCTTTTTTTCTGTATTGCAGCCAGAGAGATGGTTCAGATGTTCTTGGACTTTCCAATTTCCCAACCCATTTTCTATCACTCTCCACTTCATTTCTATTTCTGGCCCCAGTGGCCTTCCTGCTATGCTGAAAATTGTTGAGCTTTTCTTCTTCAATTTCCACCTCCTCAGAGACTGTTCCTGACCACCTTATCTAAAAGAATTGAAGACAAAGATCATCGAATTATTTTTTTCATGATTTGGTAAGAGGAGTTAAAGTCCAAGAGGATTCAGTTATTTCATAGTATTTTGGCCCAGATTTTTTTAAAAAATAGGACAACAGAGATTATAGTTAATCCCTATTAGTATCACACATTACATCCTATCTGTCATTTTAATACCCGTGGCTCTAACTGTAGACCATGTACCTAAGGGGCTCTCTTTTACATGGCTGCCTCAATGTCACCCTAGTCAAAGGCACACTGATCTCCTGCTTGCAGTTCCACAATCACTTCCAAACTGAATTTCCTCCTCCATTCTGTCCTTGAACAACTCATTCTTCATGCAGTAGTCAGTGAATATTCAGACACACATGACCAGAGGATTCATTGACTGAGCAGTGGTATCTGTGCACAACAGAGTATTCTGTGGCCAGAAACACACACATAAACAAACAACAACAACAAAACAACACCAGAAAGATTTCTGTGCTTAGGTAGAGACACCTCCAGGGTACGTGGCTAAAAAAAGAGAGATGTGAACAGTCTATATAGTATGCTTTTTTAAAATGGGGAAATGAGGTAGAAGGAAAAGTGTGCGTGTGTCTGGAAAAGGAAATATTAGAATTATAAAAATTTCCCTATACATTATACATGTTGGAGTAAAGAATCTGGGGTAGGTAGAATGGGGCAGGTAAAGAAAAGGCAGAGCTTTTCTTTCATTATAGTTTTGCCCTTTGAATGATGACAATTAAAAAAAAAGTTACATTGAAGAGGAGATTTCCAGAACTGATAGCACACAGATATACCTCACTATACAGCAAATAGAGCAGAGCCAAGCATGTGGACATAAGCCAGTATAGCTAGAAAAAGGAGCATTCCGGAGGTCCACTGTCTGATGTCTTCAACAAGTCAGTGACAGCCCCTAACCCGCCAAAGGCAGTGGTCTGAGCTAGTGCTTGCTGTGACTTTTTACTTACCATCCTTTCCTTTCGGCCCTGTCCACTCCATCCTTAGGCTTCAGGGGCACTGGACCTTCATGTCTGCTGGTGCCTCTGCCAGCTTGCTCTCCCTCAGGTTTCTGTATTCTCATTCTTCACATCACAGGACAAATGCCACATCTCCCAAAATACTTTCCTCAGCTACCTTCTCTAAAGTAGAGACAGTGTCCACCTACTATACCCTGCAGCTCACTACCCTACTTTGCTTCTCTGCACTGCAGGGGATCATTACGTAATTTTACTTTGAGTTTTGAATACTTTAATTCATCTCTGCGTTCCTCCACTAAAATGTAGGTTCCACAACAACAGACACTTTGACTATTTCCTTCATTCTTGTATCCTCAGTGCTTAGGATAGTGTTTGGTACGGTGTAAACCCCTAATGAATATTAGTTACATAAATGAATGACTGCATGCACAAACACACAGGTGATCCTCATTCCATCCTTGTGAGATAGGAGATGTTAGAAGCTACATTTTACAGATAAGAAAATTGAGGCTGACTGACATGCAGTGACTTTGCTCCAGGACACACATACAGCTGGTCCCAGGTCCCTGACTTCCTTTACTGCTGTCCATGCTGTCACCTTCTTCCCTACTACCCCTTACCTCAGGACATATATTTTTTTCCCAAGGCAAGGACCATTTGAGTAGACAAAGTGGAAAATCACATATCAAATAAAGTGAGAGATCTGATTGTTTTAATTCAACTTTTCTAGCTTTTTGTCTGATCAGCACAAATACATTTTCTGGAGAAGTAAGGTCAGGCCTCTGTGTGAGACAGGGTGTGTTTCTGGGCTGTGATGCCCACTGGGACCCAGGACCTAACATCTCTAAACCTAGAACTTCTTGTCTAAGACCAGGGTCCTTTCTGTACCAGTGACTGGTACATGTCAGGATACCTTCAGCATATGTGGTTAAGTAAGATGAATAAAGTTGTGGACTGTACATACGGTATGTATGCCTTGTTTTATGTAAGTGTGTGTGTGTGTGTGTGTGTAAGTGGACTGCAGAGGTGGAAATCAGTTTGCTGGTTGTGAAACCCTTCAGTCTAGCTACTCTACTTTCAGGAGAATGGGAAACTCAGTCAGAAATGCTCTCAGCAATGAGTCATGGAAAACCAATTAGTAACAACCTAACTCGGAATCCATACATCTTACATAACGAGGAGTGTCCAGAGGAAGATGGCTTCTGCATCCTTTTGTTTGCTTACTAATACATGAAGAACCCTGGCCTTTCTCTCTTAGTGTGCCACTGTTCTTAGAATATTTACCTGTGGTCTTCATGTTAGTCACTTTGTGGTTACAGGACCCTGGCTGCAGCTCCAGGCATTACATTGGCAATCAAGCCAGGATAAAAGAGGAAGTAAAGGCATTGGCCACACTGGCCTTTATCAGAAAAGCAAAAGATTTTTTTAGGAAGACTCTGGAAGATTCTCCCTTACATTTTATTGGTAGAATCAGATCATGTGGTCACCTTTCAATTTTGCAGCTTCTGTAATGGGGTGGGAAAGGGGAATAGGTTGAAATTCACTACTGAGCTGGCCAAGAAGTTTGATTATTTGCCCAGGGCTCGCTGTTACTCGTGTATCTGTTTGCTTAGTTTTAAAAATATTGAACAGCGTTTCTTCCTCTCAGTCTCTTCTCTTCTCTTTCCGTCTCTGTCATGTGTCACTCTGCATACATAACAGCGTTTTATTTTTGCAAACAGTACAACACCTCCTCCACCTGAACTTGGGACCATATCTTAGTACCATTTCTAGATTTAGAAATTAAATATTCCTCCCTTTATTTTTAGAAAAAAAAACACAAAGCAAAACTTAACTTGTACAAAAAAACCACTAGAATTGAAACACATTTTTCTTTTTCTTTTTAAAAATGTCTCCTCTCTCTCCTTTGCCAAGGTGTCTTCCTATTTATTTTGGGAATGGGAATCAACATTCATAGTGACCATACCTTGCGCCAGCTCAGAAAGCCTGGAGAGGTCACCTACAGGATTCCACAAGGTAATGTCCCTCCGCTTCCCAGATTCCCATTCTTCCTGGGACCCTGTCCTAGGCATTAAGCTTTGAGTAACGAATGAAAAGGGGCATCAAAGGCACAAATATGCAACATGTGCTGGCTTGCTCTCGACTTCCCCTCCACATCTGGTCCTCTCCATAGCACACCTCCGTGTCTGATGTGAACCCCAAAGCTCAAGAGAGCCCCTAGGAAGGAAGAGTACAGCACCCCGATGGTGGGAGAAGTGTCATTACATAGCACACCACAATACACTTTTTGGAGATAAAGACAGAGAATGTTTGAAATCCTAACTGTTCCCCAGAAATGAAGGTGTGAGTTTGACAAAGAAGCATGTGGAAAGGGATCAGTTCAAGGGATACTTTAATATATTTAGGTGGCTCCTACCCTTCTTGATATAAATACAACACTTTATGTACAGCAAAAACAAAATTCCTAAATTCTGACATGATGTTAGTGTAGACTGATATCCATTAAATGAGAAAATAATGAAAAAGCTACTATGAATTCAGTAATACATGTAAGTAATTTGATTATTATTAATACCCTGTTAGTATGTTCCTTAAAAATAATACAGCAGGTAGAGAAATACCCTTTAGTGTATTTCTAGATAATTTGCAAAACATCACTGGCTCCTCCCAAGGTCTAGGGAATTGTAGGTAGGGAACCACTGGTACACTGTCACCCTAAAGCAAAATAATTTTAAGGCATCTTGATATTTTATAAGGTCTTTCTTCACTCAATAACTAGACAAAGAAGAGCAGAGAAAGTCCTTAAACGCCATATTGCCAAGATTAGTCTCCCACTTTTGAGTTATGATAGAAAATAAAAATATTTTTATATAACTATAGGAAGAAAAAATTGTTTTGGTCAAGATTTCCCAGTTTAATATGAGTCATAAAATTTGAGTGTGATATATTTAATATCGTTAGAAATGTGCTGATTTCTAGATACATTTTGGACAGAGGAACTATCTGGTTGGGTAGACAGCGAAACACTTTCTACAGAAATCAACAAAAGCAGACCTCACCAGCCCCTGGCAGGACAAGCTTGGTCAGAGTCTAGGGTTTAACAGAGGTGCAGGAGTGGGAAGAGCAGATAGGAGACGCAAATGCCAAAAGAGACTCTAACTTCTCGCATCAATCCAGATTTTTACTATTTTAACGTAGTGTGTCGTTTCACGTAGTGTGACTAAGTGTGTGCCACATGATGACCAGCAGTGGAAGTGTCTGAGAAGGGCAGGAAGGCAAGAAGCAGCCCATAAACTCCCCTTCATAAAAAGAAGCAGAGTTCCCACTTCTCCTCCCTGTCCTGTCCCAAGCTCACATCCAGCAGTCAGTCGTTAGCCACTCCCATAGAGCCCGTCAGGCCGCTCCTCAGGATTCCAAATGTTCTATGGGGAACGTTGCTGTTGCTTTGTTTTCCCTTTTCCCCAAGAAAATCCCACTGAACTCCTATGGCTGTGCAGGGAGTGTCCAGCCCCGCACTTGTCCTAGTTACCTGCATCTAACGTCACAGCGATTCGGTTCCGAGTGTTGACTCTGATTCTTCTGCACACAGGTGGCTTGTTTACGTATGTTTCTGGAGCAAATTTCCTTGGTGAGATCATTGAATGGGTTGGCTATGCCTTGGCCACTTGGTCTCTTCCAGGACTTGCTTTTGCATTTTTCTCACTTTGTTTCCTTGGGCTTCGAGCTTTTTACCACCACAGGTAAGCCAGGCTTTTTTCCCTTCCCCCCTCCGTCCCTCCCTCCCTCCCTCCCTTCCTGGGGATCAAATCCAGGGCCACTCTGTACTAAGCTACATCCCCAGCCCTTTTTGTTGTTTTTGAGACAGGGTCTCCCTAAACTGCATAGGTGAGACTGGAATTCGCTGTCCTTCTGCCTCAGCCTCCCTCAGTGCTGGGGTTACAGGTGTGCCACAACTGCACCTGGAAAATTTTCAATAGAGGTGGCAGCATCCATGTACTTTTCTTTTCTAAACAGGCTTCTAGCACATGCAGTCAGATTTAGAGACGTAAGATATTTATTTTTATAAGGGAAATTCGATACAATACTTTGGATTGTTAAATTCTGACTTTTTAAGTCTTTTACTGAAGTTGAAATTTAGATGACAGTAGCAGTACGTTTTTTCCCCTAAGGTTAAAAATAAGCTCAGGGAGACAGAAGCACCTGAGGTGACCCCTGAGAAGCTTGTTTAAGGCTTCCCAGTGAGGGGCGCCTTCCATCACTTGAGTTAGTTAACCCAGGCTCTGGGCCTGGTGATAGTTCCTGCTTGGCACTCAGCAATAGATAACAAGTTAAGAGGCAGAAGAAGTCAATTCCATTCCCATGCTTCTATTCAAATCCCTCCCCTCACCTTTTTTGAAGCATGTTCCACAGGTGAGTCCACGGCCAGCACTTTCCAGAACTTCACTGGTAATTCTGAGGTGCAAACAGGATACAGAACCACTGGGAAAAAGCACGATGCCTGTGCTTTATGGCTGCTCTCTTTTGGGGGGAGGGTAATTTAATTTGAAGTTTGGTGCCAACCGTTCGGGTCTTCACAGAGCCCGGTAAACTGCTGAAGGATGATTGACCCTAGAATCTGTGCAAAGCAGGGCTTGTTCTGATATTTCTCTCTTTCCCCCGCTGCCCCTCTGCCTAACTCCTAGTCAAGGTCTTCCCTGCCCACCTGGGAAGGTAGGGTAAGCCTTGGTGCGGGCAACTGTTTTAGGATTGCCCCCTCTGCTGGTATGAGCCGGGATTGCAGGCACGGAGACCCCTTTGAAGGTTAGGTCTACGGCTTCCGTGACACCTGCAAACCAGGGATGAGGGGGACAGCAGAGGTAACTAAAAGTATCATTAGAAGGGAAAGGGTAATGTATTAAGTTGTTGTCAAGATTTAAACCTGTGCATGAACTTCAGATCTTTGTCCATGGCTTTGGGGGAAGAGAAAAGCCTGTGGTTCCTGGACACTGGGAGGGAAAGTGTGGATGCCCGAAGGGAGGTGGGCTAGGGCCTAGGGCCCCAGGGAGCCCCTCAAGCTCTTGCTTTGGTGTCTCAGCCTGGAACACGGTTCATTTTATAGTTTTGAAGGTTAAACAGAAGACAGGTCTTCTACGTGGAGTTTATGGCCCAATTCGGAGATGAATGAAGTCAGCATTGCCCTGCCACCCTCTCCACTCAGCAGGAACTGCTGACAGAGCTGTTAAGAGTCACACAACAGCTCTCCCCTGCCACAGGCAGAGGGCGCGGGAGAGGACAGCGTGTCACCCAGTACTCAGAGGGGCCCTGAAGAGCGCAGGCCCTTGTGTTTGCTGTGGGAAGGGACAGCAGCACCACCAAATGTTTTCAGCTGGTGCCAAAACCAAAATCCAAATGGATACCATCTGGTTGTGAAAGACTGCCCAGAGAGAGGGCCGGCCAGAGGATGTCTCTTTTATAGGACTGAAACGGCCTTGTGAAGGCACTTAGGAAACGAGGTCAGGTGTTCATAGCAGAGACCACACACACCGTCCTCTCAAATCAAAAGCTGAAAACCAACCGCCTCCTGCAACAGTGTTACTGTTTGTCCTCCACTTCAAACTAAGGTACTTCAGCAGAGTGTATCGTTTTGATTACGCCTTGGGTGCAACCAGCTTCAACTAGTGCACGGCACCACCTGGTAACTGCAAGTGACAGCTTTCTACGAGATCCATTTTTCTCCTAGGGCTGCCCTAAGAAACGACCACCATCTGAGTGGCTCAAAATAACAGGAAGTTATTCTCAGATGGTTCTCAAGGCTAGAAGTTAGGAATTAAGGTGTAGGCAGGCCCTGCTCTCTATGGCAAGGATCCTTCCTTGCCTCTTCCCAGCTTTGAGTGGAGACTGGCCGTCCTTGGAATTCCCTGGCTGACAGCTGCCTCACTCCGATCTCTGCCTCTGGTTCTTTCTTCTCCTGTCTCTGTGTCCATGTTACATGTCCTTTAAGGATACCAGTCATACTGGATTGAGGGCCCATCTTGCTCCAGTATGGCCTTATTTTATTTTATTTTATTGGTACCGGGGATTGAACTTGGGTCCTTGCGCTTGGCAGGCAGTTTTGGTGCCACTGAGCTGAATCCCTGGCCCTACTACATTCTGTTTTGAATTTTTTTTTTTTTGTACCAGGGATTGAACTTGGGTCCTTGTGCCTGTGCAGCAGGCAGCAAAACCACTGAGCTAAATTCGCGGCTATGACCTTATTTTAAATAATTATAGCTGCAATGGTCCTAGTTCCAAACTAAGGTCACCTTCTCAGGTACTGGGAGTTGGGATTTCAGTCTATCGTTTGAAGGGACAAAATTGAATCCAAATACAGAGGTCTTCCCAGGCTTCATGAAGGAATATTTTCCAGGGATTCTCTGAGGTTAACTTTGCTCATGGCCTTCGGGAGTCTCTGCTTCTGTATACTTCTCAGCTGAATCCAAGTAAGCACTTCTTTCTGGCTACTGCTTTAGAAAATTCTGCTAAAATATGGATAGCACGAGACTTACCATTTTAACAACTTTTAATATAAAATTCAGTGGCATTGAGTATATTCATAATATAGTGCAACCATTACCACTACCATTACCACTTCCCGCTATGACTTTTTATTTCTCAACATGAGATGAAGCAGCATTTAAAAGAGATAGGCTGGAGGGAAGAGAGAATGCAGGCAAGTGGCCACCCAGAGAAGCCAGGCCCTGGGTAACTATAGGTTGACTTGTAATGACTATTTCCGACTCTGAAAACCTCAAGTGGTGAACTGCTGTTATATTTTCACTACTTTCTTGTCTTCCAGGTTCTACCTCAAGATGTTTGAGGACTACCCTAAATCTCGGAAAGCCCTCATTCCATTCATCTTTTAAAGAAACCAAATTAAAGAGGAGCAAAAGATCCCACAATATCAGTGAAAACTGTCAAGCTGCTAAAATTGTGACTTGTAAAGTAGAACTTTAAATGCACATATTAAATATATACATACATGTATACATGTAATTATACACAAATCCATATGATACAGAACAGTAGGTCTCTTGTTCTGCCTGCTGGCTTGGAGATTCGGAACGGTGACTGCTTAGTTTTCTCCTGCCCTGCTAGGGACTGTAACCTGATTTCCTACTGGAGCTTCAGGAAAGCTTTGTCCAGATGAAGATAGTTACTTCTCAGCTATCCCCAGAAAGTACAGAACTCCCCTCATGTGTCTTCTCATTAGATGAACCAAGTCCATGTGGGTTTCTCCCACCCTGACTTCATGTGGCCCGGCTCTGTCGTTGAGACTGTTTGGGGTAAGGCAGCACTCATGAACTTACTGAAGGTATGCATTCTGTACTTATACAGAATAGCAGAGATTTAAATTCTGAATCCCCATAGATGCCAAGCATAGTCACTCCTAAATGAGAACCTGGCTATTCCTTCTCTTTCCTTGTTCATTAGGAAAGATATAAAATAGCAGATGTTTAATAAAGAAGCCCTCTCCTTATGTGGCTGAAAATGTACTGACACTTTGACTCCAGTTAAAATTTGTGTCATGTCTTCATTGATGAACACCTTGGTCTTCCAGAAGATTCTGCAATCCCCATTATAGACAACATGGTCTGACCCAGGAAACTGGTATGGGTTTTCTTAAAGACCAGGCTTTAAAGACTACAAAGAAAAAGACATGAACCTGAATGGGTACTGAGGGAGTAAAGAAATGTTTGGTAGTGGACACTGTGAACTCTCATGTTCTAGGAAACTGATGGGAGGATCCAAATAATGGGAACATGTCAACTAAGGGAAGCTAATGAGTAAGATCTGTGCCATTTGTCTTGACAAGATGTCCACAATGAGATGAAGTACACCAGAAGAACTGAGCAACTTTCCTCTTCTAGAATTTCTTCGCCACGGTCCTTAGGAAGACAAGTCCCAGGGGTAGCTTGAACCTCGGCCCTCAAAAGTCTCAGTGGAAGAAGCTGAAAACTACAGACAGAGAGCCAAATCCAGTCTGAAAATCTGCTTTGTTTTGGTCAGTGTTTCACACATAGCTTGATTTTTTTTTTTTTTGCATTTAAAATTTTCAAAATCTAAAAATTAGGATGTTTCTGCTGAAAACTTTGACATTCTAATTTCCTTTAAAAAGCTGGAGGATTTCAGCACACAAAATCCATGTTTCTATATGAGAATTTGAAATGGAGAAGCAAGTAAGTTTTTCAAGGTCTTAAGGTGGGACCACCCTGCTTCGGGCCCTGAGACACTGGACTCTGTGGAAGGGGCTGAGCACTCAGGATCAGAACACAGTGAAAACCTTGGCCTGCTCAGGGCCAGGTTGTGGTTGACATCGGCACCATTTAGCAATCCTGCTTGAGAACTGAGTGCCATCAAATATGGTGCTAACTACAGAAACTCACCGTAGGTAACTGGAAAGATCAGAGGCTAGTTACGGTAGACTGCTAAAAAATACAAATTATAATTACATAAATAAGTAGTTCATTAAATGCCTGTCAAATCATAGATGTTAAGTTTGTTTGAATTAAAAGATCCTAATGGGCTGGGGATTTAGCTCGGTGGCAGTGCCACTGCCTGGCAAGCGGAAGATCCTGAGTTCGATCCCCGGTACCCACCCGCACCCCCCCCACCCCCGACCCTAAGGCTTCTGGAGATTTTTACAATGCATTGAGCTATGGATTTTCCTTTTTTCTCACCATGTTTTCTTGGTGTTGCTTTCTCTTTTGTCTTCTCTCTTCATTTTGGCAACCTGAAACTGGGGGGCTGTGAGCAGAAAATAAACTATGATTTATAGAGCTTCTCAGTCACAGCTCAGAAGTCCAAGGAAGTGCAATAAATAAAGGTGTAAAAAAAAAAATGCTCTGAGGTTTCAGCTGCCCCTGAGTTCAGAGACAGCCAGGGGGAAAATGCACTCAGTGCGTTTCTCAGCCTCCTGACACTGAAACAAACACCAGAGATAAATCCATTTATAAAGAGAAAAGACTTATTTTGATTCACAGTTTTGGAGCTCCGTGATAGCCTGGCCCTGTTATTGGGCCAGCCCGAGAGGGGCGTCATGATGAGGGCCCTGGGGTGACAATGCTGCCACCTCCTGGCTGGGAAACACGAAAGGCAAGGAAGGAGAGCAGGAAGGGAGAAGAGAGGAAGCGGAGAGCAGGTCTCAGTCCTCTTCCGGCGCATGCTCCCAGTGACCCAAAGAGCCTCATCGCTCAGGTTTCTACCGCCTGCCAACAGCGCGGCGCTGAGGACCATGCCTCTGACACGACAGCCTTGGAGGACGCTGAGGGTGTGAACCACAGCGCTCAGTAGGATAAATCTTCTTCCCTAAAACGAAAGACTTTTAGTTCTCTCCGTGACATTGAAAAATCGCCTTCCGTAGATAATTTATCTTATCAGCATGTAAAAAAGCCCCAAACAGTCTTTCAAATTTAGTAAGGGCTCAGTGCCAGGCATCATTTGTCTCCCACATTCTCAAACTCAGGCCGAAACGATTTCGCAATTGCATGTTTTTGCCACATGAGGGCGCTCTCTAGAATTATACTCGGGTCAACCCTGAGCCAGCTTTCTTACTATTTGGGAAGAACAAACAAAACAAAACCACCACAGAATTCCAACGGTATTGTCATTTCGACTTAGCATGATTATAGACCTTCCCAGTTTAAATATAACGTAGCTAGAACTCCATGGGATCTGAAAGCTTCCTGGGGAATTGAGGTATTCTTAGTGCTCTATGACTTGTTTTTAACCACTTTGTTTATGGCTAGCTTTTATGTATATGTATTAAATGTAATAAAATACGAATATGTGCTCATGCGTAGACACATTTCTTTTCAATTTCTGCTAAAAATATAGTGCACCAAAATAAGGATATTGGAGGTATCTGAGGAGTGGTTTTGGTTAAAATACTATCAGAGTACTATGAGTAGCTAACAAGATTATCTGTCTTGGTCTTGCTGAAAAATCTTCCACAGAGGCAATGTTTTCCAGTGATCTTGTAGAAGTCAGGGTTTATTTATTTCTCTGAGGTTAGACTTAAAAAGCTGGCGTCTGTCAGCTGGTCTCACACTTTCCGACTGTAGATGGAGACACTGAGACTCAAAGTTAAATTGCTTCCCAGAGGCTCATAGCCGGTTAACCACCTCTCATCATGTTCCTCTGAGAGTCAGAAGTCTTTTTCTTCTCAAGGCACAACATACTTTCAGAAGAGAGACCTAACTGAGCCTGACGGGTCTGAACATGTGCAATAATCCCGAATTGGCTATTTACTAAATGAAAAACCTTAGTGGGTGGGAGGATAATTTTTGGGTGGAGGGAGGGTGCTAGGGATTGAACCCAGGGCCCTGAGCATGCTAAGCCTATGCTCTGCCACTGAGCTACAGATGCAGCCATGAAGATGTTGCTGAATTGCTGTTTGGGTTTCTGTAGAACTCATGCAAGAGAAAAACAACCCGAGCTCAAGTGCTGGGCTACAACTCAGCCATATACCTGTTAGCTTGCAAATATTTGTGAATGGCCTGTTTCTCTCATTCTGTGGGAGGAACAGGCAGATACCTTTGTAAGAGATCTATTTGAGAAAATGAGGGGTTTCCAGCCTTGGTGTAGAAAAGATGACCTTTGTGTCCAGTGTGAAAAAGACTATTTATTAACTCCCCTTAAATTCGACTCTCATAGGAGCAACAATGGCTTCACTGTATTGTAAAAGGAAAAAAGGATCTCTAATGAGAAATTGGAAACTCAAGGGTGCTTATGTAGCCTAAACCTTTCCAGGAATAAATAAATCAACCTATAGTTTCAAAGTCCTGTAGAGTTACAACAGCAGTCTTAACTGTGGTTCCCTCATGGCAATCTTGCTGTGGTGTAAGAGGGGAGGGACTAAGAAGGCTCATATCATTTCCTGCGTGGCCTTTGATTCTCAGCCTATGGGCTGAGGTCCAGGCATGGCTATTAAGCAGGGTAATAGTGAATCCTTCTAAAGAGGGGACTGCTGATTGTTTTATAGCATGAACACTATGGGAGGATAAAAAAAGAGAGGCCTGGAGCCAGGTGCTATAGGGGTGCTTGGATGACTTAATTGGGCCACTGAGTGGGTTTAATTGCTAAATAAGATGCATGTTCATTTTCACTACAGGTCCACTGAGCTGTAATCTTATAAGGGTCTGCATTTTTTGTATTGTGTTTCATTTCTTCCCTCCCTTCTTAGCTTAGGATTTGGATGGCTGAAATAGATGGTTGAGGAAGGTTAAAATGTGCACCGTGCTCTGTTGACTGCTTGAGTCCTGCACTTTTTGGGTTCTGAGTTTGGTTTTGCCGAGCAGAGCCTGGCTGGCAGTTGCCTCGCACCTCTTCCCACATGGCAGGTGGCTGAGGGGGAGAGGATGGAGAGAAAGGAGGCAGGCAGGACCCCTTGGAGGGCAGGCAGTGGGAAGGGCTTTGGGAGAGACTTCCTGATAGAGTGGGCCTTTTTCCTCTCCCCGAGTCCAGGAAAGAGGCTCCTCTGAGAGAATGAGTACACTCTTCTTAGAGCTCCATTCTCATGAGAGGAAACGCCGAGTTTCCTTAAACGCAAGCCATGTGGCTGGGCCTCCCCATCAAAAATGTAATTGTATCTCTGTCAGCTCACCTCATAAAGATGGTTTTTGGCTTGCGTGGTAGTGACTTTGTGAGAAAAAGGTGAAGCAATGCTTCTGAGAAGTGTGCGGTGGTATCCAAGAGGCAGGAGGACAGTGGGTGGAGGGGAGCATCCAGAGGAGCAAGCACGGCTCCTGGCCTGGGCTGGCCTGGGTTTCCTTCACTCCAGGGGCTCCAGAAACAAAAGTCTCTCCTTAACGGGATACGCTGTTTCCAGTGTGTACCAACTATGTTTCATTAATTCACTAATCAGTGCTTTACTTTTGTCACAAGTTGTCTTTCAGATAGAAGGGCGATGGATAGCAGCAAAATATATTATCTGCATTGAAAGCCTTCCACAGTGTGAAGCTGGGGGGAGAGCGTGCATGCATACTGAGAGAGCATGGGAGGGCATGCATGCATGTATGAACCTGCCAAGACGAAACTGAGTAATCTGCATAGCCAATAAAAAGTGAAAAAATGTTCTCTGCGATGGTTTGTAACAGGAGAAACCACCAACAGATACATAAGTGGAGATAAGCAAAAATAAGAGCATTAAATAAAGCCAGAAGTAAAGTTAGAATGTCAAAATACATGCCAGAAAATCACGAGCAGTAGTTCAGACCTAAGCTTAAATTGGTGCTGAATCCTCAAAGTAAAGAAATAAATGATCAGTGGTCAAATTCACAGAATTCCTGAGATTCAAAGGAAAAGAAAAAAGGGTGTGGGTTGTCGGGGGAGGACAGCCATTGCCAGTTCTGAAAATGATGGCGCATTTCTTCATTGTGTGACGTGGGGGCATTTTTATGATAAGGACGACGGTCACTTTTGCTGCGCTTCTTAAATGCCTTTCCAGCAGGACAGTAATCTAACGCCAAAGCTCAATTTTGTAAAAGCAAAGGGTCTGAGGAATTTTGTTGCCACTTAGCATACAGAAAGCCACAGAAATCATCAGTCTTCCCTTAATGAGAAGAAAATCCATGCAGTATACACAATCATGGCTGATGTTGAGCCCTTTCATGAGCCCATACAGGAAAGCAGCCAAGAGAACTGGATTCCCAAGGGCGAGCGGGGCACACGAACTGTTGTTTCACTTCAGGCAAAGTATAGGGAAAGGTTGCTATGAGAGGAGG
Source organism: Heterocephalus glaber (assembly GCF_053883595.1). Lineage (NCBI taxonomy): Eukaryota > Metazoa > Chordata > Mammalia > Rodentia > Bathyergidae > Heterocephalus > Heterocephalus glaber. The sequence continues at coordinate 36,674,695 of NW_028258305.1, forward strand.
AAAGAAGGGAAAACGGCAATTCCGATGAGTTCTTAGTAGCTGGGTGGCAGAAGGTATCTATCAGGTTCACTAATAGTCTTGGTCTGCCCAGCGATAAGGGGTCCCTTCCCTGGGACACGGGACTTCATACGCAGCCTGGGAAAGTCCCAGCCAATCAGGATGAGACCTTCTGGCCCCTTTTCTCAGAATTCTGCTGGGAGTTGATCAGTCAAAACGAGGACACAGAAAGATACTGTGTGGTGCACGGTCCCGAAAGCTTATCCTCTTCCCAGGCATTTCTCGTGTCCAACTAAACCAAGGGTGTCACCCATTCCCCATTTCTTTTCCTCAGAAAATCCGAATTCTTCTTCTGAATCCTGCTTGAGACTCATTGCCTCCTTTGCAGCTTCCTGATCTTGCATGGAAGGATAGACTTTTTTTGGCTGATTTGTTGCTAATGAATTTATTAATGTTGGCTGATGGTCCTGATGTTGTGCTGTCTGGGCTGGTTCCTTGATCATTTTGGGGGTGACTGTCTCTTCTCCCCTGTGGCCTAGGGCCCATGTCTCATGATACATATGTGTGTCTTCCAACACAAAGCATTGTGAGAAGCCACATGGGGCTCAGTAACTATTGTTGGTTTGATAGGTTGCTCCCGAATTCCCTTGACTCACTCTGGTTCCCTCGACTCCTTTGCTCCTGTCTTTCTTGCACCCATAAATCTGGGGGGATTTATAATCTCAAGTTCAGGCCAATTCAGGCTAAATCTATGGTCAGCAACTTTGAACTCATCTCTAAGTTCTAGGTGTCCATATGGGACACATTTTTGAAGAATTTGAAAACTCACGAGGCCTTTGCTGCAGAGTTCTCAGCTAATTTCGTGTAGGTACAGCTAACATCTATGGTGGCCTGGGCCCCAAGATGCCTTCCACTGGTAGAAATGTAGAAATATGACTATAAATCTGCACATCGGATGGAGTGGTGAATGGGTGGCACATCCATTCTACACGCCATGAGTTGTTCCATCTGCTTCATTGAGAACCTGGAATCATGAAATTACGGCGGGTCTCCTTTTCCCCAAACTTATCTCTGTACCAAGTAACCTGCCTGCTTTATCTGCTTAGAGTTTTACACCCAGGAGAAAATGGATGTTTAAAGGGCTATGCCTGTCTTACTGAAGGTTTTCTTCTGAGAAACAACAACAAAACGAAACAAAATCCTGAAATGTACATAGAGAACAAAGGCTCTGGAAGAAAAGGATCTAATAATGGGGAATCTAATATAATCTTCCAAGCTTTACTTCCATTAAACTGATCTTCAATATTAGAAACAGAGTTCGTATTTTGAGCAAAGAAAATCAAAATCAATTGGACATCCAATTGATTCTCCAAGCCTTTTCTTTGGCCCTATATTCACTCTGCTGCAGCCTGACGTTAAGGAACACTATCTAATGCTGGTTTGCTAATTGATCTTCATCAGAAGGGTCAGTTTGGGGCCTTGTGAATGGGTGTGAGGCTGTCTAAGCTGCAGTCTCCTGGGATGGGCAACAGAAAGAAGGCTCTTGGGAAAGAGATTGTCTACAATTGGGTACTTGTCATGCTGTTATTGTCCCTGGTGTCTGTATTGTTATAAAAGTGGACAAGATCCTGGGGAGTGAGAATCAATTTGTACATCAGCTGTTTACTCAACTGATGATCTTATATCACCCTACATGGTCCCCCAAGATTAGCCATTTATGGCCACTGCAGGTTCTTTGCAAAGGCAACACTCCAAGCAAAAACACTGCATGACTTATTGTACTTTTTCAAAAACTGGTGAGCTGGGTTGATCACTCAGCTTCAGACTGGGCTAATGCTGGCACCAGAAGCAGGCCAAGCATTCTTGGTGATCCCATCTGGGACCATTCTCCAGTCTCACCTTTCTGGATTGGGACAGGTAAAGAGAGGTGAAGAGGAGAACAGCAAAACCTAAAAGATCCCGGGTTCTCCTGCTCAGGACTGGCTCAGGGGTCACCTCAGTCAATTCATATGTGGCTTCTTATTCTGGGATATTCCTAAGAAGTGAATATATGTGAGTAGCATCAGAAAACTTACACATATAGCTATTCACACACACACACACGCACACACACTTCTCTTCTGAGGTATTTTTCCTCTTCTGTTAATCATGGTGAAAGTCTTAAAGCAGCCTTTTTATGCTGCTGTGTTTACACTGCCATGCTCGGGTCCTCAGTCATATTCCTGTCACAGCCTCTACACCTAGCTCTGCCCAGTTGCCTCTCCTCTCCATTTCCAGTGCTCCCAGCTTCCAGCCCCTGTTCCCCAGGCCTCTCTGTGGCTCACGGCTCAGTGGCTACTGGGACTGGCAGGAGACAGTGCTCCTCTAAAGCCCCTGCTGCTCTGCTGTCTCTTCTCCATGCTTGGTACGCATAGGTCTCATCTGTGCTGCTTCCACGTCAGTGTGTGGCCTGCTATTTCAGTGGTGTCTGTGGTCAGGCAGAGTCCTGCTCTGGAGTCCTTTCCCTACTCTTGGTGATCGCTGGTTCCAGCCAGGCCCCTTTTTGCCGATCTTCTCTCCAGCCTGCAATTTCCATGGCATCTAGGGGTGGGCAGGAAGGAGACAGCCACGTTCTCATGGGTCCCAGTGACAGCAAGCCTATGGGTTTCTATCTGGCTTATGAGCCCTACATTGCCTGGGGCCAAGTGCCAAGGCCCAAGCTGGACTGCACTCTATATCTTCGGCCCCGGGGCTCACAGTTCCTATCCCAGCCTCTGACTTCTGAATGTCTCTCTGGCCTATCTTTTCCATGGTGCCCATGTCCAGCGAGGCCCTCCCTGGTAAATCTGTCTTTCTGGGCCCCATGTCCCTGCAGGAGAACCAGTTGACCCTGTGGGGACTGAGAGTGGTGACAGCTAGGGTGGGTGCTGATTGGCAGCCGGCCCACTCAGCTTCTTCCCTGGGAGGAATTTGTACGTTCCCCAAGATGGTGCTTTCTTCAAACTTGTGCTGCAAGCATGCTGAGGTCCAATGGCAGTCTTGCTTCTTATTCTAACTACCCCTTGTTTCTGGGCAGTGGCTGTTCACTCTCCAAGTTGTATTCTACCCGCTGCAGCCGTGCTGCTGCCTCTAGCCTGCCATGATGAGTCTCACTGGGAAAGCTTTATTGAGTATTCTGAGGCAGATATTTCTATCTTTTGCAAATTGTTTCTAATGCAAAGATGCACAGCTCATTTTCTTTTCTTTTCTTCTTATTATTTTTTGCTTAAATTCTTTTATCGGTACATTTTAGGTATACGTTTACATTTATCATTGGGTACTTGTACCTGTACATGATGCATCTTGGTTCTTATTTTTTCCCCATTACCTGTGCACCCTTCACCCCCTCCACCCTTCCCTATTTACAATGACTTTGTTTCCATTTTGTTCTTTTCTCATACTTTTTCCTTTCCCTTCTTTCCTTTCCCCTCCCCCTCCTACTTCCCCTACCCCTTTGGACCTTTTCTTCCTATTTCAAATTATCAATTATTTGTTTTAATCATTTTAATCCTTATTTACACTTTCAGTTTCTCACACTAGAGAAACTATTCGGTATTTACACATGTGTGTCCTATTTATTTCACTTAAAAGGATGGCCTCAATATGCATCCATTTAGCTATAAATGTCTCTAGTTTCTCATTCTTTATAGCTGAGTAGTACTTCATTTTATAAAAAAACCACATCTTCTTTATCTAGTTTCCAGTTGATGGGCACTTGGGCTATTTTCAAGCTTTAGCTATTATGAACTGTGGTGCTATGAACATGGGTGCAAATATATCACTGTGGTATGATTCTTTTACTTCTTTGGGGAAGATACCCAGCAGGTGAGTAGCTGGGTCAAATGGGACCTCTAGTCCTAGTTCTTTGAGGTTTCTCCATACTGACTTCCACAGTGTTTGCACCAGTCTGCACTCCTACCAATAATGGAGAAGAGTTCCTCTTTCCCCACACCCCTGCCAGCGTTTGTTATTGGTTGATTTCTTTCTTTCTTTTTTTTTTGGTACTGGTGATCGAACTCGGGACCTTGCACTTACGAGGCAGGTGCCAGAACCACTGAGCTAAATCCCTGGCCCTATTGGTTGATTTCTTAATAGCAGCCACTCTTTCTGAGGTGAGGTGGAATCTCAGTGTTATTTTCATCTGCATCTCTTAAATGACCAGTGATGCTGACCATTTTTTCATATATTTATTTGCTGCTTTTACTTCTTTGTCTGAGAAATGTCTGTTCATTTCAGATGCACATTTTTGAATTGGGTCTTTGAATTTGGGGGGTCTGATTTTTTTCAGTTCTTTATATATTCTGGATAGTAGTCCTTTATCTGAGGTACAGTTGCCAAAATTTTTTTCCCACATTGTATGTTGTCTGTTAGCTCTGTTGGTGGTTTCTCTTGCAGTGCAGAAGCTTTTTAATAAGATGAGACCCCAGTTGTTGATTCTTTGTGCTAGTTCTCGTGCTACTGAGGTTTTGTTCATAAAGTCTTTTCCTATGCCAATGTCTTCAAGAGCTCTAGCTAACTTATCTTCCAGCAAGTTTAGTGTTTCTGTCTTAATATTTAGATCTTTAATCCACTTTGATCTTAGTTTAGTGTGCAGTGATAGGTATGTGTCTAGTTGTAATCTTTGGCAGGTTGAAATCCAGTTTTTCCAACACCATTTATTAAATAGGCTATCTTTCCTCCAATGAGGGTGGTTGGCTCCTTTGTCAAAGATGAGGTGGCTGAATATGTCTGGAGTTGTTTCTGCATCTTGTAATCTAGTCCTCTGATCTTTGGGTCTGTTTCTTTGCCAGTACCATGCTGTTTTTATCACAGTAGCTTTGTAGTATAGTTTCAAGTTGGGGATTGTGATACCCCCTGCCATGTCTCTGTTGCTTAGAATTGCTTTAGCTATTCTAGGTCTCTTCTGGTTTCAAATGAATTTTTGGATTGTTTTCTCTAGTTCTGTGAAGCATATTGTTGGAATTTCAATCAACATTGCATTAAGTCTATATAGTAGTTTTGGAAGTATGGCCATTTTCACTATTTTGGTTCTTCCTATCCAGGAGTAAGGGATGTCTTTCAATTTTCTTATATCCTCTTTGATCTCTTTTTTGTCAGAGTGCTGTAGTTTTCAGCATAGAGGTCTTTTGGTTCCTTTGTTATATTGATTCCTAGATATTTCATTTTTTTTGGATGCTATTGTGAGAGGAATTGTTTCTCTAATTTCTCTCTCAGTGAGTCTGTTATTTATGTATAAGAAGGCTATTGTTTTTTGAGTGTTGACCTTGTATCCAGCTACTCTACTGAATCTGTCAATTAAGTCTAGAAGTCTTTTGGTGGAGTTTTTTGGATCTTCCATGTAAAGTACCATATCATCAGCAAATAATGACAGTTTAACTTCTTCCTTTCCTGTCTTTATTCCTTTTATTTCCTTCTCTTTTCTAATTGGCACAGCTCATTTTATAATCTGGATTTACTGGATAACAAATTATAAAGTCAACTTGTATGTATGGATACAAAACATCTCAAAGGGTTTGTATATCAGATATTTAGATATATGTCTAAAATATCTATTAGTGTAGTTCTTTACATTAATAGATTAAAGAAAATGTTACATGATGATTAAAAATTTAACTGAGACATATAAACAAAATTTGTTCACATTAATGGGGTACCATGTGATGTTTCAATTCATCTATGCCTGTGTAATGCTTAAATCAGGTTAACCATAGCTCTCTCCTCAAGAATTTATTATTTCTTTGTGGTGAAAATATTAAAAATCATTTCTTTGATCTTTCTGTATATGATGATTTAATAGATGCATAAAAAGCATTTGGGAAAAGCATTTTCTTTCTTTCTTTCTTCCTTCTTTCTTTCTTTCTTTCTTTCTTCTTCCTTCCTTCCTTTCTTTCTTTCTTTTTTTCTGAGATAGGGTCTTGCTGTGTAGTTCAGGTTGGCCTGGAACCCACCATGTTGCCCAGTCAGGCTGGCCTTGGTCCTCCTGCCCCAGCCTCCTGGGTACTGCAATTACAAGCATGTGTCACCACACACAGCAAGAAATTTCAATGTGTATTCATGATCAGGAGAAAATAAACTCTTAAGAATAAAAAGAACTCCCTTAACTTGACAAATGATGTCTCTCAAATAGTACAGCATACATCATAATTAACAAGTAAAACTCACGAATAAGAAAAGTGTGCTTACATTTATAATCCAAGGTTGTAATAGTCATAGTCAATAAAATAAGACATATGAATATAAGATATAGGATTTGAAATGAAAAGTACAAAACCATCATTATCTACAGATGTATTATTGCTTATACAGAAAACTCAAAAGGGTTTAAAGGCAAATGAATAGAACTAAAATAATTCAACAAGTTGGTTGGTTAAGATTTACATACAAAAACCTACAGCTTTCCTTACATTAGAATAACCAATAAAGAATAAATATGTCATTCATAGTAGCACTAACACCCAAAAGGTGTTTATGAAAAAATTTCACTAAAGAGGAATGCTTCATAGAGAACTTAAAGGAACATATCCCTGAATAAATGAAGTGGTGTACTCTGCTTCTACATGAAAAGTCTCAACAGTACAACTGAGTCAAGTTCCCATGTCCCACTTCACAAATTTAGATCCATTTGGTGCATTTTAGATCCCAGTCCCAATGGAATGTTTTCTAGGACTTCACATAATGATTATACAATTCATATGAAACAAAACAGAGTTAAAAAGCCAATAAGAACAAGTTTCAAATCCTTTCTTAAGCAGAAATAAAACACTTTGAATATATACATATTAAGCATGCTATGGACCAGAAGAGAAACAATTACACTTCTGGCATGAGTCTACATTTACAGACTCTAAAACAACAGATTCACCATCATGAGGGTGATGATGATGATGATAATGATGTGTATGTGTGTGATTGCGTATGTCCATATTTATTTAAAGTTTAAGTTCTCCACAGAAAAATAACAAATGCAGTTTATGCACATACATGTACAGTACGTATATAAAAACACAGGGGTGATACAAATCAATTTCAGAATAATGATTGCCTCCAGAAGTAGATGGAAGAAAATGAGGTGAGGAAGAGGTACATTAAAAGTTTCAATTGTATTATTAATATTTTATCTTTTAGGAAAGAAACATGAGAAAAGGAAAAATGGAAATACTCTTTGTAAATAGGGAAGGGTAGAGGGGGTGAAGGCAGGGCAGGAGAACGGGGAAAAAATAAGAACCAAGATGCATCATATAAAGGTACAAGATCCCAATGATGAATGTAACTGTACTGTATACCTACAATGTACCAAAAAACTGAATCAAAAAATTTTATCTTTTAAAAATGATTAAGAAAAATGGCAAATTGTCAGAATTTGTTGAAGGTGTAGGGTGTACAGAGATCCAGTTTATATTATACGTATTATTTTCTCCAAGTTAAAGAAATTCATCATAAAAACAAAATGAGAAACTACATCCTGCAAGATTGTTTTTAAAAAAAGACAGATTGGAAGCAATTGATAAAGATATTATAGTATAATAAAAGCACAGGGAAGGGGTCTTTGCTCACACCCTTGTGTTGGAAATACAGCCTGAGTATTTTAGTTCATTTTTCTGTTACTGTAATTGAATACCACAGACTAGGGAATTTATAAAGAGAAGAGCTTTATTTAGCCTATTAATCTGGAAGTCCAGGGCCATGGGGCTGCATCTGGAGAGAGCCTCCTTGCTGGCAGGGCTCCTCTGCAGTCTCAAGGTATGCACGGCATCTCTCGATGGGCCAGGGCCAGCTGGCCAGAGAGCTTGTCCTCATGACAAATTCACCTTTGATAACCCATTGACCTAGTATTCCAGGAACGGACCTATCTATTCAAGGGGGCAGAGTCCTCATGACTCAGTCACCTCCCAGAGATCTCACCTTTCAAATGCTATTAACGTGTGATTTTAAGGATTACATTTCCAGCCCGTGAAACTTGGGAGGTGCATTCAAACCACAGCACTGATGTGGCAAATATTAAACTTTTGGAGTAAGGCAACTTCAAATCCTAACTGGGCTGCTTTCAGCTGTGTCAATTTGAGCAAGTAACTCATTATGTGTATTAGTCAGCTTTTCTTTGCTAGGACAAAATACCTGACATATATAATTTAAAGGATAAAAGGTTTATTTTGCCGCATGGTTTCAGAGGTATCAGGCCATGGCTGGCAAGCTCAGACATAGAAACATCATGGAGAAAGGGAATGGAGGAGGACAGCTGCTCAACATGGCAGCCAGGAAGCAGCGTGAACAGGAAGTGCCAGCGACAGATTGAGAGAGGATGGGGCGGGGGACAGGATATGCCTTCAAAGGCCCGCCTCCGATGACCTATTTCCTCTGGGTCCATGCCCGAGGCCTACGCCACTGGGCCCATTTCCTAATGAGCTCATTCAGTTAAGCACTCACTAATGGACTAATCTATTGATGAGGTCAGCGCCTTCACCATCTAATTCCCTCTCTCACCCTCATCTCAACATTGCTGCACTGGAGATCAAGCCCTCAAGACATGAGTCTTTGAGACACATTTTATATTTAAACCTTAACTTGATGTTTTTTCACATTTGTGAAATAAAGATCACAATATTTTCCTTAGAGTGTTGTGAAGGTCAAAGTGTCATTGTGCCTGTCAGTTGTCTGGTGCAGTTGGCATTCCATAAACTGTAGGCTTCTGTCGTTAGCACGGGTTTTCCTTCCTTTCCTTTATACCTTGGATCTGTCATACAGCCCTTGCTTTTCCACCCCTCCTTCAAAGTCAAGGGACGATCTGCCCAAATGAGTAAAACTAGAAACGTACTTGGCTTTTCCCTAGGACAAGTGAGTGGGCTTTAACGTCACTTTGGCAGAATGAAATTTAACCAAAGTTGTATTGTGTAATGAACACCTGCCTGGCTGATCTCACATCGTGGCTATGAATACTAATGCTGTGATAAGTATGAAAGTGTCTCCTGATGCTAAGTCTTGCTTCGCAGGCAACATTGATTGCTGGGAATTTTCTTCATTTTGGCAGGTTGGAGTGCAAAAGTCTCAACCACAGGGGTGTCAGAAACCAAGACTGGCACTGCAAAGATATTGGATGCTCATTATTATCACAATACCCTTCAACCAGTTCCTGACCAATGACCGCAAGTTGTCAGAATTGACAATGATCTTCAGTGCAGTTGTCTCAAGTGCTCCCCACTGATACGCAAAAATGAAGTAACGCATTCCTAAGGTACACAGCGTTGTGCTCACTTGGGTGCTTCAGAAACAGGTAAAATTATCTGTCTTGCTTCCTTTGTGAGTCCACACATCTGTCTATTTACATTCATCCTTCCAACCAGTCAAAAGGGAAGACATTATAAAGGAGAACCTACCATGTATCCATAGTTTGTTAAATGCATTTTACATACAGTCTCATGTGACCACACTCTTATCTGCTAGGTGTTACACTGAGTACTAAGAATATTGAGGTGAATGAGACATAGCCTCTGAGTCAGAGGTGTTGATAGAATCACTGGGCAATATTCTAAGAATATAAACAACTAAAGAAGCACCAGGAAAAGCTACAGGAGTTAAGGGGTGGTGTTAGAAAGCAGAATGAAGTGGGTTTGGTTATGACTTAATCATGCATAGCCTGGCAAAGGATGGGATGAAGAGCATATTAAGTGGGGGGAAACATGAATCAAAAGCATGAAAGAGACAATTCAGACCGGGATAAAATTATCATAAAATCTGAATTAGTGGAGTTGAAACCTGAACCCATGACTTTTACTGAGGGACATAATTATAATGCTCACAAGATAACTTTTACCTTCTGTATGCAACCAACCTACAACAGCCCGGCTTCTACACTCAGACATATCAAGAACTGATCATATGAAATTCTATGCTTGGAACTTATCTAAAATTGTCCCTATTGTGAATTTGCTCCTATCTTACACTTTGATATTCAGGGTCTCTGAGTTTTTTCCTGGGGGAGCGTTGGGAAGACTTAAACGTTTTGGGATCTTGAAAAGCCTAGGCAACTTAGAGATGGCAGGCTTACAGCAATGGCCCAGAGCCAGCAGGAGATAGAGTCATACAAGCTGGAGCCACCAGCCTTTGGGATTCCCACTGAAAATGTGTCCCTCTTTCCTTTGCCTCCTCAAGGACTTTGATGCATCAGCATCCCCACCTGACCTTTATCCTCAAATGCTTGTTCTCTATTGATGTTTCCCTCTCGAAATAAAAACATAGTCTACATGTTTGAAGAAGAACAACAGATTCTTCCCTGGTGCCAAATCCTTGCTATTTTTGCCAGTCATTTGTCAATTACTCACAGTCAACTTTCAAGAAGAAGTTCTTTTGCATTTCCTTATCCTATTTCCTTTTGTCTAAATCACCATTGAGTCCAATGTATCTCCTGGGCACTATCTCATTGTTCTGTGAAATGGCTCTCACTCTCTTGGTTACCTATTGCTCCTCAAATACTTAGCAGTTTGCAACAACAAACATTTGCTATTTCACATCTTTCTGAGGATGAGGAATTTGGGAGCTGAGATTCAGCTGGGTGGTTCTGCCTCAGAGTTCTGTGCTTGCAGTAAAGCTGCCAGTGGGAGTTATAGTCATCTGGAGGCTCCAATGGACCTTAGGCACCACCTGCCCATTCCCTCACCTTACCACTCCCTTGCAGCCCTTCTCTCCTGAGGTCTGTGATTTTCTTCTCTCTTTGCCTCCTACATCTTAGGCTGTTATTCCTCACTCTCCACCCCTCTTCCTTATTTGCTTCCTACAAATTGGTGTGTTCCCTAGGAGAATATCCTTTTGACCCTGATTTTCTCTTCCAAAGTTTGTGGCCCCAAGGTGGACTAATAAAACCCCTCTCCTATCTTGTCCTTCTGTGTTGGCCACATTACTATAGACGGCTAAGTTAGGTAGAAATATTCTAGTCAGATAGGGCTAGGCCCTCGAGAGAGTCAGGACAAAGGTAAAACACATTACCATTGTGGCCAGAGAAGCATCCATTGGAGACCAGGCCAGAAATGACGAGGCCTGCATACTTCCCCAAAGGACAAGATAAGTGATAACACCTGGCCTAATAAAGTCTAGATAGACACCAGTCACCCTGGTGACAAAGACAAAGTCTTTTCTTTGTTCTCTCCATGCAAACTTGTTAAGTGACTTGTTTCCCCATTGGATCACCATTACCTAAGTGACTGACTATACTTGTAACCTTATTGGTTGTTCATAGCTTTAACCCACATTGTACCCATGTGAGTTTTGCTCTATAAAACTTCCCTGAAAAGCGGGGTTCTTGGCCACTCAATTGGGACCCCTCCTGCATCCCAGGATCTATCCTCTCAATAAATATTTTCCTATTCTTAACCTCTGTTGTTCCTAGAATCTATTCTTCGATTTTAGAGGACATGAACTCAGCATATCAGACATCTAACAGATGTCATATTTTCATATTTCATCTTCTGTTTCAACATCAGTGATGGCTCTGGGGGAATAACTGCTCCTCAACTTCAATGGTCTCAGAAATGCCAGAATGATTGGCTGAATAAGAGGCTGCAAGTTATGGAGCCTCAGGCATGTTTTATTTTTTAAAACTATATAGTATTTATAAAATCTGAAAAAAATAGCAAAAGTCTAGACTCATCTCTTCTTGAAAGCTGAATTTTTTTTTCTTGAAACCTGAAGTTTTGTATGGCAACAATAATTGTGAGCTGAGTAACAGCTACCCTGTTTATTCTGAAGATGTGGCATACAGTGTGCTGTATAGTTTGCTATCAAAATACCTGGTATGCTTTTGCTTTTTTCAGTTTTTTTTTTTTTTTTTGGTACCGGGGATCGAACTCGGGTCCTTCCGCTTGCGAGGCAGGCGGCAGAACCACTGGACTAAATCCCCGGCCCTGTTTTGCTTTTTTTGTATCTGCTCTGTATGTAGTAAAATATGTCTTGGCATCATCTGGAAATACAATGATAGCTTTTTTTCTTAATGTTGAACAATTACTCATTGCTTGTGCAAAAAATACAGATACATATTGCAATAGTGCAGGAAATGTAGACTCTGCATTGTTCAGACCAACCTCTAAATAAAGGAAAAGGAAGTCAAGTTCCCTTTAAGTGAAAATTGGTGCCTATTAGCAGGAATGGCAGCAGCTGTCTGTCCTCTGCTGCTGTTAATAGCAACATAGAAAATAATTTGTCTGATTAGTTTGTCCTTGTAGAGCAATTAGAAAGAAAACTTGAAACATATTTGCCTTGAGACCAGAGAAAGCCCCTACCCAAACTCAGTTACTGAGTCACCCTTCTACTCCCGACGGAAGTGCAGTCCACCCTTCAGAAACCTGAGCAGCTGTCCTGCACCTTTCCTGGAGGTTCATATCCTTCCTGAGCTGTGCCCACAGGTAAGAGGTAATATCAGGCTTTGGAAAAAGTGTTTTATTGTTGTTTAGCCCCAACCCCATAGAACAATAATCACACAAACTGAACCTCAGTAGCTGCTTCTTTATAAACCAAACCAAACCATGTTTTTGAAAACCTTGAACACAAAAAAGTATTATATTGTTAAATCACATGTAGAAAAAATATAAAAGAAGAGAAGTATTAAATAGTAGTAGATGATTTGTTTAATCTGTTTTATTTCCTTGATAATATTCTGCAGGTGCAATCCTGGCCCTCTTCTGATAAAAACTAGGCTGCCATCACACCAGCAAACTTGCGTGCCTGCAATTTGTTGGTTGTATTTGTCATCATATTTTTCCACATATAAAAATCTCCAGGAATCTCTTTTGTCAGGGCTCTTCATTCTCTTCCAAAAACTGACCTACTGTTTCCTCTCGTAGAATAGGGGTGGGGTGGGGAGCGCAGTTAAAGAGTGGGTTTCTTTTAGGGCTGCGTACAGCGCCTTTTCCCCACTATCATAAACTATGACACATAAATAAAAAGAGCAGGATCCAAATACACTCCTATTTTGACAAAATAATTTCTCTTCAGACACTGAGATTTAAGTATCCTATCAAATGAAACCAGCTCCAACTAAATTCCCCTCTCTGAGCCACAATTTTCAGAGATCTTATTACTTTGGGCAATAGAAGAAATCGGTCACTCCGACATTCACTCAGGCTGGACAGGTAAGGGATTAAAACCAGGGCTTGAGCGAACCCAGAGAATCAAGTAAGCCTCAAATGGCACAAGTTGCTGTTTTAACCAGAGGGTTTTGGATCACGTTGTTAAAAGTAGAGTTTGACAGTGAGAGTCTCAATGACTGGGCCTCCTACTTCACTTTCCGCTTTATTTTTCCAGGCTCTCCTTTGTCTGAGTATGCACAAAGTTGACTTGGTCCATGAAGAAAGAGTATGGGGAGAAGAAAGGAAAAAGAAGTAATACTGGGGAGAGGGAGTAGGAAAGAAAACAAACATTTATTGAAAACTGAGCATAACTAAGTATTTTGTGTATTTTATCATATTTGATGTCATGAAACCTTGATAAGCCAGTTTTGTGCCCATATTATTGATGAAAGCTTTAAGACTCAATGACTTGCTAGGATTCGACCCCAACTCCCAAACCCATATTCTTTATCTTGTCCCATGTTGCCTCGAAAATATGAGACAGTGAGAAGAAATCAGTTTGAGGGACTATGACTCATTTGCTTCAGGGATCTGTGGGGTTCAGGGAGATAAGGTGAGGAATACAGGCTACAAAGTATATGTTTAAAAGCCTGAAAATCAAATACAAGACACAAAGAGCTCTGACATCCCCCACAAAGGCCTATGCTTATGTTTTGATGGATGTGTCTGGCTTTTTAAAAAGTTTTTAAAATTAGTACATTTTTGCAGTATATAATAATTACATTCATTGTAAGGAGTTGGTGCCTATATATAATAAGCTTTTCTTTGGCTCCTCAAGGACCTTGATACATCAGTATCCCTACGTGATTTTTATCTTCAAACGCTTGTTCTCTATTGGCTTTTCCCTCTCAAATTAGCAACATGACCTAATTTTCCCCTTTGAAGAATAACAATAGAATTCTTCCCTGGTGCCAGTCCTGATATGAATGGTGAGTGAGAGAGAAGGCATTGTGCTCTTCCCAGGAAAGAGGAGGAATGGGAAGATCTCAGGCATGATCTGACTAATATGTTAAGAGAATGGCTGTCCTTGCTGGGTAGAGCTAGACAATGGAGATGCAAACCAAGGGAACTAGAGAACTAGGACTGCGATCTAGGTGAAGTAAAATGGTGGTGAGAGCCAGGGTGGTATGGTGGAGAGGGATAAGTGGTTGGAGTTAGATTGTAGTTTAAAGTAGAGCCATTGGTGATAAGCAGAGGCTACTGGCTCCTGAGTACTTTGGTGGCTGTGACAGAAGTTATAGACTCCCTTAGCAAAGGCACAGTAACATGGGGATAGAGGAACAAGGACTCAGGTGAATGCGGATCCCAGGAGTCTTTGAGTGGCAGTGGAGGATTCCGTGGAGTTGGCACACAGACCTCCAGAGGCTCCCGTTGAAGTGGGGGGCAGTGGGCCAGTGTGGGCTTCTTCAGGGATTATGGGGTAAATTGTGTTCTTCCAAAATTTATATGTTGAAGTCTTAACCCTTGGTACCCCAGAAGGTGACTGGATTTGAAGACTGACTTTTAAAAGAGGTAATTGTGTTAAAATGAGGCCATTAGAGTGGGTCTTTAAAAGGAGGAAATGGGGCTGGGGATGTAGCTCAGTGGTAAAGCACTTGCCTAGCATATGCAAGGCTCTGAGTTTAATCCCCAACACTGCCAAAAAAAAAAAAAAAAAAAAAAGGAGAAGAGGAAATTTGGATGCAAATAAGAATATATACAGATGGAAGACTATGTGGAAACACTGGGTCATGTGGTGCCCAGATGGCTGGCAGGCAGATTATTCAGGTGTGAGTGTGCTTCTGGATGAAATCAGCATTTGAGTCAGAAAACCCATGGAAGCAGATTGCTGTCTTCAGTGTGAGTGGGCCTCCTTTAATCTGATCAAGGCCTACATAGAACAAAACACGGGGTGAGGGAGAATTCATTCTCTCCCTGCCTGACTTTGAGCTGGGGCATCTCTTCTGCCTTTGGACACAGACTCAGAACTCACACCGTCAGCCCCCTGGTCCTCAGAGTTTTGGACTGGGACTGTAACTATGTCTCTTTATCTATCTGAAGTCCATCCGTTCTATTGGTTCTGGTTTTGTTTTGTTTTGTTTTGTTTTCTTGAGAACCAGACTAATACAATGGTCACTTGCAAGTCAAGGAGAGAGGCCTCAGGAGGAGTC
Organism: Heterocephalus glaber; assembly: GCF_053883595.1. NCBI lineage: Eukaryota > Metazoa > Chordata > Mammalia > Rodentia > Bathyergidae > Heterocephalus > Heterocephalus glaber. The sequence goes on from NW_028258305.1 coordinate 36,689,972, forward strand.
AATCCTGCTGACACTTTGACATCAGACTTCCAGCATGAAGGGCTGTGAGAAAATAAATTTCTGTTGTTTAAACCACCCAATCTGTGGTGCTTTGTTATGGCAGCCCTAACCCTAAAGGTGGCTTCTCCCAGTACCTGGTCTCTTGTAACATAACTCCCCACCAGTCCCATCATCGGCATTCCTATTGTATTAAGTTCCTTTGTGCTTGAGATACCTAAGATGTTTTCCTTTCTCTGACTCAGCCCTGACTGATACAGTATGTGCTACCAAGGATAATAATAGACCTAACTGTAATTACTGACACAGGCATATCTTAGCTTTTTTTTGTTATGACAGAATACCTGAGATAACCAACTTAAAGGAAGACAGACTTATTTGGGTTCATACTTTCAGAGGTTTTAGTCCACAGTTACTTGGCTCTGTTGTTTCTGGGCCTGTGGTAAAAGGCTTGGCAGAGAACAGCTGCTCCCCTCATGGTAGCCAGGTAAGAGAGGGAGAGAGAGAGAGAGAGAGAGAGAGAGAGAGAGACAGAGAGAGAGAGAGAGAGAGAGAGAGACTGGGGTCTCAATATACCTTTTAAGGACATGATCCCTACTTACTTCCTGTAGGCCCCACCTTCTGAAGTTTCTGCTGCTTCCAAAATAGTTCTATGAGCTGTGGACCATGCCTTTAGCACATGGCCTTTGGAGGACATTCATGATCCCAACCATTATGGGGTGCCATAGATTTTGAAACTGATGTATTATCGTGAGCATCTGACATGCATACTATCAATTTGTTTGTTTAATCAACTGAGAACTGGACTTGACAGTAGCCTAAATCACTCAAGGTGCTTCTCTGGTATAGTGGAAAGAGGGAATCCAAAGGCTTAGAGAGAGGAAGATGGGAATAAAGTCTTCAGATGTGACTCTCCACTGTGTCCCCAGGAAGACCTAAAGGATCGCAGCAGCAGGTGAAAGTGCTAGACACTACCATTACAACATTCTCCCGGAGTGGCTGAGGCCACGTAGCAGCACTTAAATTGCTAGAACAGTGTTGGCCAGTTACTGGAATGGTAGCCAGAGAGCAGCAGGAATTACACAGCTGTGCCTCATGTGGCGGACCAGTAGTGTCCTTAGGGCTGAGAGGTGGGCAGCCAAGTAAACGGGGAAATATAATCACAAAGAGTTGAGATCTGGATTACAGGCATGAGTATGGGCAACTTGTTATCACGATATAGAGTTGGGTCCTTTCACTCCTGCCACAAGCCAGATCAGATATGTGAAGGCTTTTGAGTGGAGAATAGATTGAGTTTCCTTGAGGAAGGTGCTTGTGACACTACCACAGTTTGACAGTAAATACCCTGCCAACATTTCCTCAAGAGAACTGCATCCCCACATCAGCATCACTGCGAGTTAAAGAAGGAGAAATACAACATCTTCAGGAGTCATAGACAGAAAAATTTGAATTCATGTTAATCCCAGGGTACCTGAAATGTATCCATGATCCACCAGATTTGAGGGCTCATGGAAGTTGAGGATAAATGAAGTTTTGGTCTAAATCTTATTGCTGAATGCATGCTTGGAATAGCTCTATTGGTAGCTAGAAGGAAGAGCAGAGCAGAAGTGCTTGGAGCTTCCTCTCCTACCAACAACAAGCTGAAGTCAATGTTATACACCTGGATGAACTACATAAGTTGGTGCCACCATCAAAGGCTTAAAAGAGGAAAGGATGGTGATCCTGGAATATCTCCCTTACCTTGCCTGTCAGCCTGGCCAGAAGGCAGCTGTGTCTTGCAGACTGACTGCATTTTTGAAAACCTAGTCAGGTGTGATTCCAGTTTAGCTCTGATATAGAGAGAACAGAGGTCATAGGAGACTGGAGCCAACTGTTCGTCTAACTGACGTATGTTTTAGGACCATTTCTACTTAATTATGGCATGTTACTATGCATGCCCACTGCTGTAAACTGAGTCTCAGGTAATACCTAGCTCAAAAGAATGGCTGTGATTAAATGGTATTTTGGGTTGCATGGTCAGGCATTAAGCCTCAAGGAGGGGCCTTCAGTAAGCCAGGAGCTGGTTCCCAAAGGAGAATACTTTGGCTTTGATCTAGGGGCAGCTGTGTCACTACTGTTTGTCAGGGAGCTCATCAGCATCCTTATCTGCCGTAGACACTGTGAGCATGACTGGATCTTTTGAATTATAAGGCCCAAGTGGCTGAGCAGTTATCACTAATTGGACTAATTGCAGAGTCTTCTTTGCTTTCAGCCTAATTTATATCTAGCATGCCTCTAGGTTTCTCAGTCAATGAGTCAGAATGACACATTTAAATGTGGTATATTGTAACATGATCTGACATCCTGATTTGCCCAGGCTAGTCCTAGCTTATTCTAAAAGATAAAATTTCAACCAACAAAGAGCTCCTTGGTGTTTTATTCCCCTGGACAGACACTTCACTCTTACATAGATTTTCATCGCTTAGCTCTACTGGGGCGGGGGTGGGGTGGGACTAGGGCCCTATTATAGAGCTTGGCCAAATACTGTGAATTTTTATAGATCTTTAATATTTACCGGGCAGATATGTGTTCTCTTTTGAGTGCTCATTTCATAGCCCATTTGGAAAGTATTGCATCTATGGTAGCAGAGTCTAATCCTGCCCTTCTGCTGAGATCTTGTTTCCTGTTCAGAGACTTGGGCCTCCCATGAGTTTAAGGGAATTTGAGGGGATTTTTGGCTTAGGTTTGTACAGGCAAGAAATGCTGATGTATTAAGGGTGTGGTAATCAACACCCAAAGCTGATACACACCCCTCTTCCTTCCTAAAAAAATTCCTTAAAAGCAGTTTCTGCAAAGAAGAGTCATATGCTTAAATTCCAAGTCTGTGGTTCTATATTTCTATAACAATCTCTACCTGCCATTATCATCAGAGGCTTTTGTAAGCCTAGGGCATAGAAAGTCTGGGCTAAAGAATTAAATTTAAGGATCCAACTCATTGACATTTTTGTTGAGCTCACACAGTGGACCTATTTGATTGCCATTTTCCTCAAAGACAGAATAAAGGATGTAGAAATGAAGGCCAGTGAAGTAAAGATTAAATGAAATGAGAGAAGGAGGCTGGGTATGGACCCAATGTAACTTGGGGCATATGTTTAGCTCAATTAATATTTTATTTCTGGTGATAAACTATAATCACATTCTCCGATAGGGCATCACCAATTATTGGGAAAATGTCTACCAAATATTGATGTCTCCTGAGTCCACTACTGTAAACAGGGCAATGATCAGGCTTTAGCCACGTAAATGCCTCTGTAGTAACCCCTTCCTTGTTTCCTCCCACAAACGCCTACTATCTCTTCTGACCACTTAAAATCCTCTTGTTTACCAAGAGCAAAGTTGTGATTTAGGTGAGAATGTGCAGTACTGGGATTCACTCTGCTTTGGAAGGAAGTGAAGCCCTTGCTAAGAGCAGCTGTGCAGAAATCTTAACAGATGCCTGGTGGGTATGGGCACGGACTTGCCAGGGACAGAAAGAGCTGAGTTAGATGGGGAAGCTGTGAAATATTCCCGAGGTGGTCCCAACCCTCAGTGCCTGTCACGGTGGGGAAGGCAGTCCTATCTGAATGGCGGGACATGGCCTCCTTCGCCTCATCTCCTGGGGTTAAGCTGGCTTTGACCACTTCCTCTGGGACCCAGATATGTTATGGCTCTACCTCTGTGAGGAGTGCTAAGAAGGTGGTCAGATCAGTACTGAGGTGAGCTGTGGACAGATCTGTCTTCTTTGTGAGGTGCCGTGCTCCTGGAGGAAAGAATGGATTCCATCTTGGTACTGTTGAAAGCATTCTCTGCCCAGTGAGCAGAGCAATCATTTTAATAGTCAATCGAATGCTGCTCTAAGTTAAAGAGCCCATACTCCTCTCTGGAGCTTATTTCCCTATGCACTGCCTCTCTCACCATGTTGATCTTCTTCTGTGCAGTTTCCTTCCTTCTCTGAGTCTTTACACATGGTGTTCCTTTCTCTAGAATGCTCTTCCTTTTCCTCTTTGCCTGGGCAAATCCTCATATCTCAACTCTCAGCTTATGTGTCATTTATACTGGCTGGGATGCAACTAAGCTAGCTTCTTCTCTTGTGGTGCCTTTCACTATTGTAATTTAAGTGTTTATTTGTGAGATCAATTATTTATGGATGTCTTTTATACTAGACTAGTGATTCTGAGAGAGCCAGTACTATGTCTTTCTTCGTTACATTGTTATATCACAGTATACCGTATTTGGGAAATACTAAATAAAAAATTGCTGGAAGAATGAAGGGAATGGTTTTGAATCTTGGTAGCTCAGCACCAAGCATAGTACCTTGAAGAACAAGAGCATTCCATTGATGGCTGTGAAATTAGTGGGGTTCTTGGTCATCTGACAACTCTGACGGTGCAGTGGCCATTTCTATTATTTGGCTTTCTTCTCTTGGCTGCACAAGGACACTGATGGCTCAGCTCGGCCTTCTCCAATGTGTTAGAAGGTCTGAGAAGTCTCTTGACACCGGCATTGAACAGGAGCCCGGGACCTGGGTTCTGTTCCCACTGCAGTCCCACTGGACCCATGAACAGGGGTAAAAGAATGGCCTCACCTCGAGGGCCCACTTTGAGGCCAAATGCACTAGCTGGACAGGTAGACCTATCAGGAACACATGAGTCATGTCAGCCACTCAGCAAGGCTCTGCCAGCACTGGGAGCTGTGCCACCTGTGTCTGGGCCCCTGGTGTTTGAGCACAGCAGCCTTTCCCCTCACGCCCACCTTCAATACTCACATTTCCAGATTCAGGCCAACCACGATTCTTCTATAGACTTCTCCAGGCCCTGCCCTCTTCCTCCTCTCTCCAGGGACTGATCACTCAGTTACTGTACCTGCTCCTCTCCGCATCCAAAATGCATGATCACTGTTGTTCCTAGAAAAACCGAGGGGATTGGCCAGTACCTGGATCAACTCCTTTTAAGAATGTTTTTGTGTGTATTGAGAACTCAGGTCAGTGTCTCCCTGTTGGATGATGAACAGGAGGGGTAGAGAGTCCAGCTCAGTATTTCTCAGCTTAGGGACCATTGAGTACTTAATAAACGCATGAATATACCTTGTAAATAAAGTGATTGGCATGTTATGGCAATGCCATCTGGGGTGCAGGTTAAGAGGTGAACCCGAGCCAGATTGCCTAGATTGGAATCTGGTCTCCTTTACTTACTGGTTCTGGGATGGTGGGCAAGTTTGGGTGTGATTTGAGTGTCTCCTAATGATTTATTGTGGTTGGAGCCTTTGTCTCCAGGATGGTGGTACTGGGAAGTGTTGTGGTGTGGAGCTTTAAGAGATGAGATCAGAGGTCCTTAGGTCAGTTAGGGCATGCCCTTCAAGGGATTGTGGGGTTCTAGTCCCTCCCTGCTTCCTGTTTGAGAGGTGACCACTTGCTCCTACATCTGCTCCTGCCACAATGTGCTGCCATCCATTCACTTCACCAGAGCCCAGAACAATGGAGCTGCCCAATCTTAGGCTTTGAACCTTCAAAATTGTGAGCTCAATAAACCCTTTTTTGTTCATAAGTAGCCTGCACCAGATATTTCGTTATAGTGACATGAAGGTGATTAATCTATTATGTTACCTCTATGCACCTGAATTGAGCCAAAATAGGGGTGAAAGATTACCAGTTTCATATTGAAGCTAGCCATTAAGACTGAGTCATATATGTAAAAGCATTTGTTTTTTATGATTACTATCTGTCCCACATGGTTAATTAAACCCTTTTAACTACTTTTCACAATATATTTACCAGTGAGTGATAAGCAAATCTGGTGCAGTTCTATTCTCCTGGAGCTAAAGTCTACAAGGGAAGAGAGACAACTAAGTAACTACAGAGGAGCCCTTGGGGTAAGCTGACTTATTTTTCTGACACAGAATGAACCTTCTTAAGCCTTGCAAGATCAGACAGCATTGGAGATTTATCTCACTGTTTCTCACAGGTCTTTTTGCAGTGGCTTCTGATACAGCTGTATCCAGATCTGTATAGGAAATCTTTGGCCTCTACTGTAAACTTTTACAGGGTGGAGTTCCTGGGCCGTGGCAGGCAGCCAGGCCTCTCACAGCTTTGCTGTTTGATCCTGAGCAAGAGGTGAAGTTCCTTGACCAGGCATTGTGAAGGGGTGGTTGGTGAAGTTCCATGTGAGTGGAGTTCTTAACTTTCCTCTCCTCATTCCTGGTGTCCTTTTCTTTTAACCCTTACACACACACACACACACACACACACACACACACACACACATGCAAGCACGTGTGTGCGCACGCACACAGGCATGCACACGCACACCTTTACCCTAAAATATGCCACACTGCCTCAAAGAAGTTATCAAATCTGAATCTTCACCAGTCCCTTCTGAGTCCTGAAATATCCAAGCCCCAGGAAGTCACTCGTGCAGCTATCACTGGCTCATGTCTGCTTGGCCCCCTTCATGTGCTGGGGTAATGTGCAAGTCTCAGGGGTAATTCCACTCACTGGGGCATAAATTTGAAAGGTCACTGAGGTCAGCAAACATTTTTTGTAAAGGGCCAGATAGTTAATATTTTAAATTTTGCTGCCTATAAGATCTCTGTTGCAAATACTCAACTCTGTCACTAGAACTAAAACATCCGTAGAAAAAACATAAATGAATGAAGATGACTCTATGTTCCAAAAAAACTTTATTTACAAAAACAGGTAAAGGGCAAGATTTGGCTTGCAGACGCTCATCCTAATGTCCTAAATAAGATAAATTCTGTTGTCACAAAAATTAATCCGCTTCAAAATTTCCCTCCAATTTCCCTCCAATTTCCCTTATCTCATGAATTGCTCTAGAACAGATCTCTAACCGTATTGAGGTCCCCTGATCCCACCACCATCTCATTTCCCTCACTCCCCACTGGGACCTACTTTTCTTCTTATCCCACTTGGTTTCGTGGACCGTCACTGACACTATAATTAGGTCTTTGTTCACACTAGTAATTTTCTTGCTACGCTTCCCCATCATCATCCCATTACACATCTGATAAACCAGACATGAACAAATCAGCCATGAACAAATTTATTCCTGGCCTTCTCTGTGTCCACACCCCCCTCCAATGGTCTTATTCTAAATGGATGTCCACACATTTCAAATGGCTTTCAGTCATCCTCCTGGGTTTTCCTCCTCAATTGTCCTCCTATTCTGAGTCACTTTGTCCACATTTGTTTCCCTCCACATTCATTTAACCTTCAGTGGCCTGCTCACTCTCCATCAAGGGCATCAATTCGTATTTGAAAACTTCCTCACCTTCCTACCACCAAATCCACCAACTCACCCAATATCCTCCCTCCTGCCATGGGGTGTGAACAGCCTCTGCTTCTATGTCAGGCTTCCTGCTTTCAGAACCCCTTCCTGACCCCCATGCCAACCCTAATTATGGCCCCCTGTCCCTGCTCCTCACCAGTAACACTCATTGTAAGGCTAATTTATGCTTTATTTTCCTATACCCTCACTTTCCATTATCTTCTTATCTACCTCCAATCTACTTCTCCTCTGAAACCACCTTCGGGAGGCCAAAAAGACTTTCATCTTGTTACTGTCAACAGTCAGTTCTCTTTTCTGGTCTGATTCAACCCTCAACAATACCTTCTTCTCAAAGGCACATCTTCACTTTTCTTTTTGGATCTTGCACTCTGTTTTCTCTCCTTTCTGGTTTCTGCCTGTCTGAAACTCTAAGTCCTGGAGTTTCCCAGGACTGATTCTCAAGACTTCTCACTTCCCAGGTGATCTCAAAAATATGGCATGATTTAAAATGTTGTTTTTTGTTAGTAACGCCTAAATTTACACCTCAAGTTTTGACATCTACCTTTGTTTCCAACTTATAAATTTGTCTACTCAGTAAGTCAACCTGAATCTTGAATAGGCATCATAAATATAGCATGTGTAGGGTAGGACTTGATCTCTCCATCTTCTGGAGTCGTTTGTTTCTCATCAGAGGGAGATGCTTATGGGGTTAAGCATAGATGGGTGAATCCATGGAAAAGACTTGACACAGTTAGAGCTACTGATATCAGTGTATCAATCCTTCATTCCTCCTCTATATTCCTAGATCTCACATATGTGTAGTGGTGTAAGGAGAAACAGTTCCACAGAGTGCTGTAGCTGAACTTCAGTAGTTACCTTGGGTCCACAGAATAAGGCCCTTTACAACAATAAACTGTCCAAATATGTGCACATCAGGTAGTAGAATAAGAAGAATATGAATTAGATACTGTTTTCAAATTCTGTATCTTCCACTAACTCCTGGAGAGATCACATGTGTAAAGAGTGAAGTGTCCTCTCTGGATGCCCTGGATCGGGCTACTCAGCCTCCATGTCAGCATTCTTCTTTTTTTTGGATATCTGGGATTGAACTCGGGACCTTGCGATTTTGAGGTAGGTGCTGGAACCACTGAGCTAAATCCCCGGCCCCTATGTCAGCATTCTTCTTACTGGAGGGGCTAGAGGACTAAGAACTACGTTCCTTAGACTTTGCCGTATCCAGGCTTCAGGAAGTGAATTTGGTTTTTACCAGTCATAGAGTTTGGCACTTTTAAAAAGTTTTTAAAAGTTAGGGGTGAAATGGAGGTTGTTTTCCTGCAAAGAAAGTTGTAGAGACATACAGCATGTCTGTTGGTGGTTCCAGGGCTCATCGCCCTGGGGGCAGAGAGGGAGTGGTATTGTACATAGCTTTTTTTTTCTTTTTTAAACAATTAAAAACATTTTTATATTTTTTTATTCATTAATTTTGTTGGTACATTTTAGGTATACAATATGATGATGTTCATCACTGGGAATTTGTACAAAGGTAAAGACATGATATATCTTGGTTCTTATTTTTTCCCCATTCCCCTGCCCTCCCTTCAACCCCTCCACCCCTCTCTATTTACAAAGACTTTGTTTCTGATTTTTTCCTTTTCTCATATTAATTCTATTCCCTTTTTTCCTTTCCCCTACCCCTCCTACTTCCCCTTCCCTCTTGGACCTTTTCTTTCTGTTTCACATTATCTATTATACATTTTGATCCTTGTTTACTCTTTCAGTTTCTCACAGCAGAAAAACTATTTGGTATTTACACATGGGTGTCCTATTTATTTCACTTAAGAGTATGCCCTCAATGTGCATCCATTTAGCTATAAATGTTTCTCATTCTTTATGGTTGAGTAGTACTCCATTTTATAAAAAAAACCCACATATTCTTTATCCAGTCTCCAGTTGATGGACAATTGGGCTGTTTCCATGTTTTGGCTATTACAAACGGTGCTGCTATAAACATAGATACACATATATCGCTGTGGTATGATTCTTTCAATTCTTTGGGGAAGATACCCAGCAGGGGAATAGCTGGGTCAAATGGGACTTCCAGTCCAAGTTCTTTGAGGTATCTCCATACTGATTTCCACAGTGGTTGCACCAGTCTACACTCCCACCAGCAGTGGAGCAGGGTTCCTCTTTCCCCACAGCCCCGCCAGCATTTGTTATTGGTTGATATCTTGATAGCAGCCATTCTTGTCCATAGCATTTTGATCTGACTTCTAATTTTAATTACAGTTTGAGGCACCCACACTCCAACTTCCTGAGCATAAGAAGAAGCTGACGGGGAGTGGCTCTATGCTTTTACAGCTACAGTGACAGTCTCTCAGGAGTAGCTCCCATGATGAATCAGTTTTCTGTCTCTGGAGATCATCCAGGAGGCCTGGTCTGGAACTTGACTGGTTCCTTATAGCCTTTTAATAAATTTCAATAGATTTCACTCTCTGGATTAAATCCCTTCCTGCTTGAAATTATGAAATTAATTTCTATTTCCTCCACTGAAGAAGAGGCCCCATAGAAAGGCAGGAGGGGAGTTGCCTGGGAAAGGCCAATTAACTTGTAGTGAAGAAATGTGACATTGTCATCTGGGATTTCCTTTGGTGAATGCACTCACGCCTAGGTTAGGCCCTTGGCTCCTCATCTTAGGACGAGATCTTCTAGAGTTTACGGTACTAGAATGCTGACTTATGCTAACAGAGCTCTCAAAAAGAAGATTTATGAAACCAGACTGATGATTTCATAATTTACAGTGAAGAATGCACTGCCAAGAAGACCAAATGCAAGTATTAGCCTGTCAGCACTTTTCTTGATTGTGGTCCATCTACATGGGAACTCCAGTTTTCAAAGTCTATGCAGTGAGTGGGCACAGAAAGCGTCACAACAGGGATGAACTTGTTCCAGATCAAACTAACCAGGATCCTGGACATGCTCTTCCCTGGACAGTGCTTGAATGAATTTTCCAAAATGGTGTCTCTGTGTTCCTGTTTTCTGGGATTCTATGGAGACCAACTTCCCTTCTACCCTAAACATGAAATTTCAGGCAGGCCAAGGAGGAAACTGCAGCGTGAACATAGATCGTTGGCTCTCTAGGCAATCTTCCAGTCAGAGTGACACTGGAGAGTTAATCCCTGAACAGGACTTTGTGCTAATTTCTGTCTTCTTGTCTTTAATAAAGTATGCAACACCTGAGCAAAGATCAGCTCTGGTCAAGAAGCATAGGCTTAACATTGATAATGAAGTCTGAACTCTGCACCTTAGAGAAGGAATGTATTTGCTATAACATCTCAAAATATGCTATATTTTGAAATATTAAAGAATAGCCTTGGGGGCTGTTCTGGATTGGTTAATATTAGTCAAAGATAACAATTCTGCACAAATAATGAAAGCAAAATTTTGAAGGTCCAAGGGCAACTTAAGAGGAACAAGTTGAGGATAGCCCCTTCATCCCCTCTGTCCTCTTTTCCTTACCAAAGCTGCAGGATTGATCTTGGGGAGAGGGTATGCTGTGGAGAGAACTTAGCAAGGTTCTTGGAACAGAGAAGAGAAAGCAGGTGAGAGGCTTTATATCCAGTCCTGGGGAGTTGTCAGGACAGTGGCCCCTTTGCTAGTATTCCATAAGCCTCCATTAAACCCACTCTTCATACCTGTCTGTGTGAATGTTGCATTGGGAAATAAAAGGACAAAGGACTGAGCTCCAGTTATGGATTTATGCACAGTGGCGAAGGGGGGATGTAGCAGATTACAAGAATTTTGTGAAAGGAGAAAGTTGGATCAAGCAGTTACCAGGAGAAATATGCCTCTAAAATTTTCCAACAATTAGAATGGAGGAAGAGAGGGTACTGATTACTTGTCCTATGCAGAATCTAGCTTGATCTGCTTTTATTTCAATCTGATAGGTCAGGACAGTCAGTGGGATGGACAGACTGGGGCAGCCAGGATTCATGTAATCAGGAGCTGTAAAGTTTGGCTTTAAGGATATGCAAGATGTCAAGTTCAAGAGAACACAATGTAGAGCTTTATGTCCTGCACATGGAGCAATATATAGTTCGACTTCTTGATATTCTTTTGTCCTCTGGGAAGGTATTACTATCTTAGCTTTCCAGAAGCAAAGACACAAACTTTTCCTCTGCTGTTCCTTAGTCTCTTCCTCCCATACCACGTGATTTGTCTGGTCAACACGGTTTCCTTCTAATTCCTAACAACAACCCTGCGCTCTTCTCACTGTCCATAGCATGAGGTCATGCTAATTCACGCTTCTCTTGTTTTAAAAGAAAACAGGATACTTCTTCTTTATTCTTAAGTCTTAAAGGAATTTGATGCAGAGCAATAAAATCCCAGTAAAGATGGTGATTGCTGGTTATTAAACATTTGATGAAAGGCTCTCCCCCATGAAAGGAGAATATTTTCTTCCAATTAGAAAAAAGCCAGATCTAGTCACAGTGCTTCCTGCCTGGTGATAAGAGCTTCAATGGGTTTGAAGTGCTGTGATATAAACAATTTCTTGTTATAAAAGAGGACAAGTTAAGCAGGGAAATAGGGATAGCAAGGGGTGTGTGCTCTCTGGAAGGTTCTATGTAGCTGCCAGATGTTTTCCTTGAAGGGGGGTCTGTGAGAAATTGTGACACCAGCATGTTGGAAGCTTTTAGTCACAGCCAGAAAGTTTTATTCATCAGAAAGGACTTTGTGGGAGAAAAGATAATTTTGACCTAAATGTTTTCTACTTCATGAATAAAACCAGAATGGAATTAATTTTAAATAAAGCTTAGTGAATCATAGCAGCATAATTCTCAATAGCAAAAGTTGGAAGGAACCCAATGTCCATTACATAGGGTAACAAATGGATGGATGAACAAAATGTGGTGTCTATAGTGAAACAGTATTTGACTTAGGAAGATATTCTGACATATGCTACAACATGGATGAATCTTGAGGACATTATGCTAAGTGAAACCATCCAGTCACAGAAAAACAAATACTGTATGGTGCCACTTAGGTGAGGTATGTAAAGTAGGCAAATTCATAAAGTCAGAAAGTACAGTAATTCCAGAGGCAGGAGAAGAATGGGTTGTTATGATTCTAATAGGTATGATGCTTCAGTTTTGCAAGAGGAAAAAAATTCTAGATGGATGATGATGATGGTTTCACAACAAAGGGAATGTGCTCAATGCCATGGATTAGTACATTTACAAATGGTTAAAATGATAAATTTCATACTATGTATATTTTAACACACACACGCACCAGCTTAGTGAGAAAAATGCTGTGTTAATTGTAAAAGTTTGCTTTTCTTTAAATTGTGTTTTTCAACTTATGTTCAATGAAAGTACTCGTGAGAAAAAGATTCTGTTGTTTGGATCAGCTAGTGTCTTAGTTAGTATCTCACTGGGACAAAATATCTGGCAACCACAAATTAAAGGTTTATTTTAGCTCACAGTTTGTAGCGATTTCTTTCCATAGTCAGCTGGCTCCAAGGCAGGGAAGCATGGCAGAGGGGCATTGCAAAGGAGAAAAAGTCCATGGCATGGAAGGCAGGAACCAGTAGCCTTCCTTTTGCTTTCTGTTTTTATTCCATTCAGGCTACAAGCCTATTGCTCAGTGCCACCTACACCTAAGGTGGGTATTCCCTCTTCAGTAAATCCACCATCCACACCCAGAACTGTGCTAAGCCAATCAGTAGACTAATCCAGTATCATACACCCATGAATTAGTATCACACATCCATGATCCAGTCACTCCCTAAAGCTCCACCTGTGAGTGCATAAGGTTTTAGGGGGGACATCTAGATATAAGCCTTAACAGTTCCTCTTCAGGAAGCACCTTAACTATAGAAAAGTCTCTAAGAAGACCTGAACTGGAAGTTTTGTAACCACTTAACCTAGCATTTTATATGTGTATTTAACCTTTGGATCCCCCCCCCCACAAGATCCCTTAAAAACCTGTTAGAACTGGTTTTCTGCACAATATCTATTTGGAAACGCTATTATATATGACCCTCCAAGTAACTAGAAAATAATGGATGGTCCTCCTTATAGACTTTGGAGCCTCAATTCCTTATACATTTACTAAGTGAACTTTGTGATTAGCCATGAGAGGTCACTTTGTTGTGCTTTGTAATTTCAATAAAGAGACCATAAGCTTAAAATTCAGTAGGTTGACTTGCCTACTTGAAAACTAGTTGTTAATTTACTGGTCACAACTGTCACTCTGAGAGCAGGTGCTTGGATTGTAGGCATGTGACTTGCAAATAAAAGTCAATTAATGACAGCCAATCTCCAACAACTGGCTTTCCTTACCTGATGTGAGGGGTCTAGTGGTTCTGCTCTGATGGAGAGGCTTATGTCAGAAGCAGTATTGCTCTTACAGTTGTTATTTTATGCTTGGATTTTTCTCTGCACCTCTGTCCGTGAATAGTCATAGAAAAAAATACTCTGTCATGGTAGACCTCATGCCCACAAATCAACATTTTGGGCAAATTATTTTTACTTTCTGGAAACGAAGAACTGTGATTAGATTACAAAAGTACTTACCAGCCTAAAAAAATCACTTATAGGTAAAAGAGTTAATTTTCCTTTTTCTTGGCAAGTCAACTTTCCTGTGTTTACCCCACGAAGACTTTGAAGTTGTGTATTTTCTGTTTCATGTATTTGCAATTTGCATATGATTCATGTTTCATAGCAACAAAACATTTTCTTAACAGTTTCCTTGTTCTTTTACCTTGTTCTTTTATTGTCAAGTTTTTGACAGATTGTTCTTAGAAAAGGTGGCAGTTTTCAGACTTCATCTCTTTCAGAAGAGAACAGAATTTTTAAAAAATGAAACAAAGTTTCAAAACACCTGCAAATGGTAGCATTCAAGGACACCATTAAAAGAGTTGAAATTGAGCACAAAACTTCCAGGCTAGAAAAGAAAAAGAAATACAATTAGAATATAAACATGGCAGAAATTGAATATTAGAAATAAGAAAGGAGGGGGAAAGAATCATATAAAGGAAAGCACACATTAAAATGGTAGGAACAGGCCCAAATATTTTAAGAATAAATGTACATGAGTTAAATATGCTTATTAAAATAGACTGAGCATCGACTTGAAAATGGTAACAAAATTCTGCCTCAGAAGACACATCTAAAACTTAAAGATCAAGAAGGTTAAATTACAATAAAAAGACAGAAAAAGATAAAACACAAACCCAAGTTGAAGCTGACAAGGTATTAATTTCAGATAAAACACACTTTAAAACAAAAAAAAATATGTTTAGGAGAGAAGAAGTCTCTATATAACATTTGAAAAGCTGAATCACTAGGGAGATGCCTCAACATAGTTCTAAAACCATAAAGATTGAAAAGGTATCCAGAACTACCAGGAGAAATGGACAAATCAAGCATCAGAGTAGTTTTTGAGAAAACATGTTTCATTTATTGAGAGGTGAAACAGGTAAAAACTAAGGTTGTGGTTAGGATTAACTGATAATGTGCACCATTTGATGTTTAAATTTGGTCGTGTGCCTATTTAGTGCTAGCCACTCTTCTAGACTTTAGTGGTGACAAAGATACAGCCCCTGGTTTCATGGGTCAGGCAATCGAAGACCCGGGGCAACTCAGAGAGGAGGACCAGGATACCACCTCACTGTAGGGTAGAATTTGAAGGTACGGGTTAGTTGTTAAGTTTGCATAGTTTGGACATAGGTTTTTATTTTTATTTTTATTTTTGGTTTTGTCTCTAGCACTGAGAAATTGTCTGCCTTGGAACAGTAATTTCATCTCAACCTATTCGTCTCTGAAGTAGGATACAATGACTATGTCCAATTGTTGGTAGATATTACGACAAATATTTGAAGTTCTTAGCTCAATGTTTGGCATAAATTTTCAGTAATTGGTCGCACTTCTTACTTGGTATGTTGCAAAAAGCTTTGAATCAAGTTGTTGCTGAAGTTCATAATAAAGCTTTAATAACACCCTGATTAGTATGGTACTTTGTGGGTGAGGATCAGTTAGATGAATTGTTTTTTCCACAAATCCTAGTTTTTTAGTTTCTTCCTTTTAATCAACTAGTTTTGCAAACTTGGGACTCAGAGTTGTTGAACTTGAGTGCTATCACTATTAACAATTCTTTTATTTATTTATTTATATATTTATATATATATTTATTGGTACATTTTAGGTATAAAATACATTTACATTTATCATTGGGTGTTTGTACCAGAACATGATGTATCTTTGTTCTTATTTTTTCCCCCATTACCTGTGCACCCTTCACCCCCTCCACCCTTCCCTATTTACACAGACTTTGATTCCATTCTTTTTTTTCTTTCTCATAATTTTTCCCTTTCCCCTTCCCTTCTCCCCATCCCCAAACCCTTGGACCTTTTCCTATTTCAAAATATCAATTATTCATTTTAATCATTTTCAACCTTATTTACACTTTCAATTTCTCACATGAGAGAAACTATTCAGTATTTACACACGTGTGTGCTATTTATTTCACTTAAGAGTATGGCCTCAATATGCATCCATTTAGCTATAAATGTCTCTAGTTTCTCATCCTTTATGGCTGAGTAGTACTCCATTTTATAAAAAAATCACATCTTCTTTATCCAGTTTCCAGTCAATGGGCACTTGGGCTGTTTCCAAGCTTTAGCTATTACAAACTGTGCCGCTATAAACATAGGTGCACATATATCACTGTGGTATGATTCTTTTTTTTTTGTATTAAATTCTTTTATTGGTACATTGTAGGTATACAACACAATTACATTTCGCACTGGGAATTGTACCTTTACATAATGCATCTTGGTTCTTATTTTTTCCCCATTCCTAGCCCTCCCTTCACGCCCTCCACCCTTCCCTATTTACAAAGACTTTATTTCCATTTTTCCATTTCTCATCATTTTTCCTTTCTTTTCTTTCCTTTCCCCTGCCCCTCCCACTACCCCTATCCCTTTGGAGCTTTTCTTCCTATTTTGCATTATCGATTATTCATTCTAATCATTGGTACATTTTAGGTATACAATATAATGACATTCATCATTGGAAATTTGCACCTTTACATAGTCTCTCTTGGTTCTTATTTTTCACCCTTGCCCAGCCCTCCCTTCAACCCCTCCAGTCCTCCCTATTTACAAAGATTTTGTTCCTATTTTTCCATTTTCTCATATTAATCCCATTCCCTTCTATCCTTTCCCCTAGCCCTCCCACTTCCTTCCCCTTTGCCCCTTTTCTTCCTATTTCACATGACCTATTATACATTTAGTCCTTATTTACACTTTGAGTTTCTCACACCAGAGAAACCATTCGGTATTTACACATGTGTGTCCTATTTATTTCACTTAAGAGTATTACCTCAATGTGCATCCACTTAGCTATAAATGTCTCTAATTTTTCATTTTTTATGGCTGAGTAGTACCCCATTTTATTAAAAAACCACATTTTCTTTATCCAGTCTCCAGTTGATGGACATTTGGGCTGTTTCCAAGTTTTAGCTATTACAAAGTGTGCTGCTATGAACATGGGTGCACATATATCACTGTGGTATGATTCTTTTAATTCTTTGGGGAAGATCCCCAGCAGGGGAATAGCAGGGTCAAATGGGACTTCCAGTCCTAGTTCTTTGAGGCATCTCCATACTGATTTCCACAGTGCTTGCACCAGTCTACACTCCCACCAGCAGTGGAGCAGGGTTCCTCTTTCCCCACAGCCCCACCAGCATTTGTTATTGGTCGATTTCAGGATAGCAGCCATTCTTTCTGGAGTGAAGTGGAATCTCAGTGTTGTTTTCATTTGCATCTCTTGAATGACCAGTGACGTTGAACATTTTTTCATGTATTTATTTGCTATTTCTACTTCTTTGTGTGAGAAATGTCTGTTCATTTCAGATGCCCAGTTTTGGATTGGGTCTTTAAATTTGGGAGGTCTGATCTTTTTAAGTTCTTTATAGATTCGAGATAGTAGACCTTTGTCTGAGGAAGAGCAGGTGAAGATTTTTTCCCACATTGTGAGTTGTCTCTTCACACTGCTGGTGGTTTCTCTTGCTGTGCAGACGCCTTTTAATAAGAAGAGATCCCACTTGTTGATTGTTTGTGCTAGTTCATGTGCAACTGAGGTTTTGTTCATAAAAATATTTTCCTACACCAGTGTCTTCAAGGGTTCTACCTAACCTTTGTTCCAACTGGTTCAGCGTTTCTATTTTAATATTTACATCTTTAATCCATTTTGATTTTAGTTTAGTGCATGGTAAGAGATATAGGTCTAGTTTTAATCTTTGGCAAGTTGAAGCCCAATTTTTCCAGCACCATTTATTAAAGAGGCTATCTTTCCTCCAGGGAGGGTGTTTGGCTCCTTTGTCGAAGATGAGATGGCTGAGTGTGTCTGGCGTTGTTTCTGCATCTTCTAATCTGTTCCACTGGTCCTCAGGTCTGTTTCTTTGCCAGTACCATGCTGTTTTTGTCACAGTAGCTTTGTAGTATAGTTGCAGGTTGGGGATTGTGATACCCCCTGCCATGTCTCTGTTACCTAGAATTGTTTTTGCTATTCTGGGTCTCCTCTTGTTCCAAATGAATTTTTGCATTGTTTTCTCAAGGTCTATGAAGTATGCTGCTGGGATCTCAATTGGAATTGCATTAAATCTATATAGCAGTTTTGGAAGTATGGCCATTTTTATTATATTAATCCTTCCTACCCAGGAGCAGGGGATGTCTGTCCATTTTCTGATATCATCTTCAATCTCTCTTTTCAGAGTGCCATAGTTTTCAGAGAAGAGGTCTTTGATTTCTTTCATTAAGATGATTCCTAGGTATTTCAGTTTTTTGGATGCTATTGTTAAAGGAATTATTTGCCCTATTTCTCTCTCAGTGAGTCTGTCATTGGTGTACAGGAAAGCTATTGATTTTTCTGTGTTGACCTTGTAACCAGCTACTTGACTGAATTTGGTTATTAAGTCTAGAAGACTTTTGGTGGAGTTCTTGGGGTCTTCTATATAGAGTATCATGTCATCTGCAAATAATGACAATGTGACTTCTTCATTTCCTATCTTTATTCCTTTTATTTCTTTCTCTTGTCTAATTGCTGTGGCTAATGTTTCCAGAACTATATTGAACAAGAGTGGTGATAGTGGACATCCTTGTCTTGTTCCTGATTTTAGTGTGAAGGATTTCAGTTTTTGACCATGTAGTAGGATATTGGCAGTTGGTTTTTCATAGATGGCTTCTATCAGTTTGAGGTAGAGACCATCTATTCCAATTTTTTGTAGGATTTTTATCATAAATCCATGTTGGATTTTGTCAAATGCTTTTTCTGAGTCTATGGAGATAATCATATGGTTTTTTTCCTTGGCTTTATTGATATAGTGTATTACATTGATTGATTTTCATATATTGAATCATCCCTGCATCTCTGGGATGAATCCCACTTGATCAGGGTGTATGATCTTCTTCATGATCTTCTGCATTCTGTTTGCCAATATCTTAAGGATTTTTACATCTATGTTCATTAGTGATATTGACCTATAGTTCTCTTTTTCAGTTGGGTCTTTCTCTGCTTTGGGGATCAAGGTGATGCTTGCTTCCAGGAATGAATTTGGGAGTATTGCTTCCCTTTCAATTTCACTGAAGAGTTTAAACAGCAGTGGCAGCAGTTCCTCTCTAAGTGTCTTGTAGAATTCAGCAGTGAAGCCATCAGGGCCTGGGCTTTTCTTAGTTGATAAGTTTTTCATTACATTTTCATTTTCATTGGTTGATATTGGGTTGTTCAGAATTTTTAGGTGTTCTTCATTCAACTTTGGTAATTCATATGTATCTAGGAATCTGCCCATTTCTTCTGTGTTGTCCATCTTATTGGCGTATAGGTTCTGGAAGTAGGCATTGATGATCCTCTGGATATCTGCTGGGTCTTGTTGTCATTTCACCCTTTTCATTCCTAATTGCATGGGTTTGGGGCTTTTCTTTCCTTTTTCTGACAAGGTTGGCTAAGGGTTTGTCAATTTTGTTGATTCTTTCAAAGAACCAACCCTTGGCTTCATTGATTTTTTGTATCGTTCTCTTAGTCTCCCTTGCAGTGATTTCTCCTCTGATCTTTATAATTTCCTCCCTTATATGAGTTTTGGGGTTGTCCTGGTCTTCTTTTTCTAGAAGCTTGAGGTTCAACATCAGGTTGTTTAATTGGGCTCCTTCTGTTTTCCTAATATGAGTATTCACTGCTATGAATTGCCCTTGTAAGACTGCTTTCATTGTGTCCCATAGATTCTGATATGTTGTATTGTCATTGTCATTTAATTGAAGGAACTGTCTGATTTCTTCTTTAATTTCCTCTGTGACCCATTGCTTATTCAGAAGTGTGTTGTTCAATTTCCATGTGTTTATGACATTTGTTGAGTTTCTTTTGCTATGGATCTCCAATTTCATCGCACTATGGTCTGCTAATATACAGGGGATAACTTCAATTCCTTTGTACTTACTTAAACATGTTCTATTTGTGAGTATGTGGTCTATTTTTGATAATGATCCATGTGCAGCTGAGAAGAATGTGTATTCTGATTTTGTGGGGTGGAAGACTTTGTAAACATCTGTTAAGTTCATTTGTTCAAGAGTTCGATTGAGTTCTAGTATTTCATTACTTGTTTTCAGTCTAGTTGATCTATCTATCTGTGACAGTGGGGTGTTGAGTTTCCCCACTACAATTGTATTAGTGCATATATGACTTTTCATGTTCGTTAGTATTTGTTTTATATAGTTGGGTGCACTAGCGTTTGGTGCATAGATATTTATGATTGTCATCTCTTCCTCTTGGATTCTTCCCTTTACAAGGATGTAGTGTCCTTCTTCGTCTCTCTTAATCAGTGTTGGTTTGAAATCTACTTGATCTGCCAAGAGGATCTTGGTTTTTTTCGGGTTCCTGTCCCATGGAGTATTGTTTTCCACCCTTTAGCTTTCAGTCTATGAGTTTCCTTTTGAATGAAGTGTGTTTCTTGTATGCAGCATATTGTTGGATTTTGCTTCTTGACCCATTCTGCCAGTCTATTTCTTTTGATTGGTGAATTGAGACCATTAACATTGATGGTTATAACTGAAACATATTGACTTGTCATTGCCATGACTTTTTCTTTTTGTTGGCTTCTCTCCCTTTACATTTAATTTCTTGTCATGCCAGATGGGTTCATTCTGCTTTGCTTCCTGGGGTTGTGATCCTCATTGTCTGTTCCTAGGATATTGTGTAAAATTCTTTGGAGTGCTGGTTTGGTATTCACGAAGTTCCTAAGGTGCTCTTTGACATGAAAGTATCTGATTTCTCTGTCCATTTTGAAAGATAGTTTTGCAGGGTACATCAATCTGGGTTGGAGGCTGTTTTCCTTTAGGGCTTGAAATATGTCACTCCAAGCTCTTCTTGCCTTGATGGTTTGTGTTGAGAAGCCTGCTGTGATTCTGATGGACTTTCCTTTGTATGTGATTTGTTTCTTTTCTCTGGCTGCTTGTAGAACTTTGTTCTTCTGTTGTGTTTCTGGAATCTTAACAGTTGTATGCCTATGTGTAGATTTGTTTTGATCAAGGCTATTTGGAGTCCTATATGCCTCACTTATCTGTATGTCAAGCTCTTTTCCCCTGCTTGGGAATTTTCTGCCATTATTTCCATGAAGAGATTTTTTTATGTCATCTGCACTCTCTCCTGTTTCTTCATTGAGTCCAATCAGTCTTATGTTATTCTTCTTTGCATCATCTAGCAGCTGCTGGATTGATTTCTCATGTTCCCTTATAATTTTGAAGCAATTTTTCTTTTCCTGGTCACTAATTGCAATCTTATCTTCTATATTTGAAATTCTGTCCTCACATTGGCTCATTCTGCTGTGTAGACTTTCAATGGAGTTTTTTATGTCCTGGAAATCTATTTGCATCTGTTTTATGGATTCCATTTGTTTCTTATGTTGGAATTCCATCATGTTCCTGAGCTCCTCTCTAGATTTGTTAATCGTGTCTTGCACTAGGGGCACAATTTCTCCTGTTATCTGAGAAATTATTTCTGATTTGATTTTTTCCAGATCCCCTTCTGTTGCCAGTTCAGTGGGTCCAGGTGATTGAGTATCAGAGTGTTCCATCTCATTTCCTTTTGTGGTTGCTGTAGGTGATCTGGAAGTCTGGTTTTGAGACTTATTTACGTGTTTTCTCATTTCCACTGGGGTGGTGGGCTGTTAGCACCTGCATGGATTACCTCCTCTGAGCTGGGTGAGGTGGGACAGGGGCCTGGAGCAGCAGTAGGGATGGTGACCCAAAAGCCCTTTCCTGTGGGCTGGGAGGAGCGGGAGGGATGGTGGCTGGGAAGCCCCTTCCTCTGGGCCAGGAGCAGTGGGACAGAAGGTGGCCCAAAAGCCCTTTCCTCTGGGCTGGGAGCAGTGGGAGGGATCGTGACTGGGAAGCCCCTTCCTCTGGACCAGGAGCAGTGGGACGACGGCTCAGAAGCCCCTACCTCTGGGCCGGGAACAGTGGGACTAAGTACCTTGGTCTGGTGGTCTGGTGTCCTCTGCGTCTTTGTAATGTGGAACCAGGTGGCTGCCTGTCTTTAGCGGGGTGATACCGTGTCTTCCGCGTGACTCAGGACCTCGGTAGGGTGTGCACAGACCTTCCTGTGTGCAGCGGGCTGATTTGGCGTATTGCGCGTGACTGGGGACCTCGGTAGGGCGTGGGCAGACCTGCCTGTCTGCAGCGGTCTGATTCGGTGTGTCCTTTTAACAATTCTTTGTGTGCTCAGAATTTTAGAATTAGAATAATGCATTGTGTCTTATTTCACATCTTGGTCAAAATGGTCACCATTCTCTGGCTATGTGTTGACATAACATGGTATGTGCATAAAGCTCAGAATCTGAAAGTAATAATTTTTTTTTATTAAGTTTTTTCTTTTTTTTTCGATTTTTGATACAGGGTGTTGCTATGTAGTTCACGCTGGCCTTGAACTCACTATGTAGTCTAGGCTGGCCTTGAATTTATGGCAATCCTCCTCCTGCCTCAGCCTCCCAATTGCTGGGATTACAGGTGTGCACCATGCCTGGCTAGAAATTTTCTTTAATTTGCAGCTGCCTGTTTACAAACTCCCACTTCATTTTAACAGATCAGTATCAGACATGTTCAGGAATCAACTCAGAGGCCCCAAGGCATTTCTGCCATCTGTAATTCACTTCATTTATCAGCACAAGTTTACTAAATGCTTTAGAAATGTCAGACTCTTTTCTACATCAGGAATAGTGGTGAATACAACCATGAATAGATTTTGATTCCCACTCTGAAGGATTTTACTATATAGGTAGGCAAATAAAACAGATATAAAAAATCATTCTATTTTCTCCTCAAGCAAGAACAAGGCAAAGGCATCTGTTCCACATTGTTCTGGATTCTAACCCATATATGGGGAAAATTACAAAGAGAAATAAAAGGGTAAATATTGGAGATGAATAATTAAAACTTTTTATTCTCAGGCCAAAAATACTAGAACAAGTGAATTTACCAATGTTACAAAGTTCAAGGTCAAAATTAATTAGATCACAATACAAAAATTAATTCTATCACTACACAAGTAACTATTATTTCTTTTAGCAATGAAGCATTGAAAAATTTAAGTGACATCAAAATATAAAATACTTAAATGTTAGTTCTTCCCTAATTGTTTTACAGAAATATAATGTCAAACAAAATTCAAATAGACTTTTTTATTCAAATTTATCAGCTGATTTGAAAACTCACACAAAACAATTATAAAAGACCTAGAATAGCCAAAGTGATCTTGGAAAAATGAAATTAGAGGATTTTTGGTTACTAACTTCAGGTCTTTTAAGGCAAAAGTAATTAACATCAGCTCATGTGTGCAAAAGAATGACAGAAAAATGGAATAGAAAAGAGAGCCCAGGGAGGGATGGAGGGGTTGAAGGGAGGGCAGGGGAAGGGGGAAAGAATAAGAACCAAGAGAGATTATGTAAAGGTGCATATCTCCAATGATGAATGTCATTATATCGTACACCTAAAATGTACCAATAAAAGGATATACAAAAAAAAAAAAAGAAAAGAGTCCAGAAATAGAGCCACACATGTAAAGTCAATTGATTTTTAAATGGTTCAGTTCCTAAGGAATTCAGTGGTATACAAAGTTATGAAAGTTATTTTAACAAATGATATTGAAATGACTAGATCAATGATTGGTAAGACATGAACCCCAATCCTATCCCACACCATACAAATAATTTGATATAGATCATATACCAAAATAAAACTCTAAAGCTTCTATAAGAAAACCCAGTATATTTTTGTTATCTTGGAATACACAAGAATTCATTAAACAGAACAAAATTCACTGACCATAAAATAATTGATAAATTATAAGCAAAATTTAAACTTCTCATCAAGAGACACTATTAAGGAAATGAATAAACAAGCCAGAGTGGGAACAGATGCTTGAGATTTATGTATACCTCAAGTAGGTGCTGAATTCAGAATATATACAGCATCTCTACAACTTCATAATACAAAGACAAAAACTTCAATTTAAAACAGACATTACACAAAACAAGATGTATAAATGGTCAAATGAACATGAAGTGATATTTAGAATTATTAGTCATCAGGGAAGTAGAAATGTATTGGGTTTTTTTCTTTTTTTGGTACCAGGGATCGAACTCGGTACCTTGCACTTTCGAGGCAGGCGGTGGAACCACTGAGGTAAATCCCCGGCCCAGGGAAATAGAAACGTAAAAGCAGAGGACAGAACTTTGGGAGTCCAGATGGTTAAAATGAAAGGTTGACAGTATTAAATATTGGGCTGGATGTAGAGTATCTAAAACTCTTATATATTGCTAGTTGGATTATAAAATGTTATACCTCCCTTGAGGAACAAACTAAAATTTTCTTTTGAAGTTAATCATACATCAATTCTATTACCCATCATAATAGAAGGAAGGACAAATAAATTGTGGCATATTCTTAAAATGTAATATCATTTAACAATAAAAAGTGAGTTATAAAGCACACAAAGGCATGAATCTAAAAATTATTATTCCGAGGGAAAGAAAACAGATACAAAAGAATGCATAGTATGATTCCATTTACATAAAATATGAGACAGACAGAAGCATTGTAATCTATAGTGATAAAATTCAAAACAGTGGTTGCTACTATTGGGAGTAGAGAGTGAGGACTATTGAAAAGGGGTATGAAAGAATTTTCGAGAATGATAGAAATGGTAGGGGTAAAAATGTATGTGAACATTTGTCAAAAATCATTGAACTTTACCCTTAAGTTTTATGTATATAATGATTTATGAGTTAAAAACTAAGAACTCTATTATAAGGCAACCGCTTGTCATTGCTCCAACTCCTAAGTTGCAAATTCAATTATTCTACTCTTGCAGTGTGTTAGGGCTTGTATCTAGATGTCCCCCCAAAGCCTCATGTGGCCATAGGTGGGGCTTTTTGGAGGTGGAATGTGTTGCTGGGAGTAAGGATGTAATGCTGGGATTCAAGCTGCCTCTCCCTGGGTGTGAGTGCTATCTGCCCTAAGGGTGGATAACCTGGATAAGATCTAAGGAACAGAAAGAGGGTCTCTGCTGGTGGCTTGCTCCTTGTTGTTTCATTCCTTTGCTGCCTTCTGCCTGCCATGAACTGCTTCTCCTCTGCAATGCCCCTCTGCCATGTCCCTCTGCTTTGGAGCCAGCCAACTATGAACTGAAACCTCTACAAACTGTGAGCCAAATAAACCTTTCCTCTTTTAACTTTGGGTATTGAGTATTTTGTCTCAGCAGCAAGAAATAAAACCTAGACAGACTACATTCTCCTTGATCTCGTGGGGCCCTCGACTTTAATGACTCCATTGCTTTTTCTCTATCTGCCAATGCTTTTTGTCTTAATTTCCTTCTTATCTAGGCTAAATCCTTCCTTTGAATGTACCCTCAATTCTCTAGCTTCCTTTCTTCCATTATGACATCTGCCAGTTGCAACTCCATCCTGCATAAACCTAGACACTGCCTTTTTTGTGTCTGGCTGCCTGCATGCTGCTGAGTATTTCTGGGCAGAAATCCCACAGTTGGGTAAAATGATAGGATTTTCCTCTCCTATGATAACCAATCTTACTCTAGATACATTAGAAGCAAATACTCTAGAACCAAATTCTCATATGAGAATTTGGCACTGCCAGTCGTCATACTGCTGATATAAGCTCATTCTTTGATTCTCCTCAAAGAATATTTGTACATTTTCCAGTTTTCTGTCTGAATTTATCGCCACAGCTAATGACCTTGCCTCATTTTAATTAAAAAGAAAACAAAGACAATCCCTCCCTAAAACCCCAGTGTGTAGCAGAGAAACTCTGCTTCAACCCATTACCAAAGGCAAGCACTTGGCATCACCACCTAAACTTTTCTCCCCTGTAGTATCTGGGAGGAGATGTTCCTTCTTCCCCTCCACAAAGCCCCTCCTCACTTATGCTCTGGTTCTCACCCCCTTTCTGCCATATCAGAAAGTTTGTTCCATTGGTAGCATTTCTGTCTTCACTCTTTGTGTATCCATCCATAAGTATTCAAACACTTGTTCAGCACTCTGTTACCCTAATTCGCTCCAACTACTGTCCCAATTCTGTCTGCTTTAGGCAGCTTCTTGTAAGAGCTGACTGCAGACACATCTTCACCTCTTACTCTTTCTTCAGTGTATTCAAACCTCGCCTGGGCTCCCTCCACTCCATAGATATGGATCTTGCTAAGGTCACCGCCCTTATCTGACTAGGCCATACCGTGGTATTCCAAGAGGTTAACTACTTCTTCTTTGAAACACATTTCTATTCTTGGCTTCCATGACACCAAACTCCCCTATTTTCTCCTAATTCCCTGGTTTTCTTAGATTCTTTTGTTCATACTACCCCTCTTTATCTGAACTCTTGTATTTGAGTTCCTCAGGGCAAGAAATCCATAGCCCTTTTCTTTCTTTCTTTCTTTCTTTCTTTCTTTCTTTCTTTCTTTCTTTCTTTCTTTCTTTCTTTCTTTCTTCTTATTCTCATTCCATCCATTTCTATGCCTTTGAATATTATAATGGTTTATGATCCTTAAACAAATACCTGTATCCCATATCCCCAAAAAACTTCTGCTTTCCCCTTTCCCATCCTTTCAGCCTTCTCGTTCTTCTGGTTAAATTGATCCAAGGAGAACCTGCTCTATCGTTCTTACTACCTTCTTGCTTACTGCTCACTGATCCTAATTCATGACAAATTATTATCGATTTTGCCTCTAAAATATGTCCCGAATTTACTGAAGTCTGTACCCATCTCCACTGATCTAACCCAAGCTACTATTATCTCTTGTTTGCCTAACCTCCAAACTGGTCTTCCTGCTTCAACTCTGGCCCCACTTTAATCCAGCTTCCATGTCATAGCCAGACTCATTAAACAAATGGGTGTAGGGTACTGTCTTTCTCACACAAACTCCTCCAACCATGAAAAACTACACATGCCTTCTTTCATATAAAACATAATTGAAAATCCTTAACATGATCTCAAGTATGATCTAGCTTTCCTTACCAATCTGTTCTTGAGGTGATTTTCCACTAATTTCTATGAGTGCCCTTCTCCCCCTGACATTTTTGGTATGCTAAACTGCTTTCTATCTTGGTTTGTACTACCTGTTCTCTATGTCTGGAAAATTTGCTACACAACTCTTTGCCTGGCTAACTCAGCATTCATGTTCAACATTGCTCCCTTGATGTGTAATCTCTTTATTCTATCTGGATATGTTTCTAACAGCCCAGTCTTTTCTGTTGTAGCTTGTATCCCAGTTTGTAAACATATACCTATTTGTATGTTTACTGATATACTGGTACTTCTTTCTATCTAAGATATCAATCTCCATAGGGCATAGACCAGGCTCATTTTG
Organism: Heterocephalus glaber; assembly: GCF_053883595.1. NCBI lineage: Eukaryota > Metazoa > Chordata > Mammalia > Rodentia > Bathyergidae > Heterocephalus > Heterocephalus glaber. The sequence goes on from NW_028258305.1 coordinate 36,717,189, forward strand.
TTCACCATTGTATAATAGAGGGTGATCATAATAAATTCTCTGACCCAGGCCCAAATTAGTTATCTCTTTTTTCCATGTTATTATCCATAATTCCCTCCAGGAAGCACATAGCATTTCCTCTTATAAAGTTCTAATTTATAGCTCTTTGTGTTTACATTTATACTGTTACTAATGGTAGACATTAGTATTACCCCCTAACATCCCATTCTCTTCCACTTTGAGTTACAAAAGGGTTTAAGTTGTCCTGCTGTGTAAGATTGAGTTTGTTTCCAGTATCTGATGTTCTTCCAGGTGATAACATTATTATACTTGCAATGCTTTATCATCAGGCTTGGCCATGTGACTTGGGGTGGGTGCATCTCCATACACAAGGATTATACTTCTGTGATGTCAGATATTGGCCATGAGATTAACTCTGATCTAAGAGTAGAAATGAGGCATGCCATTTCTGAGCAGAAGCATTAGAGCCATTACATAGACCCACAAGCTTTCTTTTCTTATTATGAGAATGACAGCGTTCCATACAGGGGCTACTCCTTCAGCCTACATCCCAGTTTTTAGATGACCTGAAGGCACATGTTTCACGAAATCATTGTTTATGTAAATCCTCGAGATCCAGGAGTTGGTTATTCCCATAGTTTAACCCAACCTAAGTTAACTGATGGATTCAGTTCATTGATGTGTGGGGCCATGTGGCTGGTTCTGCCCACAATATATGAGTAGAAGTAATGTATACCACTTCCACACAGGTGTAGTTTGGTCAGGTCTCTCCAAGCTTTAGAAGTCAGGGCCTCTGAGTCAAAATGCAGTGAAGAAGTAAAGAATTAGGAATACAACATAAAGCAGATTAGATATTTATGAACTGGAATTGAGATAGAGAGAATGAGTTTTTGCACCTAATACAAAAGTGTTGTGATTCTTTAACTCAAATCATTAATGCTGGGCTTTGGGCCATTTAAACCTTTTCTTGCTCAGGACCTGGTCTGTAAAGGTCTTGAAGCCCTGGATGTGAGAGCCCACTCAGTCCAGTCTCTGCTTGGCTCCCTACAAGTGAGATTAAGAGGTGCTGTGTACTTACCTCTGCACTATACAGGTCTGGCGGGGGGAGGCCCTATCCCCCCCCAGCCTGGGGGCATCACTGGTGTGTTGTGTGGGATGAAGAAGCTTCTCTCTGGGAAATGCTTAATGGACACGATTGATTGCACATGGATGCACTTGGCCAGGAAGTTCTTGTGAGAATGGCCTAAAATGCACTATAAATACTGCCTGTTCCAGTTTTTCCTTCAAGAAATGTTTCTTGAATATCTACTATCTTGCTGGAAAATAACAAATATCTCCTTTTAACCACCAGGTAAGAAAAATACTACTATTTCCATTATACAGATGGGGACATAGATTTAGGGACTAAAAGAATCTTCCCATGGGTGTAGAGCTAGTGAGTGGGAAGCCATGATTTACAAATATTTGAATTCTGTGCCCCCATACTTCATATTGGTGATGAGAACAAATATCTGTCCCTATAAAGATCTCTTAATATTCCCATCTCTAAATCTCATCCCTAAGATATTTTTCCTTGAAAACTCTTCTTACTGGCCTGATATTATAGGACTGTTTTTTTAGTCTCCTGGAAACTGTTCCTTTGTGACAAACATTTTTTACAAGTGTGATAGAAGAGTTCCAATGACCAAGGTTTGGGAATTAAAATGACAAATTTCCTGACTCTCATTGGTTTCTCTAGCACAAGCTGTGCCAGCAAAACCAAGCCTCTGGCTGCCGTAGGAACCCAGCAGTGCCCAGAACTCCCATCAGAGTCCCCACCTGAGAACTCAGGGAGGCTCCTCTGACCCCGAGGCATCACTGGTATCTATCTGAGTACACGGATGGCTCACAGGAGGACAAGCCAACTCCAGGGCCTGATCCCAGAATGCTTCCCAGGACTAATTACCGTGCGTCACAGAACACACCATAATTAGCGGGATATGCTGGGACAACTGCTGGCACCCATTTCTCAGACAGCGCCACCCACTGCTCCTCTTGCCACTGCTACATTTGTTCTTAAGCTGTGTTACCACCTCCTGTTGGTGACTAATCCTCAGTCGGTGGCTCTGCTAGGCATTTCAGGGCCTGCAGTAGCTGGCATTGAGCTTGAGGACACTCTTGTTGGAATTTGAATGGCATATCTGAGTTCTGTTAAGCTTTGAACAAAAATAGGGTCCTCCCGCCTCATGCTTTGATATTTCTTTTCCCTTCAGTCGATGCTGGTGGGAAAGAGATGGAACTCCAGGCCTGAGTCAGGGAGAAGGTAAAACTATGCATGCGAAAATGAGTGTTACTTCAGGTCATGCCAAGTATTGCTCTTTTGAGTTGATATCTGATTCTCGAGTTCTATTCTTAGATTCTGGAAAAATAAACTTACAAACATAAGTTTACCATTAACATATTCGAACGTCATTCTACTCAGTCTACAAATCTACACGGCATCATGCCTCTTACACAATGTATAAGTGTGTCACAGCTTCCCTTTGCTACCCTAGTCCCTTCGGAGGGCAAAGAGACTTAGTGGGGGCTTTTGCTTTCTGAAAGGGCACAAGACAAACCCCCAGAGCTTTGGGAGGGGACATGAACACTCTGCTCTAGCAGCCAGCAAGCAGCTGCTCCCTTCCAGGCAGGGAAGTGGGAAGAGATTATTTTACTTTCCAGGCTTCTTGTGCAGAGTGGAAGACAAGCCCCTGGTTTTGGTGACTGCCACCTGCTGCAGTAAGTTGGCATCACTCCCCTGAAGCCCAAGAGCCCACCGAGTGGACGGGGTGCCACCTCACCAGCCCTCCACCTGGGGGTGGCTGTCCTTGGGCCTGAGCACTCTTCGGTTTCCGTCCTCACCCACTGCCCAGACCAGTTTTTCTATCCATCCTTTCTTTCCACTTTGGAGTTCCCATTTCCCCACTTCTGGCCCACTTCCATCGCTTTAGTAAGCAATCTTTCCTAACTGCTTCAGATATGTCCCACGTGGGGGAGTTTCCTGCAATCTCGTGACACAGGTCCAAACTGCCAGTTACTCTCATATGATCTTCCCTTTCTGGGAAGTCCCATTTCCTGCAAGCGTGCGTCTGGTCATTGGGCTTTATTTAAATGAAATTTACTTCCTTTCCCCTGGATTTTTGTAGCAGCTGATTTGTTTTTTTAAACTCAGAGTTCCTCCCTAACTCTTCTTTAGGGGTTCAAATCTGGGGTGGGCTGGGTCTCAGTGCTCATCAGTGACCAGGCTGTGTGTGAGCAGCTCCATCAGGGAGCAGTGGGGGAGCAGAGTCTGTAATCCCAGGGACCCAGTGGTGTGAAAGCAGCAGACTCTGCGATTAAAACCCAGGGTTCAACTGCAAATTCTACTGTTCACTCTCTGTGAGAAAGCCCCTCCACATGAAAAGGGTGCTTAGAATACCATGTGTCTACGAAACTGCCATGGCTTGATATCTATAAAAGCACCATAATATTGCTGGGCATGGTGGTGCATACCTGTAATTTCAGCAGTGTGGGAGGCTGAGACAGGAGGGCTGCATGGGCAATTTAGTGCCTTGGCAAGACCTCATCTCAAAAAAACAAAACAAAACAGGAAGTGGGGGTCTGGGGTGTTGTTCCATGCAGAAATCCTAGGTTCAATCACCGGAACTGCAGGAAAAAGAAAAAAGAACCATTATACCTTTCACAGTGTGGGATGGTCATGATGAAGAAAAGGAAGAAAAAGATGAGTAGTGATAAAAATATCCAGCATACAACTAATATGACCATTTCTTCTTGGTGAGAACAAAACAGAATTCGGCACCCGAGAATAATTGGTGCCTTTTTCTCATCCCCCTACATCTGCAGAGATCATTGAGCAAATACTTACCAGCCCTTACTGTGTCACAACAATAAGGAAGATCTAGTTTCTGTGTTGTATGACACAATCGAGGCAGGAAAAGTGTACAGTGAAAAATAGATGAGGGAGCAGTACTTTTCCTGGGTGTAACTGTGTGTGGGAGTTCGAGGCCGTGGACTCGAGGAGCTGATTATATTTAAGCTGAGCTTTAAGGGATTTTAGTAGGGGAAGAAACAAGGGAATGTGTTCTAGGCTGAGCAAATGATCTGGGCAGAGGCCTGGAGATGTAAAAGTGGTGGTGATTTTAGGAAGCAGGGAGTAGTCTACTGTGGCCGAAGAGGGTGTGGGAGAGGCAGCCAGATGGGGGGCCAGAAGGTGGGCTGCATGCAGAGAGCCCCAAGTTGGGTAGTTGGTGCTGGACTCTGAGTCTTCCCAGCCCTTGGAGCCTTTCTCTGTGCATTACTTTGGTTTTTAGAAAGGATTTGTCTTGAAAGTTGTATGTATTTATAACTGCTCATCTACTTTTCCTTCTTTTTAATAATACACAGTCAGCCTTCTGTATCTGTGGGTTCCACATCTATGGATTCAATCAATTCCAGATGAAAAATATTCAGAAAAAATTACCATACTGAATGTGTCATTATTTCTTAAACATGAAATATAAAAGCTATTTACATAACATTTACCTTGTATTAGACATTATAAGTCATCTGGAAATGATTTAACGTGGACAGGAGAAGAAACAAAGGGTATATGGAGATGCAATGCCATTTTATGTAAGGAACGTGAATGTCCAAAGGTTTTGATGCCTGCCAGGGGCCCTGAACCCAATTCTCCAGTCACTAAGGGACAGGTGACTGTCTCTACCAGCTGTTGGGACACCTCCACTTTCCAGACCAGCCCTACATTTGTAGGGTCCAGGGCAAGGGTACAAATGGAGGTCCATATGGTATATGTCTGCACTATTAATAAGTTGTAAACTAATTTAACAAGTTGTTAAACCAAAATGGTTCATGCCTCTCACTTAACAAATACACCCTCATAATCACCTTGAAGTTCAGTTTTTTTGTTTTGTTTTGTTTTTTGAGGTACTAAAATTGAACCACCAAGGGAGCTTGTGATACTAGACAAGTATTGTACCACTGAGCTACAGCACCAATTCTTTTAAATTTTTATTAAAAATCAGAGTTTCCTAGGTTGGTCTCAAACTTACCTTCCTCCTGCTTCAGCCTCCAAGTAGCTGGGATTACATGTGCACACCACTGTGTCCAGCAAGACCAGGTTTTAACTGATAATTTTCAGACCCTGCAGAGCATCATCTATCCCTCTTCCTTCACCTGTCTCTTTTCCCCGCCCTGACTCTCCATCCCTCTCTCTAGCTCATTCTGTGACAGTCTTCTCTTAAGTACATGAGGGGATAACACAACCCATGTAGCCAAGCTGTGGCCCGCTGCCCTACCAGTTACCCCATGGGACCCTCAGGAGCCAAGTTCACGCCAGGAACACAGTTCTTTTCTGGGGCACAGACAAGGGCATGGCCAGGCAGGGCCTTGGAAGTGAGCTGGGGGCCACTGAGCAGGGATCCTGGCATGTGAGGTGTGCTGTAAAAGAGAAGTGACACAGATTCTGAGAAGTCACTTTTCTTAGCCTCTTACCTGGTGGTGAGAGGCATTACCACAGGCAGACCAGAGGAGGGCCTTGTACAGTACTGGCCTGGGGCAGGCTATCTCTTGCCTGGGCCTCAGGCTAGGGCTGTGATGAGCCACCTCTTAACTTTGCTGAGACTTGCTTTTGAGGTTACTGGTGTGAGTTTGTAGACCTGCCAGCAGACTTCTTGTCTCCTCCGTCCCCTTGTGAATCTTTGACGTGAGTTCTATAATTCAGTGGACAAGAATCTCAAGATGACAATGTATTTGGTCATACCACAAGAATATTAAGAAAACTTCATAGGCTTACTAAAGAGAGGATTACTCAAGGATAGTCTATATTGGAAAATGCTGGTCCAAATGGTTGCATGAAAATGGCAATTACAAAGTACAGCACTTCCATAAGGTGATATTTCACCCTTCCCTTTGCCATCCAGCCATGTCAGTGCTGAACAAGAAGTGGGAAGTGTTGTAGTATGGACACAGCTTGCTTAGAGTAGGTACAATGCAGAGAGCACAAATAAAAAAGTACATTGCATTCATGGGCAGGCCTTGGTCACCAAAAAGAAGGATGAAAAAATACACCCACCTAAGGATTATTTCATACCATGATATTCAGACTGTCAGAGCTGGAAGGGTCTTTGGAATTTTGCAGATGGGAAAAGGGCTTGCCAAATGTCCCAGAGAAAGGATCCTATCTTTGGCTGTCATCTGAGTTTCTCCTCTCCTACTCTGGGGCTCTTTTCTTGGATTCATCTCAACATAATATTTGATTCCAAAGTTCTCTACACCAGTTAAATTGGGGTCCCTGTTATTAGCAAAGGAATAGGAAGGTTGCAAGATTTTGCCCAAGAGTAAGAGATATATGCCCATGTCCCAGGACTGAAGCACTTCCATCTAGCCTCCAGGCAAGGAGCTTTATGTATTTCCTGGGAGCTGCTACTTTCCTGGCACCCCAGGCACTATCACTGTGGGCCGAGTGACACATTCAGAGGGCAGATTCTTATCACTTCAATTCCTGCTTCCACATGCGATTCTTAGAATAATGGTGATGATGAGATAAAAATAATGAATAGGGAAAATTTGATATAGTGAAAATACTGTTAGTAATCAGGACAAAAATTATAGTTGCCAGGACAGTAGGGACTATGAACTGTTCTGGTCTGGCTTCTCAACTGGAGACAGAAGACAGACAATAGTCACAGACATGGAACAGAGATGGGAAACTTGACCAAAAGGTCCAGTGGTCCCTGAGGTAACTGTGGCTGCCATTCTGTGTTCACTCTTCTTTGGACCCAATTCTCTTCTTTTACTCCTTCCTTTAGGTCTCTGTCTTCCTTCTTTCTTGCTTAGTGTGAACTCTATCTATCCCTCTTCTCAGGCCCACAGGAGTCACAGATGGAGAGTTACAACCTTCCATCTCAGTTCACGTTCCTCCATATTCCACGAAGCCCTCCAAACCACCATGGGTCACTGCTTTCCAAAAGTGTCTGGTTGTTCTGAGAGAATGGGAAGCAAATCCCAAGTGTTGAGCAGACCCTACAAGAATGCTTCTCCCCTGCTATTCCTTACAGATTCTTCCTTTGGTGTCCTGAGGCAAGGAATAGAGGTTCACAAATTCTGTTCCATCTGCCTTTCCTGGCAGAGTGAACCTGGGACTTGGGATGTTTCTCTAGGTTCCCAAGGAGCCAGTGTGCCAGAGGGATGATTGTTAAGATGCATGGTTTCTTTTATATGAGAATCCCCAAATATAAATAATTTAAAGAGCAAAATGAAAGACAGAGAATAGCAAACATGGAGCGAGGTCTTTTGCAAATGAGAAGGGGGCCAGGAGATGGATGGAGAGGGGAGGGAAAGAAGGGAATGGAGAGTAAAATGAATTAATATGTGTAACGTGCATGCACCAACTTCCTATGAGGAATATGATCATTATGTATTTAAACATGCATTTATAAATTTTTCCCACTTTTTCTTTTTGAAAAATTAATTTTATTGGTACATTTTAGGTATACAATATAATGACATTCATCATTGGAAATTTGCACCTTTACATAGTCTCTCTTGGTTCTTATTTTTCACCCTTGCCCAGCCCTCCCTTCAACCCCTCCAGTCCTCCCTATTTACAAAGACTTTGTTTCCATTTTTTCATTTTCTCATATTAATTCCATTCCCTTCTTTCCTTTCCCCTACCTCTCCCACTTCACCTTTCCTTTGTCCCTTTTCTTGCTATTTCACATTATCTATTATACCTTTCAGTCCTTATTTACACTTTCAATTTCTTACACTACAGAAAGTATTTGGTATTTACATATGTGTGTCCTATTTATTTCACTTAAGAGTATTGCCTCAATGTGCATCCATTTAGCAATAAATGTCTCTAATTTCTTGTTTTTGATGGCTGAGTAGTACTCCATTTTATAAAAAACCCCCACATTTTCTTTATCCAATCTCCAGTTGATGGGCATTTGGGCTGTTTCCAAGTTTGAGCTATTACAAATTGTGCTGCTATGACCATGGGTGCACATATATCACTGTGGTATGATTCTTTTAATTCTTTGGGGAAGATCCCCAGCAGGGGAATAGCTGGGTCAAATGGGACTTCCAGTCCTAGTTCTTTGAGGTATCTCCATACTGATTTCCACAGTGGTTGCACCAGTCTACACTCCCACCAGCAGTGGAGCAGTGTTCCTCTTTCCCCACAGCCCCACCAGCATTTGTTATTGGTTGATTTCATGATAGCAGCCATTCTTTCTGGAGTGAAGTGGAATCTCAGTGTTGTTCTCATTTCCATCTCTTGAATGATCAGTGATGTTGAACATTTTTTCATATGTTTATTTGCTATTTCTACTTCTTTGTCTGAGAAATGTCTGTTCATTTCAGATGCCCATTTTTGGGTTGGGTCTTCAAATTTGGGAGGTCTGATTTTTAAAAGTTTTTTTATAGATTCTAGATAGCAGATCTTTGTCTGAGGAACAGCAGGTGAAATGCTTTCCCCACATTGTAGGTTGTCTCTTCACACTGTTGGAGGGTTCTCTTGCTGTGCAGAAGCTTTTTATTAAGAAGAACATCCCACTTGTTGATTGTTTGTGCTAGTTCACAGGCAACTGAGGTTTTGTTCATAAAATCTTTTCCTATACCAATGTCTTCAAGAGTTCTACCTAACCTCTTTTCCAGCCAGATCACCGTTTCTGTTTTAATATTTAGATCTTTAATCCATTTTGATTTTAGTTTAGTGCACGGTGAGAGATATAGGTCTAGTTTTCATCTTTGGCAAGTTGAAACCCAAGTTTTCTAGCACCATTTATTAAAGAAGCTATCATTCTTCCAGTGAGGGTATTTGGCTCCTTTATTGAAGATGAGGTGGCTGAATGTGTCTGGAGTTGTTTCTGCATCTTCTAGTCCTCAGTTCTGTTTCTTTGGCAGTCCCATGCTGTTTTTATCACAGTGGCTTTGTAGCATAATTTCAGGCTGGGTGTTATGATATCCCTTGTCATGTCTCTGTTGCCTAGAATTGCTTTTGCTATTCTAGGTCTCTTCTTGTTCCAAAATAATTTTTGGATTGTTTTCTCAAGGTCCATGAAGTATGCTGCTGGAATTTCAATTGGAATTGCATTGAATCTATATAGCAGTTTTAGAAGTATGGCTATTTTCACTATGTTGATTGTTCCTACCCAAGAGCAAGGGACATCTTTCCATTTTCTGATATCATCTTCAATCTCTCTTTTCAGAGTGCTATAGTTTTCAGAGAAGAGGTCTTTGATTTCTTTTGTTAGGTTGATTCCTAGGTATTTCAGTTTCTTGGATGCTACTATGAAAGGAATTGTTTGCCCTATTTCTCTCTCAGTGAGTCTGTTGTTCATGTAGAGGAAAGCTATTGATTTTTATGTGTTGACCTTGCATTCAGCTACTTTAATGAATTTGGACATTAAGTCTAGAAGACTTTTGGAGAAGTTCTTGGGATCTTCTATATAGAGTATCATGTCATCTGCAAATAATGACAATTTGACTTCTTCATTTCCTATCTTTATTCCTTTTATTTCTTTCTCTTGTCTAATTGCTGTGGCTAATGTTTCCAAAACTATATTGAATAAGAGTGGTGATAGTGGACATCCTTGTCTTGTTCCTCATTTTAGTGTGAAGGATTTCAGTTTTTGACCATTTAGTATGATATTGGCTGTTGGTTTTTCATAGATGGCTTTTATCAGATTGAGGTAGAGACCGTCTATTCCAAGCTTTTGTAGGATTTTTATCATAAATCCATGTTGCATTTTGTCAAATGCTTTTTCTGCATCTATTGAGATGATCATATGGTTTTCATCCTTGGCTCTATTGATATAGTGTATTACATTGATTGATTTGCATATGTTGAACCATCCCTGCATCCCTGGGATGAATCCCAGTTGGTCAGGGTGTATGATCTTCTTCATGATCTTCTGCATTGTATTTGTCAGTATCTTATTAAGGATTTTTGCATCTATGTTCATTAGTGAGATTGGCCTATAGTTCTCTTTTTCAGTTGGGTCTTTCTCTGCTTTGGGGATCAAGGTGATGCTTGCTTCCAGGAATGAATTTGGGAGTATTGCTTCCCTTTCAATTTCATTGAAGAGTTTAAGCAGTAGTGGCAATAGTTCTTCTCTAAATGTCTTGTGGAATTCAGCAGTGAAGCCATCAGGACCTGGGCTTTTCTTAGTTGATATGTTTTCAATTTCATTGATTGATATTGGGTCGTTTAGGATTTTTAGGTCTTCTTTGTTCAGCTTTGCTAATTCATGCTTCTCTAGGAATCTGTTCATTTCTTCTGTGTTTTCCATCTTATTGGCGTATAGGTTCTGGAAGTAGGTATTGATGATCCTCTGGATTTCTGGTGGGCCCGTTGTAATTTCATCCTTTTCATTCTTAATTATGTGAATTTCTTTCCTTTTTCTGGTAAGGTTAGCTAAGGGTTTGTCAATTTTGTTTATTCTTTCAAAAAGCAACTCTTGGCTTCATTGATTTTTTTGTATCATTCTCTTCATCTCCATTGCATTGATTTCTGATCTGATCTTTATAATTTCCTCCCTTGTATGAGCTTTGGGGTTGTCCTGCTCTTCTTTTTCTAGAAGCTTGAGGTTCAGCATCAGGTTGTTTAATTGGGCTTGCTCTGTTTTCCTAATATGAGTATTTAGTGCTGTGATTTTCCATCCTAAGACAGCTTTCATTGTGTCCCATAGATTCCGATATGTTGTATTGTCATTGTCATTCAATTGTAGGAACTGTCTGATTTCTTCTTTCATTTCCTCTGTGACCCATTGGTTACTCAGAAGTGTGTTGTTCAGTTTCCATGTGTTTATGAAATTCTTGCCATTTCTTTTGCTATTGATATCCAATTTCATCACACTATGGTCTGATAATATACAGGGGATAACTTCAACTCCTTTGCACTTACTTAAACATGTTCTATGAGTGAGGATGTGATCTATTTTGGAGAATGACCCTGTGGAGCTGAAAAGAATGTGTATTCTAATTTTGTGGGGTGGAAGACTCAGTAAATATCTGTTAAGTTCATTTGTTCAAGAGTTTGATTGAGTTCCAGTATTCTGTTGCTTATTTTTCATCTAGTTGATTGATCTATTTGTGACGGTGGGGTATTGAGGTCCCCCACTACTATGGTATTAGTGCTTATTTTATTTTTCATGTCTGTTAGTATTTGTTTTATATAGTTGGGCACACTAGTGTTTGGTGCATGTATGTTTATGATTGTTATCGCTTCCTCTTGGATTGTGCCCTTTACAAGTATGTAGTGTCCTTCTTTGTCACTCTTAATTAGTGTTAGTTTGAAATCCACTTGATATACAAAGAGGATAGCTACTCCTTTTTTCTTGGGTTCCTGTCACATGGAGTATTGTTTTCCACCCTTTAACTTTCCACCCTTTAACTTTTAACTCACTGTCTGTGAGTTTCTTTTTGAATTAAGTGTGTTTCTTGTATGCAGCATATTGTTGGATCTTGCTTCTTGACCCATTCTGCCAGCCTATTTCTTTTGATTGGTGAATTGAGACCATTAACATTGATGTTTATAACTGAATCGTATTGACTTATCATTGTCATGACTTCTTCTTTTTTTTTTTTTGATTCTCCCCCTTTGCATTTAATTTCTTGTTGTGGCTGATGGATTCATTCTGCTGGGCTTCCTGGTGTTGTGATACTGGTTGCCTTTTCCTAGGATATTGTCTAAAATTTTCTGGAGTGCTGGTTTGGTGTTCAAGAAGTTCCTCAGGTGCTCTTTGTCATGATCTTATTTCTCCATCCATTTTGAAAGATAGTTTTGCAGGGTACATCAATCTGGGTTGGAGGCTGTTTTCCTTTAGGGCTTGAAATATGTCACTCCAAGCTCTTCTTGCCTTGAGGGTTTGCATTCAGAAGTGTGCTGTGATTCTGATGGGCTTTCCTTTGTATGTGATTTGTTTCTTTTCTCTAACTGCTTGTAGAACTTTGTTCTTCTGTTGGGTTTCTGGAATCTTAACAATTATATGCCTATGTGTAGATTTTTTTTTTTGATCAAGGCTATTTGGAGTCCTATATGCCTCACTTATCTGTAGGTCAAGTTCTTTTCCCCTCCTTGGAAAGTTTTCTGCCATCACTTCTATGTACAATTTTTTATTATGTTGTCTTCACCCTCTCTTGTTTCTTCATTGACACCAAACAGTCTTATGTTATTCTTCTTTTCATCATCTAGCACTTAGTGGATTGATTTCTCATGTGCCCTTACTGTTTTAAAGAAAGTTTTCTTTTCCTGGTCAGTAATTGTAATCTTATCTTCTATATCTGAAATTCTGTCCTCAGATTGGCTCATTCTGCTGTGCAGACTTTCAGTGGAGTTTTTAATCTCCTGGAAATCTGTTTGCATCTGTTTTATGGATTCCATTTGTTTCCTATGTTGGGATTCCATCATGTTCCTCAGTTTCTCTATTTTTTTATCTGTGTCCTCTCTAGATTTATTAGTCATGTCTTGCACTATGGGCACAATCTGTGTTTTCATCTGAGAAATTATTTTTGATTTCATTTTTTCCAGGTCCTCTTTTGTTGCCAGTTGAGGAAGTCCAGGTGCTTGAATATCAGATTGTTCCATCTCTTTTCCCTTTGGGGTTGCTTTAAGTGATCTGGAAGTCTGGTTTTGAGATTTGTTTACATGTCTTCTCATTTCAACTGGGGGCAGGGTGGAAGGATGTGTGCTGCTGGTGCCCAGGAGGATCACCTGCTTGGCAATGGGGGTGGTGGTATGGCAGCCCACAAGGTTCACCTCCTGTGCACTGAGGGCAGCTCTGCTCCTCTGCGTAGGTGGCAGGGGTACAGTGCCCTACCTCATCATTTTAAATGACTAGTACTATTCTGTGGTATGTGTGTTACTTTTCTTATTGCTGAGACAAAATACCTGACACCCAAAGTCAAAGAGGGAAAGATTTATTTGGCCTACAGTTCGTAGAGATTTCAGTCCATAGTTGGCTGGCTCCAAGGCAGAGTGTCACATGGCAGAAGGACTTTGCAGAAGAGAAGCAGTTTATTGGAGGGAAAGACAGCAAAAGCAACAAGAGGACCAACTATTTGGTATTTATACATGTGTGTCCTATTTATTTTAATTAAGAATATGGCCTCAATGTGCATCCATTTAGCTATAAATTTCTCTAGTTTCTCATTCTTTATGGATGAGTAGTACTCCATTTTATAAAAAAAAAACCCCATATATTCTTTTTTTTGGGGGGGGGGTGGACCAGAGATCGAACTCAGGTCCTTGTGCTTGCACAGCAGGCGGTGAAACCACTGAGCTAAATCCCCGACCCTAACCCATATATTCTTTATTTAGTCTCCAGTTGATGGACAATTGGGCTGTTTCCAAGTTTTAGCTATTACAAACTATACTGTTATAAACATGGGTGCACATATATTGCTGTGGTATGATTCTTTTAATTCTTTTGGGAAGATACCCAGCAGGGGAATAGTTGGGTCAAATGGGACCTCTAATCCTAGTTCTTTGAGGTATATCCATACTGGTTTCCACACTGGTTGCACCAGTCTACACTCCCACCAACAGTGGGGAATTGCTTCTTTTTCTTCATAACCCTGACAGCATTTGTTATTGGTTGATTTCATGATAGCAGCCATTCTTTCTGAGGTGAGATGGGATCTCTGTGTTGTTTTCATTTGCATCTCTGGAACAACCAGTGATGTTGAACATTTTTTCATATGTTTATTTGCTATTTCTACTTCTTTGTCTAAGAAATTTATGTTCATTTCCCGTGCCCATTTTTGGATTGGATCTTTAAATTTGAGAGGTTTGAGTTTTTTTAAAGTTCTTTGTATATTTTTGATAGTAGACATTTGTCTGAGGAACAGCTGGTAAAATTTTTTTCCTACATTGTGTGTTGTCTCTTCAAACTTTTGGTGGTTTCTCTTGCTGTACAGAAGCTTTTTAATAAGAGGAGATCCCACTTGTTGATTCTTTGTATTAGTTCACATGCAACTGAGGTTTTGTTCATGAAATCTTTTCCTATACCAATGTCTTCATGAGTTCTACCTGACCTCTTTTCCAGCCAGATCAACATTTCTATTTTAATATTTAGATCTTTAATCCATTTTGATTTTAGTTTAGTGCATCGTGAGAGATATAGGTCTAGTTTTCATCTTTGGCAAGTTGAAACCCAAGTTTTCTAGCACCATTTATTAAAGAGGCTATCTTTCCTCCAGTGAGGGTGTTTGGCTCCTTTGTCAAAGATGAGGTGGCTGAGTGTGTCTGGAGTGTTTCTACATCTTGTAATCAGTTCTACTGATCCTTGGGTCTGTTTCTTTTCAAGTACCATGCTGTTTTTATCACAGTAGCTTTGTTATATAGTTTCAAGTTGGGGACTGTGATATTCCCGACCTTGTCTTTGTTGCCTGGAATTGCTTTTGCTTTTCTAGGTCTCTTCTTGTTCCAAATGAACTTCTGGATTGTTTTCTCAAGGTTTGTGATGTGTACTGCTGGAATTTCAATTGGGATTGCAATGAATCTATATAGCAGATTTGGAAGTATGGCTATTTTCACTATGTTTGTTCTTTCTGCATTGGAGGAAGGGATGTCTTTCCATGTTCTGATATCCTCTTTGATCTCTTTTTTTTCAGAGTGTTATAGTTTTCAGAGTAGAGGTCTTTGATTTATTTTGTTAGGTTGATTCCTAGGTACTTCATTTTATTGGATGCTCTTGTGAAAGGAGTTATTTCTCCAGTTCCTCTCTCAGTGAGTCTGTTGTTTGTATACAGGAAAGCTCTTGATATTTATGTGTTGACCTTGTATCCAGCTACTTGACTGAATTTGGTGATTAAGTCTAGCAGACTTTTGATGGAGTTCTTGGTTTCTTCTATATAGAGGATCATGTCATCTGCAAATAATGACAGTTTGACTTCTTCATTTCCTATCTTTATTTCTTTTATTTCTTTCTCTTTTCTAATTATTGAGGCTAATGTTTCCAAGACTATATTGAACAGAAGTGGTGATAGTGGACATCCTTGTCCTTTTCCTGATTTTAGTGTGAGTGATTTCAGTTTTTGACCATTTATTATGATATTGGCTGTTGGTTTTTCATAGCTGGCTTTTATCAGATTGAGGTAGAGACCATCTATTCCAATTTTTATAAGGTTTTTAAAATCATGAATGCATGTTCGATTTTGTCAAATGCTTTTTCTGCATCGATTGAGTTGCTCCTATGGTTTTTGTCCTTGAGTCTATTAATACAGTGTATTACAGTTAATGATTTGCATATGTTGAACCATCCCTGCATCCCTGGGATGAGTCCCACTTGGTCAGGGTGTATGATATTCTGCATTGTATTTGTCAGTATCTTATTAAGGATTTTTGCATCTATGTTCATTAGTGAGATTGGCCTATAGTTTTCTTTTTCAGCTGAGTCTTTCTCTGCTTTGGGGATCAGGGTAATGCTTATTTACAGGAATGAAATCAGGAGTGTTGCTTCCCTTTCAATTTCATTGAAGGGTTTAAGAAGTAGTGACAATAGTTCTTCTCTAAATGTCTTGTGGAATTCAGCAGTGAAGCCATCAAGACCTGGGCTTTTCTTAGTTGGTAAATTTTTAATTATGTTTTCAATTTCATTGATTGATACTGGGTTGTTTAGAATTTTTAGGTGTTCTTTGTTCAACTTTAGTAATTCATATGTATATAGGAATCTGTCTTTTTCTTCTGTGTTCTCCATCTTATTGGCGTATAGGTTCTCAAGGTAGGTATTGATCCTTTGGATTTCTGCTGAGTGCATTGTAATTTCTCCCTTTTCATTCCTAATTGCATGGATTTGGGTCTTTTATTTCCTTGTTTTGATAAGGTTGGCTATGGGTTTGTCAATTTTGCTTTTCTTTTGAAGAACCAACTCTTGGCTTCATTCATTTTTTGTATCATTCTCTTAGTCTCCATTGCATTCATTTCTGCTCTGTTCTTTATAATTTCCTCCCTTGTATGAGCTTCGAGTTTGTCCTGCTTTTCTTTTTCTACAAGTTTGAAGTTCAGCATCAGGTTGTTTATTTGAGCTTGCTCTGTTTTCCTAATATGAGTATTCAATGCTATGAATTTCCCTCGTAAGACTGCTTTCATTGTGTCCCATAGATTCCAGTATGTTGTATTGACATTGTCATTTAATTGTAGAAACTGTCTGATTTCTTCTTTCATTTCCTCTGTGACCCATTGGTTATCCAGAAGTGTTGTTTAATTTCCATGTGTTCATGAAATTCTTGCATGTCCTTTTGTTATTGATCTCCAATTTCATCACACTATGGTCTGATAATATACACGGGATAACTTCAATTCCATTGCACTTACTTAAACATGTTCTATGAGCAAGTATGTGATGTATTTTGGAGAATGACCCTGTGGAGCTGAAAAGAAGTGTATTCTGATTTTGTGGAGTGGAACACTGTGTAAACATCTGTGACGTCCAGATGTTTTGTTCAAGAGTTTGATTGACTTCTAGTATTTTGTTGTTTATTTTCTGTCTAGCGGATCTATTTGTGACAGTGGAGTATTGAGGTCCCCTACTACTATTGTATTAGTGTTTATTTGATTTTTCATGTCCATTAATATTTGTTTTATATAGTTGGGTGTGGTATTATGTGGTGCAAATATATTTATGATTGTCATCTCTTCCTCTTGGATTTTTTTCTTTATAGGAATGTCATGTCCTTTTTTGTCCCTCCTTATCACTGTTGGTTTGAAATCCATTTGATCTGCAATCTCGTTGCCCTTTGGGTTTGCCTTAAGGTGATCTAGAAATCTGGTTTTGAAACTTGTTTACATGTCTTCTCATTTCAACAGATGCAGCCTGCTTTGCCTTCATTGAGGCAACTTTTTGCTCACCCAGTGGTCTTAAATTCTCAGCAAGCCACAGAGCTGCCTTTTCTCTATGCTCACCACTGCACCAATTCCTGGGTTCAGAGTGGTGGCCTTCTGGATCCCTGCACTGTCCTGTTGTCTGAGCAGGGTTCTGGCTGGGGCCTACACAATTGAGATTGTATCTAGGCATGCCTCTGGCTAGGGCCTGCCCTCGTATTTATCTGTTCTCTGGGAAGGCCTTTGGTTGTGGGCTGTGCACCCCAGTTGCTGGTGTCTGGCCAGGCTTCTGGCTAAGGTCTACACACAGTTACCAATGGTATTAGGGTGGGCCTCTGGCTGTTGCTTGTGAGCCTGTGCCTCTCTTTTCCAGGTGGATCTTTGGCTGGGGCCTCTGGGCCCAAGTGGCTGGGGTTGGGGCGGGGCCCTGGCTGGACCTGCCTGCAGCTGGGCTACTCTAGTCCACACCGGCTTCTCACTGGGATATGTGCACATTTATCGATGGTACTGGGGCCTGTATTTATAAATTTTAAAAAATTTAAAAATACTATACTGACCTCCTACCATCTGGTTCTTTCCCTCTCTAACTTCTTTATATTCTATATTTTAGTTTAGGATCACAGAATTTCCCAAGATTCTTATGGTCAGGTATCAGATTTCTGTTCCTTAGGTAATCTCCTCTCTCAGGACACTTTACAGTGACTCTAGAAGCAGAAACAAAGAAACAGACCATCTTTCTGTGTTAAAGACTGGGCTGAGACCCCGCACCTGCCTGTGGCACTGCACACCAGTGTTCTTGCTGTTGTACTCTCTGACTTCCTCACTAGGGTTTGCTCAAGGTCAAACATTCTCACTGCTGCTGCCAATTCAGTGTTAGTGAGTCTCTGCCCATGAGGTATTCTCTTCTCTGCCTTCGCCTCTGTAAAGTGTGGAGGGACCACTCTGGGTAGTATCTTGTAAGGACAGCCTAACCTCTGCCACATTGCTGTCAGAAGATCCTACAATCACAGGACTTGGTTTCGAATCTTGGTTCCTCTTTACCAAGTCATATGAGTTTGTGTGACTTGTTTAATTAATCTCTTTTAGACTAGCCAGCTTCACTATCTATAAAATAGGGGCTAGGGATTTAGCTCAGTGGTTCTGCCACCTGCCTCACATGCAAAAGGTCCCAAGTTCGATCCCCGGTACCCAAAAAAAAAAGTATTTATCCATAAAATAAGATATTATGTCTATCTCATAGGGAGATTTTCAAAGATAAGTGAGATCCATTAAGAATACCAAGCCTAAGACTTGGCACATATTAACAATTTCATATTCTTTCATCCTTCTCAGAATGTCTCTTACTATGGAGATGATTTCACCTTGACCTCAGAACTAATCTTGAGTCCTAGAGGCCTTGCATGGGAGCATTTACACCAAGAACTATAGCAAGATCTCTCCTAGCTTGATGGTACTTGCTAGATTGGTCAGAAGTGCAAATGTCTTAGTTTTCCCAATATCCATAACTAAAATTAAGGTAAAGCTAACAAAACAAGTAACCTTTTAAAATTCTCAGTAAGATTTGCTCAGTGTACTGAGATAAGTTGCATCATTGTGAAAAATTTCATGCTTCAGGAAAATGGTAAATATTGTGTCATGAACCTTCAGGATTACCCATGAATAGTTAAAATCTCACATATTAATCCACAAATGCTAAGCATCAACTGGTCTTCAAGGCTCCGGAGAGAGGGTCAAACCTTTTCCAAAAACCCAGGACAAGATAGAAAGGAAGTTCCCATCAGTAGAGGACAGTGTGGGCCAGACATGGGTAAGCCCACCAGTGGCCAGTGAGTGACTTGTGCAGGAGAGAAGACTTCAAAGATGACCTGTCCACCTTTTGCTTCCTATCCTGAGAGCTGAAAAAATTGAACTTACTCTAAATAATAGGTGTGAAGTAACCAGTTTGTACTTGCTCCCTGATTTCTCTGGTGACTTTTCTCCTTTGGAGGATATATGCTTGGGGATGTAAACAGTTGACTTCTTTATTTCATGTAAGAAAGGATTCCTTTCTTTTTTAAGAAAAACAAAGCAAATAGCAATAGCAACTCTGCATTCCAGTGGAGAATTCTAGTATAAGGACAAATTTAGAACAAGAACAGCAGGTGATCTTGTGGTAGCCTTTAGAGCCCTGAATCGAGACTGTTGTAATAAAACTAGGATGTCAGCCCCAAGACATTAGAAGGGAGATCTCAAGTTTGCATGTGAGCTCTATTTTAAATATATATGCCTGTATTTTTTATGTCCTTGCTCTAGGGAGTAGTAAAGTTTAGAAGTACAGGTAAAGAGCTTTGAATTCGGCTTCCGCAAAGGTGGCTTATGGGGTGAAAATGTAATAATGTTACTTATCTCTCTTTGACGCCAGAGTTAATTGATGCTTGCCACACTGCCCAATGCAGGACAGAATCTGATTAAAATTGACAAATCAATGTGAGACTATTGTCTAGTGTAGAAGCTAGAGCCCACCCTTAATACAAAGTGTGGGGATGAGATCTATGGGTAAGACCAATGTTCTACTCAGGAGCTGGTGTTGATCTTGGTGGCACCATTTGCTTATGCAGCTTTGTATGTGAACAAACCAGACATCTAAGCCATGTTCCCTGGCCTTTAACTCAATGTTGTCCTTGTCATTACTGTCATTCACCCATTACCCACATTCAACAAATATTTCTTGAATAAATACAACAGTATTATGGCAATCCTCTTATATGCAGGGCATGTGCTCCAAGAACCAGGATGGATAGAGAGTAGTGAAACTCATGTATTATTTTATAGGTACATATATACCTTTTCATTTCTAAAAGAAAAGCACATTTCAGCTTCTCTCTGGCATATCTAAATTTCCAGCATCGCTACTCTAGTGTTTTGAGGCCATTATTAAGAAAAATAAGAGTTATTTGAACACAAGTACTGTAAAATTATGTACACACAGCATGGGCAGAGAGATGACTCACATACTGGCAGAATGGAGCAGGGAATTTGAGATTTCAGTCACTACTCAGAGCAGTAAGCAATTTAAAATTTTTAAATTATGTACTTCTGGGCTTTGCCATTGAATATCTTTAGATCACAGTTGATCATGGGTAACTGAAACTATGAAAAGCAAAACTGGATAAGAAGGACTACTATAGTGTCTACCACAGCCAGGCAGTGTTTTATACTGAGAAAAACAGATAACCTTGTCTATCCTTGTGGAACATACAGTATTAGTGAATGCAGTACTAGAAGCTCTACCCGACAAACCCAGAAATCTCAGGGTGTAGGCACAATGTAAATTTATTTCTTGTTCCTATAAAGTCAGTAGGCAAAAAGGATCGTGGTGGTGGGGAGGTAGTGTTCCACTCATTGTATTTCTTTAAGGACTGATAGGATTAAGAGTTCTGCTGTTTTCAGTGTCTGGCTTCCAAGGTAACTCTGGGCACTGACATCAATGGTTGGATGATGGAGAAGAGCGAACAGAAGCCTGGACATTGTACATATTACTTTCACCTGTGTTGCATGCATCAGAGCTCAGTCCTACGGTTTCATCTACACATAAGGAATCTTGGAAATGCAGCTCCTCACTATGCAGTGCCTTTCCAGCAGAAACTCTTCATTACAGGAAAAGAGCATGCATACCTGGTGCCCAAAGAGACATCCTTTTCACACTTGTACTCTACAGGATGCAGGAAGACAGGCAATAGACATATAAGTATAGTGTTACTGATAATAATAAGAAAATTAAATCAGAGGAGAACAGAGGTCAGTTGTGCAAATAATTTTCCCCATTGGTTACTCGTTGGTCAGTGTTGTCTACAAGGCAAATGTAAGTTGATCTTTTGAGAGTGGAGAAGTAAGAAATCTCCTTTGTAAATTATGTAAGAGTAGTTCAGATTAGAGAGCCAGAGAGCTTACCATGTGTCAAGCTGGTCACCAGGTCCACACTGGCATGGCACCACAAATGTTCCTGGAATTAGGCAGTTTATTGAATGCAAAATATATTATCAAACCACAGAAGGAATATGTAGACAGAACAAAGAGGGTTTAAATTTGCTTTGGGGCCTTTTCTATTCCTTGAGTTTTCATGTGGCTGCAATGAAGAACCAGGTTAAAGTTCACACACTTTTACTTTTGATTCTGTGTTCATTCTGGCAAAATCTGAACAAAAAATCAAGAGTCGATTTCCTCCACAGTAATAGAACAATATGGCCTTTCTGCTGGGGAAACTAGCTAGTTACTTAACAGAAAATTCACCAGAAAGGAGCTGGAAAAGAAAGTTAAATAGTGCTAGGAATATACTAAATGATAGAAAAAATTCTGTGTTTAGAAAAAGAGGCTGAAAATATAACCTATTTATTGCATGTGGATTTACTTCAGTAAGGATTTATCGATACTTCTTTTTTTTTTTTTTTGTACTGGGGATCGAACTCGGGTCCTTGTGCTTGTGCAGCAGGCGGCAAAACCACTGAGCTAAATCCCTGGCCCTTTATCAATACTTCTTATAGACCTGGCTTTATTCTAAGCACCACAGATAATAGTGGTAAGCAGCTCTACATTTGATTTCAGGGACTAACCATCCAGGAGTGAGAGAAAAGTCCTTCCCCAACCAGAAGGCTGTAATTGAGGCAAGCTGAGAAGGGACATGAATGCTATGCTAAATGCCATCCAGGAGATAATATCTCTGTTGGAGAGTAGATGTAGAAACTGGCATCTGCTCAGTATGTAACAGTTGGCAAGTCTATTTCTCTGTTATTTTCTTTGTCTAGGAAAGGAAGATAATAATAACTTCCTCATTCACCTCACAGGGGTAGTATAAGGATCAAATGAAATCAAGGTATGTGAAAGAAATACTATGCAGGCATCAAGAACTATTATTAAGACTAGTTAATAATATAGGTGTCTGGGAGGATAGAGGAGGACTTGGGCATTGGGCAGTGATGCTTTGAGAACATAGTAAAATCTTTCATCCAGAGTGGAGCATCTGTAGGAGTGAAACTAGTTTTAGTTAACAACATTTCTGAAAAATGGAATATATTGAAAGAAAAGTTACTCTTTTCCTTTCAAGTAAAATTTGCAGTGAGTGAGGAAATTGAAGAAGGGATTCCTAGAATAGTCAGGACTCCCTCTGGAGTGAGCAGACCAGAACATTGACTGCCAGAGAAGCAGGATGTGAGCCAGCGGTGGGACCGCAAAGGGAACTGAAGACACAGCCAGGGCACAAGGGGCTAGGGTACAAGCTCAAGAACAGTGAAGGCTCCTCAGCTGTTGGCCCAGCACTGGCCATTAGGCAACACTGTGGAGTCTTTCCTGAACTGATTTCCTCCAGGGAGTGGCTGGCTCATAGGAAGTTCACTTTTCCAGAAATAAAAACATGGTTCTTGGCAGTATTTTTACTTATTTTCGAAATCATACTTCCTGAAAGTGTGGTTCCAAGAGAGAAGAGGCCTGTTTCTAGGAGGCTTTGGGGGTTATCTGGCTTTCTGTGGACTCTGGGACCTCATAGGCCAATGCAGTACATATTATGAGCCAAGACCATGGAATTCCACTAATTCAGCCCAAACTTCAGGGTTTATCCAAATATTGAAAGCATACATAGGAAGTCTTCAATTTGGAAAAAAGTTCTCATTATAGATTGTTTTCCTCTAATTTGTAATAGTTTAAAAATCACAGTGAGGAGATTGACATCAGCAAGGTGGTAGAACAGGACTTTCTAGTATTTGTCCATTGCAAAAACACAAATTTGAACAAAAGTCAATGCATGGAAATACTTTCACAAAGGCTAATAAAACCAAGTGAGAGATTACAATACCTTGCTGTAAAATAGAAATAAGAAAAGATGCATTGGAGAGAGCAGGAAGGACAGTTTTACACTACCTCT